>NW_011359125.1:1867378-1879015 GCF_000735185.1 Notothenia coriiceps | reverse complement strand
TTAGGCCAACCGGCTAACTAAAACATATCCAGGTTAGGTTGAACCAGCTTCGTAGTATACCCCCCAGGCCAGCCAATGTTCTATAGTGTTTTTTGTATTTTCTTGTTCATTTTCTTCATGTGCAGTGTATGGCAGTATAATCATTTTTATTGTTTGTGTCGTAGGTTGCGCCCTCTGCGGCGTAGGCCTGGCCCCGGGTGGAACGCTGCATGCCTGGGGACTGCACGGTGTGACACTTTCTTTTCTGTATGCTAAATATCTCACTGTTATTATTTTATAGAGATTGTGGTTTGAATATTGCATGCTTTTGTTTTGGTGTGTGGCTTTTCTTGTTTTTGTCCCTCACGATTAGCAGGCACTGCAACCCGGTGGACCGGGCCTGCCCAACTGAGGAGGGTAACTTATATACGTGTTCAATTGTTGAGCTCCAACAAGCCGCTTAGGACAGAGAGTGAATACCAGGTATCAGCACAAGGAATGAGATGGGGTGGGTCTTAACGGAATACGCGAGAGAGAGAAGTCATAACAAGTGGTACAGGACAGGTAGACAACAAGTTTTTCGGATGGAAAATGAGCCAAACGCGAAAACGCANAGTTACCGAGTGATACGATGGCCTCGTAAGAACTCAGATGCTCAATTCCGCATTATTGATAGCTTTGGTTTTCTTAACAATAAAGAAGATTACCAAGCAACGGAATTGAGCATCTGAGTTCTTACGAGGCCATCGTATCACTCGGTAACTCAAGCCAGGGTTTCTCTGTCCGGCTGAGTGCGCGTTCACATGAAAGGGGTGGGGTTAGCAACATTTGACCAATCACAAACATGGACAAGCGTATTGACAGCGCAGCGTCATACTTCCTGAATGAAAAGTAAACTATAATATTAGACAAATATGAAGACGTTACACTTTAAACATCCATGACTTAAACACTTTATCCAGGATAAAAGCCACATAGTTTTACCTGCAAGGTGAATACAGCTGGTAACAGAAAAAGTGTTCAAATGCATACATTAACAGGTTTATTATGATATCACTGCCCCGTCTAAGACACGAGTGGATCTGACGAGTTTTCCTTGAAGTGACCTCGCTAAGCGAAAATCCGGCTTCGTAGTACAGGCCTCAGGAGGGTTGGGGTTAGGTTAGGATACAAGTCAATATAATAGTCGATTGAGTGCAAACAAATTGATACAAGTCAATATAATTGATACAAGTCAATATATTTTGTCTTCTACAAAAATCAATTGAGTGCTAAAAACATGATTATTTACTATCATACTGTTGCAAATGTTTTCCCCCATCTATTTGCGGAAAAGAGTTATCAATACTCCTTCAGGAAAAGCTTCTCATAACCAGGGTTGATGTTGCTCTCGTCCGATAAGGAAGGCCGATACAATATTTTCTTATAAAAAACACCTTATTCGATAATTCTAAATCTTGTTAATTTTGTAAAGTTTTGTGGACCCAGTCCAACCCTGATTGAAAGCAAAGTTTCCATTTTGGATGTCCCCTATTTAATACAGACTTCAAGATATGTTGTTGAAGTAGCACTCCCATGGTCATCTACACCAACGATGTACAATCCCTCGACCTTTTCAAACTTGTCCAAACCAAAAAATACATTTAGTCTGAGTGCAGCACTTTCATACTCCACTCCTTGGTTCAATGATTTCTTATTAAACATCATCACTTAACACCACTCATCCTACTCATCTATGCACAACCTCACTACTTACAGCAATGATAACTGTGTTATTTTTTGGTTAGAGCTGACCAGTCCGTTGGGTGGACAGAAAGCGGAACTGGTGTCAGCTCTTTGAGAGAATGAAGAGGGCACATTATGTTATACGTAATATAAGTCAATGGCAGAATTAACAATTTGGGTCAGTCCAAAACAGGCAGATTTTAAGTAACTCAAAAACGTAATATATAAATTGAGATTCTGTTTGGAAAATTAAAGAAGATGAGCTTATGGTTGCATCTAAAAAACCAAAAAACCAAACCTGAAGAAGACATATTATGCCAACTTTGACGTTCATATTTGTATTTTGATCCTCTACTTTGAAATGTTTACATGCTTTATTGTTCAAAAAGTGCTTTATTTTTGTCATAACTGAATTTAAAGTTTAGGAGCAAAGTCTAAGATTAAATAGTATGGAAAAAGCCTGAACGATAGCTAAAGAGTAACCAGTCATGTGTATTGTAGGATAACGAGGAGCAGTTGTAAAATAGCCACGCTGTTAAGGCTGAAAAGGAAGAAAGAAAGATAGTTAGCATGTTAGCGTGGCAGTACAATTCACCAAACCTGGACACTGGCACAGTTCTTTATTGACTTTCAGTGCATGAGTGTACAGAAATTAGTCCTCACATTTTGTGATTACATTAAAATCTATTGTATGGTTTTCACGTCTGTATTTCTGTATAAGGGAACAATGTTCGTGTCTAATTCCTGGAGTTTGATTCTGATTTTGGCTTCAGGTTACCATGCTGGCCTGCAGCCAGTTTTAGTCTTTAGACTGCCAGAGGTGAGACAAGGAAACACTACCTGTTGCCAATCTCATAATTCCTTTTTATTCGCAGGGCAAATATGTCACTGGGGCTTTACAACTGAATTTTCACGACAGTCAAATAATTCTAATCCTTTCTTAGGGGCTATGAATTTACACTTATGATACAAACCAGGGTGGCTTCCAAACTGAATAATGCATTATTTCTCATTTGTGTGACAAATGTATAGATGACTCCAATCGAATGAACATCCAAAACACATGTTTCTCCAAGCAGCTCAGCAAAATCTAATGCATATCTTAATAAATAAGAACATGAAGAAGGAAAGGATATTTTTCTCAACTGAACTACGTTTATGGCAATCGAGTTTTACAACTGACTGCATTTCACCGGCCTGATCAGGCCACTGAAAAGCAACAGCAATCAACAGAATAAATCACACCAGGATAGGTTTAAGGAGGCTGCTGTTGGTTCATAACGCATTTAAAATGAAATGCACCAACACACAGATGCATGAATGTGTGGAGGAACAAATTAGTTTGCACCCACAATACTATGCAGAAATGCACACATACACACTCTCACTTCTTATGAGTCCAGGCAGCGGAGCCGAAGCATCTTGGCATGGTGATTTATTCATTTGCTTCGAGCAATAACTGAGGATATTGTTAGCGCCCCACCCATAAATCTGTGTTATTTTCCCACAACGTAGAGATTTGGAGATCAGAGGCAGCCAGGGGAAATTGAGATGATGAAGCACAATCTTGACTTTTCTATGAGGAACCTGCGCAGCAGTGAGCAAGAGGGTGTAAATAAGTGAGTGTGTGTGATTGTATTCCATTTGTGCGATGGCCAGACTAGAGAGTCCATTTCCTCATGTGGACCCAATTGAAAACCATTGTCAGAGAGCACCACACACACACGCACACACGCACGAACACACACACACACACACACGCACGCACACGCACACACACACACATTAAGTGCAGTCAGTGTAATTTGCAATATATGAGACAATGAGGGATGTACTGTAAATGTCACTTCTGCAGAATCACAGCTTAAAGGTTACAGCGGAAGCTTCATTCCTTTAACTTTAACTCATGCTGCCTTCAAAATGGAACTCCTACCTTGGATCCTAAACATGTTTCATATAGTTTTGAGTACATGATATTTTTGCTGTTCGGATGCTTGGTTTCTCGGTGTAAAAATGTGTCGAGCCTCTTTATAATCAGTAATCAATAAAGTGAATGATTGTATTTCAATTCCATACCGAGGAACAAGAGAATCATTATTTTTTTATGTAATGGTAACGAGACATACGGACAAATATTCACAAAATAAAATGTACAGTAGGACATATGTTTGTAAATCACACTGGAATATCATTACACCATACTCGATCACGTCTTTGCAATAGATTTATGCTGACAAAAACAAATAAAACTTATCCTGATCTACACCATGATTTGTAGGTTGCACTCTGTGTTGGTGACAGTGCCAGGTTTTCACATGTCCAGATTAACTACAACAATATTAATTATATTCTTATTGTTAACCTATTTCTACTCCATTAAAGTTCAATGAAAACACATGGTGAATTTACCTTTTTATAATTATCTTATGATAAGATGTTACTTTGCATGATAACATAATAAAACAGGATTGGTCTACAAAGTGCGTTTTTACATATTCAAATACCCAAAGTAAGTAAACTAGCTCACATTATTTGTGAAATAAACATACTGTAAGGTAATGCAACATGAAAGAGTGCTTAACATTCTGGAAGGCCCCAGTATCTATGTTTCTTTAGGGCACTTTCAATATATGTTGATGATATTACTTGTGTCCGTTAAGTGTTTTTGACATTTCAAATGCAGGACTTTTACTTGTAATGTGATTTTCTTATACTTTTCAAGGATCTTTCAACTTCTACCACTGCTGTATTTTACATTAACTTAGCTGAAACATATTTGGGAAGCTTTTTCCTCTCCTCATTTAAAATCTCTCTCAGTATTTTACAACTGAATGAGCAGACTCCGCCTGTCACTCTTTCAGTTAGTAGATTTTGACACACTCTCCCTGAAAGGATCATATAAATGGTTCTCCTCTCTGCTGCCATCAGTTGTCATTTCAGTGCGAAATCAATGTGACCCTCCTTCACACCTCCAGTTCTCATCACATTCAGCTCCCAGGGTTCCTTCCATCATCAGAAGCCCCGCTCCACATCACATCCATACAGATCTTCGGTTTTTCCCTTTATCTCTTTACAGCCAACAGTTTCTGGACTCCATCGATAATTCTGAAATACTCATGACATCTCTACCCCCTAAAAGATAGATGGATGACATCGCGAAAGGGTCTAATCGCTCAAAACTCTTCACATTTCTAAACTTTATTGTGTACTACATCAAAAAAGTTATCGAATCAGTGTGTAAATGCAAGACTTGACTCAAAATTATGTGAAAACAGAATGAAACAATCGTTATCAATCAGTGCAGGTGATCATAAAGAGACGCCGCAAACCACAATGAGACTTTCTCCTCTGAAAATTTGAAGCATAAAAACAATCGTTTATTTTTCCACGAAAAGCAATCAGTCTGCAGCTATAATAACCGTCAGGTTATTGTGCAAATCTAAACAAATGTCAATCTGATCACAAAAGTATGAGTCATACAGGCTGATGCATTTTGTCATAAAAATGTCAACATCATAAAGAACAAGTGTGTGGAGTTTTACCTTCACATTATTGTTCTAGTTTCGATGCAAGCGGCCTCGAAAACCTCCAGATAATTAACTTTTTCCTCCCATTACTTATGCAATTCATGCTATTAAAGGCACATAGACATTTCTTCATGTTGTTCCCGTCAGAAGCTATTAGTCATTGGGTTTTCATTTCTCTGTAAGTATCTCATGATGATGTTAATCATAAATGTGATTCTTAGTCAAAAACATTCTACACTTTACTGCATAATTAAAACAACCAGGACCCAAATTGTTAATCAATACGGTAGTATAACAAACATAACATATTCAAAGCATGAGTCATAAACATGACATGTAAGATTTCTTTTTTATTCCTGAAATGAATTTGACATTATCGCAGACAGCATTTAAAACACAGTTGTGATTTATGAATCTTGAGGTTTACAGTAATGTTGAATTTGACAGTAAAATCTAAAAACTTCATTCAAAACCAAATACCCATAGGTCTTAGAAAGTGAATTTACTTGCCATATATCACACTGATTAATATGACCTGAATAAGGCTAAAATAAGGCAATATTTTGCATCAGATTATGCTAAATAAAAACTTGTCCCTACCCCTTAAAGCTTACCTATTATGCTATATTTTAACAATATATTATACGGCCATGTCTATACTAAACATGTCTCTGATGTGTGTTGCTCAACATATCAAACAGATCACCCATTGTAGCATGCCTTATATCCCTCTATTTCAGCCCTGTTACAAAATTGCTGATTCTGGGTCTGTAGCTCTACCGGCAGAAACTCAGCTAAGCGCTGCCGTGATGAAACGCCATATTATGTTCCAAACCACATCAAACATTATTTCTGAAACAGTATGGAGCTCAAATGCTTTTTCTCTCGCGGGTTTACCACAAGGTAAGTTCCTTTTTATATCTAGCTTCTTTATACATATTCTCTCCAGTACAGCGTTAGCTCTGAGCGTTAGCGATGCTTGCTAATGTAAACACAGACCATATTACTTCCAAAACACGTTGCACATTGTTTCTGATACAGCACATAGTTTGACATGTTCTTTATGCAGGTCACCCTTGAAAAAGAGATCTTTTGATCTCAAGGGGCTTTCACCTGGTTAAATAAAGGCTACAAACAAACAATTCAGTGTTTACCGCTAGAACAGTGCAATTATATGTATTATATATATACATATAACAACTTAACTCTAAGTCCCTCTCGTAGATATCACCTCCGTTGTACCCCCGTTTTTAGAGATGTGACTAAGAAGGAAAAGGGTGGTATTTTCCGACACTTTGTGAGTCTTCTTACACACCGGGGGAACACATATTTATGTATAAAATACATAAAAAAGTACATTTTGTATGATAACTAACCCTGTTAAAAATTAGTAAAGTCAAATGAATGTTATCTTGTAGATGAAGCAAGGCTAGACAATCAACTGTATCACTACATCAATTTCCCATAAGAAAAATATATTGGCAAATATATTGGCAGTCTCATCCAGTCTTCACTGGTGTTCTTCAGGCTTCTGTCTTGGGCCCCCTCCTATTTATCATCTACCTCCTACCTCTCGGCCATATCTTCGGAAAATACGCAATCCCATTTCACTGTTACGCGGATGACACCCAGCTCTATTTCTCCACCAAACCCACTTCCACTCTCCCCTCCACTGCCCTTTCCGACTGCTTACCGGAAATCAAATCCGTAATTCTCATCCACGCCCTCGTTACGTCCCGTATTGATTATTGCAACTCCATCCTCTCTGGTCTTCCTCACAAATCCCTGCGTAAGCTCCAACTGGTCCAAAACTCAGCCGCCCATATCATTACCAGAACTCCTTCCATTGATCATATCACTCCGGTTCTTCAACAACTCCATTGGCTCCCCGTTAAATACCGCATGGACTTTAAAATGTTGCTCCTCACCTTCAAGGCCCTTCACACTCTTGCACCTCCATATCTCTCTGAACTCCTTCACATCTACACTCCCTCTCGTGCTCTCCGATCCTCCTCTGCCTTCCAACTCACTGTACCTTCTGCCCGCCTGACCACCATGGGGTCAAGAGCCTTCAGCCACTCTGCCCCCCGTCTCTGGAACTCTCTCCCACAAGACATCAGCAATATGGACTCACTCTCAACCTTCAAATCCTGCCTGAAAACCCACCTTTTTAAACTGGCGTATATCTTAATTCTTCTTAACTGATTGTTGTTTTTAAGTCTTTGTTTTTAAAGTCTTGAATTACTGTTTGATCTGTTTTGTTGCTTGTTTTTAATTATGCTCTGTAAGGTGTCCTTGAGAGCTTTGAAAGGCGCCCATAAATAAAATGCATTATTATTATTAGTATTATTAAATATAAACTTAATTAGAAAATAGATGAACATCTTGAACCCATTGGTGGCATTTTTAAACATTGCACTCGTAAGGCAGCAGGAATCTGTTCAATGGTGTGGTGATGGCCAGTGTCAAGGAACTCTTAAACACTGCATGAATGACTTTCATACTTCATCCCCATCTTTAATCATCAGTCAAGCCTACTTATAGGACCCACCTGCGTTGGCCTCCCTCTCGTCCACCCATCAACTTTCCCCCTTCCCACTCCCTCCCACCTATTTGTATCCATCAACTCTTCTTTCATCCCCTCTTATTAAATCTAGTGCCTGTCTCCTGCATCTCTCCTTCTCCAGGTGGTGTATGGGGCCTGTAACTGTCTGGGGGACTGTAATCCAGAGATTGATCTCCTACTGGGTCTCCTCCTCCCCGCCTTCATCCATCCAGCCTACAGACACCTTCTTCCCCTATGTTCTTCCCCTTCATTACACCTTTAAAAAATGACAGTGTCGTATGGACCTTGCTGTGGTATGGTTCTTGCTTGTGCTGGTTATATTTTCTGCAACCCTAGCCAGAGTGCTCCAAGAAACCCTATTTGCTTAGGTGCACATCGAAATTGTCATTTTGATGAATGATTTAACTGTTTTGACTGCAAATCAACAGGCGTTTTGGAGACGGAAACATTCACAGTCTCACAAAAAGTGTAGATCAATTATAACTTTCCTCTGCTACTTCCTGAAGGCATTCTGTTCCTGTCAGTCCTCCCTCTGTGTCTCCATTCAAAACACCTGGTAACCAGGGCAACAAATGTGCACGCAATCATATTTTTAATGAGACTGGCAAAAGTGTCGCCTGCAGCTACACATTTTAAATTACTCTAATTAACTATATTTATTGTGGTTGTGATGAAAATGATGTGATGGAGATTGTAAGGGTTCATTTTATAGCGTAGTTCCCACACACAAAAGATTGTTATTTCCAAAATTGTAATTTATTTGTCGACTATGATTTAACTGGCAATTATTTATTTTCCACATTATCAGCACATAAAACAATGAGAAGTAAGTGAATGAAATGTTAGTGAAATATCTTATGATTTCCGAAATATATAAGATCTAGAGAAAGTTTAATTCTGCTTTCATTGTATATGCCATTTCTGCAGGTCTCAGACAACATTATCTCTCCTCTCAGGAACACATGCATTCAAATAATCCGTTTTTTTTGTCATTATCTTCCTTTTTTCTCTTTACCATCCTATGTGGCCACTCGTGTTTTAAAATTATGTACAATCCCTTTATGTAGCACATACTTGGAATCTCTAAAACACTTCTTGCAGCTTTCAAGGCCCTTTACACCTACCTGAGTCTCCACTTGTCCAGATTTGTTGCACCTTTTAGGATGGGAAATGTACACATTTATCATTCTTTAATGCTAGATGAAAATGTTTTACCTTTATAGCCATTATAGCTCTGCCCCACTATGAACTTGAGCAGAGGCCTATTATCATCAATAACTGAAAACACCTGTGTGGGAGTTCAGAGGCTTTATATTAACTTGATGGTGGTTGTTGGGAAAATACTGAATGTACTCTTCAGACATCAGAGTAGCACAGGATAACTTAGGCCCTACGTAGCTGTGCACGTAACAGGATGTATGAGTACCTAGAAGAGTGTCAGGACACACTGTTTTAGGCATATGATAGCTATGTGATAACGATTAACATGATGATTCATATGACTGTCATGTTTATTGCTTCACAGGCCTTAGCAAATCTGAACTAAACATTGAATACTGCTTTGAACCGGTATTCTCCATCTTGTGACTGCAACAGCCGATAAGCATGTCAAGGACACTGTTCTGGGAACTATTTGTCCCATGCAGCCGTGTGTGATGACTACTTCCATTCTTGCAAAGATAATAAATACATGTATCCTGATAATGAAGATCAAGCCGGTGACGAGTGGTATTTTTCTAACAGTGGTTAATAGTTAATAACCGCAGTTTTTACTTTTAGGATTTTAGATGTCTCATTAAAGGGAAACGCCTGATCAAACATGACATCATTATTATAGAGTTGCACTTCTTCCACATTTCATTTGGACTCAATGTGGCATTGTTTACAGTTTGAAGACATCCCAGAACAGAAGAGCATCCCTAAGGTGCTCTACTGAGGAATGTGCAGGTCTCTAAAGAACTGTAAACTCAAGTGCTTTATCATGCATTCAGAAATTCAATTACCCCTTTTCAAATCAACACGTGGTGTGGTTTGATGTGCTGCAAAACACTGTCAGTAACCAGTAGAAGAAAAACAGCGGTTAAGTTTAAGCCTTTCTCTTAATCTCTGCTGAGGATTAATGTCTGTGATACTGTTGTCCATCTGTCAAAAACCTTGATCGAGTTGAACTTTTATCTGTTTCGTATTAAAAAAACACAACTTGTAGGAGATGCGAACATTTATCAAAAATAAAACCCTTACATATATGAAATGTTTTAATGGGAATGTTAGAGCTAGACTGTATGACAGCTTTAATATCCAAAGCCATTTATCATTTTGTTTTTTGCTATTTCTGTATAATAATAGCAATGATGTAAGTGGAATTGGCCACATGGAAAAAAGAGGAGATTTACTGCAAGTGGCAAGACTCTATTGTATCACATGCTGTCCTTAAAAAATGCTCAGGTCAACATCACACTTTTGTTTATGTCTGGCACAGTAGAAACGTATTATTTTCAGTTTGTCTAAACAACTTCAAAAACAATGAGTGCACAAGAGTGTTCACAAGAAGCAAACTGCTGCATATCATTTTATCGGTTAATCGAGCATGAATAAGGAACAGTGGTTCACACAAAGGCTGCACCAAACAGAACAGTTCATCATCATTAAATGATGATGAACTGTTCTGGTTGGTGCAGGTATTGCCATTATTCATTGCAATAAAAAACCGCTGAGTCATTGTGAATGTTGTGTGCAGTGAAACATTCTTTTAATTCAAACTTTTGATTCCTTATACAAAACTGAATTAATAGGTTTAGGTTTAATAGGTTTAAGGTCAAAACAGGTATTCACTTAAGCCGTTGTGTCCATGTTTTAGGGCTAACAACATGGAAATCAGTTGGTAGAAATCTCCCATAGCTTAGCCTGTGCATGACGTTGAGCCTACGGCTATCTAGGGGCTCATTAACTGCTAAACATGCTGATGCTTATCAGCTAATGTTTACTTTTCACTTAAAACAAACTACAGCTAAGGCTTATGGGAACTGTTCTGCTTTTGCAATTATTTGGTGACAAACAATAATACAATTACGACTTGCTGGACAAAAAAAGTTGAAAGATCCAGTATTGTATTAAAATGTATCCTGGGGGAAAATGGCATGATCATTTCTGGTATACTTGTTAAAGATGACATATTATGCTCTCATTTTAGGGTTGTATTAGTATATTGTGCCTCTAGTGTGACAGTTTACATGCTTTAATGTTCAAAGAGTGTTTTCTTTTTCACTGCCTGTGCTGCAGTACCTCTTTTTACCCTCTATTTGAAATGAGAGCCTAGTCATATGAAGCTCAGCGCAAGTTCAGGCAGGAAGACCTATCACTTCGTATTGCACGTCATGGCAATACTCGCTCCCTTCACTAAATGATAGGGAGCGCCACTCCTCAAGCTAACCTATCACTTCCCTCCATTCACAAGCCTAATCATCGCACCTGTTAATCCCTCTATATATGCTCTCCCCTTTTCCATCAGCTGTCTTCCAGGTGTCAACGCGCAAGCAGCAGCAGGTCTTCGTCCCCGCTCCAGGTATATATTCATCAGCTCCGCAGTCTTGCGGATTAAGCTACAGGCGGCGTTCTCCCGGGCAAGGCGCACTTTTTCGGCCTTCGCGGCGTAATTCTTCGCCGGTGACTTACGTCTACTTACGAGAGAAGCTTCTTGAACCTTCCGCACGCAGGTAAACAAAACGGACTTCATCGGGTAAGGTAATTCGGCCTCCTTGGAAAGGCACCTGGTGGCTACAGGAATCAGAAAAGGAGGCGGCAGGGCCGCAAACGCCTACGGCGATCTTTGGCGATATCGGC
>NW_011359125.1:1859153-1866962 GCF_000735185.1 Notothenia coriiceps | reverse complement strand
GTTAATAGGCTTGAAAATGATGTCATTTGCATACATTCAATGATTCCTAGGTAAATACGATCGCACCGGATATTATTTTTTTGAGAAAACGTTCAAAAGGGCTCTAAAGTGAAAACAGGAGTACAACACAAACATTTTATATCAACATGTTAAGCCTCCTGCCCTGGCTGCCCTTCAGCAGGGTCACTGCCAGCATTTATCCTGTCTAAGGTGCTCCTATATGACACTGTCTCATTGTTTTCTTAACTGTGTCTGTGCACAAAGAAATATTGCATCAAAGTCAATACAACGGAATAGTGTATGTACCAGGGCGCATGATATGTATGTGTGTGTGTGTGTGTGTGTGTGTGTGTGTGTGTGTGTGTGTGTGTGTGTGTGTGTGTGTGTGTGTGTGTGTGTGTGTGTGTGTGTGTGTGTGTGTGTATTTGTGTGCAGACAGTGTGACATTAAGATTAAACACAATT
This sequence comes from Notothenia coriiceps, assembly GCF_000735185.1. NCBI lineage: Eukaryota > Metazoa > Chordata > Actinopteri > Perciformes > Nototheniidae > Notothenia > Notothenia coriiceps. The sequence continues at coordinate 1,866,498 of NW_011359125.1, read as the reverse complement.
CTTTCATTTGGGAACACCCACATATACATATGGAGTTGGCCAGATGTGTGTAAATTACTGTTCATTGTAATTTGAAAACAAATGCCGTTGTCGGACGGACGGACGGACGCACGCACGCACGCACGCGCGCACACACACACACACACACACACACACACACACAGCAGAGCTGAGCTGAGCACAAACACACACATACACATCATGCGCCTTAGTGACCGGACATCTCCTTCATAAAACGAGTACTAGGGGGAATTAATCGGGCAGTTCGATGCGTGTGTGGTTAAACGTAGCAGCCTGCAGTCGCCCTTTAGCTGTTTTAATGAAAGTAAACACAGTGAAGGGCCGGCTTTGCGTAAAAGGTACAGCTCTTTGCACGCTGGTGTTGCACTTCTCAGAGGCGGGGTTACACGTCCCGTTGCCTCCTGGTGCTGTAGCGATTTCATGAAGTGAATGAGAGTCCAAGTTCGAAATATATCTAAAATAATGTATGCACTGCCATTTCCCAACATAAACATTACAGTCTACAATGAAACGGTTCTCTCCTGTGTGCTCCACTTCCTACTTGGCGCTCCGGTAACTTTCTCGTGCGAACGAGATACAGTATCTTTTTTTTTCATTGCCCTCCGTACAATACAAAAGCAAATGCAAATATTGAATTAAAAAAAGTAAAGTCCTTTCGAGTCATCCGTCTCAAGTCAAGTCAAGTCTCTAGTCATGAATACCAAGTCAAAGTCAAGTCAAGTCTTCTATCAATGTTAGTCAAGCAAGTCTCAAGTCCAAAAATATGCGACTGGAGTCTGACTCGACTCAAGTCATGTGACTTAACCCACCTCTGTACTCTGGTGAGGTTAAGAGTGGGTGCCTACTAACAGATGGCACTGCGTCCCGTTGAGCTCCAGATGGGTTCCAGTCAAATGGTCATAATACACATTTTAGCAGGAACTGTAGTCACCCTGATGTTAAAAAGGATGTCTTGTTTATTGTAACTAGTCGATAACATTTCGGTCACTAATGATGTATCTCAACGTTTTAATTACTCCTGTTTTCTATTATGAATAGAACTTTACATACATTTTAACGATTTATTGGACCCGTGAAGAAAAAAGAAAGTGTTTAGTATTCCACAAAGTAGGAGGAGGTTTGTCACAAAAAAAATATATATAACAAGAAGATGAATGCTCCTTGGCAGATGCAGACACAATTTATGCAGGTCACATAATAGATTATAGTGTTCTGAGTAGAAAATAGTTATCGTTGTACGCAGAAATGCAACTAAAGGTTCAAGTTCACAAAGAACGGAACTATGGCTCTACACTGTCAACAGCACAGGCAACTAAGAATGTAAGAGATATGTTAGGTGGGTGGTGGTATGCAAAGTAGGAAAGCGCTGAGTAAAACAGAACTTAAGGTACTTCAAATACAAGCTTCACTCGCAGGAAAAACTGTTACAGAAAAAACTCCTGCGGATCTCACTGTGAATCGACATTAAAAGCCCTGGTCCTTGTCAGCAGAATAATCTATCATGATTGCCTGGACTCTCTCCTTACCTATTGTAACAAATCGGTTATTCTGTTTGTCATTGGATATGATAATTTAGTAAGCTATACACAGTCCAGGGGTTGACCCTTAACCTTAACCCACAACCAACCTTGCGGTTCATTTCAACACAAACCTTTGAAAAAAGCCACAGATGTATGCCTTTCTGAGGTTTCTTAAATTGGTTACCTATTATATGTTTTTGGGGAGAGTTTCATAAGTAGAGTTTAAATGACAGAAAGTGTTGTATTCTGTAAAGATAGTAAAGCTTCTTTAAGTGTTATTGCTAATATTGGACAAAACAAATACAATGGACCTTATTGGGTCACTGAGTTGGATGACAGTTATGCTACACGCTTTCATATTTTTGGGCAACCTAAATTCTACACATACATAGAATTCATAACAACTCTTGAATGCAACAAGCAACATTAAATAAAGTAGCGGATGGAATGTAAAAATGTCCTCCAAGTTAACATTATCTCTATCAATTATCCACATATTAAAAGTGATGATTATGATCACAAAAACCCAATTATTATTTTCCTCTGTGTATTGATCATAATCATGATTATCATCATCGCTTGGGAAATATTTGCACTTTTTCTACGGTCATACATAGGAAAACAACAAGTCTAATCAGCTTGAAAACCAGGTCATCTGAAACTGAACTCACTCTTAAACAGGATAATATTCACTTGCAAACATAATCAATATGCTTGATCTTGTTATAATAACCTTTGATTACCAAAATAATAAAAAACTGAAACAGATCTTACATTTCCTGCAAGTGAACACGAGCGAGAAGGAGAAAGCAATTTTGAAACTTGATGACCAGATGCTCAAAAAGCACAACTTGAAAGAAAGATGCTGGAGCAAGAGTAATACACTAATGGGAGGAATGTCAGTATCTTCAGCTGGAGTCAGTGTGGGATTCAATAATAATCAATAGAATCAGCTTCTTTCATCCTTTAAAGAGCAGTGGGTCAGGAGGAAGGATACCTCTGAATTAGATACATGTTGTGAAGCTTCTTGCTCTCTATCTAGCTTACAGACTGGTGAAGCTCATGAAACTATACAATTCAATCGCAGTGTTGTTGATCAAAATTAAAACAAGTTGCATAACTCTCCTCAAGAAGACTATGGTTTATTCATCAAGCATTGCCATCAAGACCAATACATCCAAACCGTCATAAGGCTATCAGCAAAATGTATACGACTCATTAAACCTAAAATGATGCCTAGTGCATTTAATTTCACTTCAAATCATTTTTTTGTAAAAATTCCAACCAGCAGTATGTGTGCCTTAGCTAGTGAGCCATATCTATTTAATCAGCACCTTTCAATGTCAAAAGACATAAAGGTCAATGGAGTGGGCTGAACTGGATGCAACCGACACTAGATATGGGAGGTGGAGGATTAAAACAAGTGTCTGCAAATGTCTGCACACTACACGACTTTGCTGCACGGCTAAACGAGTGCTCTGGAGAAACCGCAGTGGCCAACACACATTCTCTCTTCTCCAGTCACCTCACAACGCACATCTTTCCCACCTGCATATACATTGTGTAAATTCACTAATGACCCAGTGTTTAAGCCGTTCATATTTCTCATTTGAGTCCCAATCATAAGGCATGTCAATTTGTGTCTAACAAATTCATTGTTAATATATGTTGTTACAAACTTCCATTTTCGGTTAATTTCCCAAAGTGTGGGTGGATCACTGATTGTTGAGCTGATTTTGGTATGATGTTAAAGCAGTGGTTTTCAAAGTGGGTGGGGCATGACAGGGGGGGCTATCCTCTGTTCAGTTGTGTGGCTGGTTGTATAGCCTTGATCAATATGTCATTTGATGCCAAAGTACGTTAGGTTCAGATGTATCCTTTACATGAAGGATTTGTTTATGAGATTTACAGCTGCATCCCTTAGATCAACTCTTATAACTGTATCATGTAAATAAACAGCGCAAGAGACCAGGAGGAAAAATGGTTATTAAAAAAAAAAAAAAAAGAAAATCATATTTTGAAAGATTATTGATTCAAAAATAATATGATACAGTACTATTACGTATGGGTCTCTGTGTTTCATTAAAGCTTGGCTCTGTGTGTGTGTGGAACGAGCCATTTTGTGTGCGTGTGCGAGCGAGAGAGAGAGAGAGCGCACCGGTACCGGAGATCGTTGTTGTTAGCTTCTGGTGCTAGCGCGCTACGCTAACGGATATAATGAGTTTTTTCAACAACTAAGTGGAGGAGAGTCCTCTCCTGTCAGACTGAGAGGCTCAGTGAGCTAAATGACTCTCTCATTATCTCAGTGGGTCTCAAACGTTTTGGTCACCATTAATGTAAACAATTATTTCCGAGGCACACGTTTATATGATCATTATAGTTATAAAAAAAATAAGAGAATAAATGAAAAACAGACCTGTATGAAATACTATATGACAGCAAAACAAGAATAAAGTTTAAAAGGGTGATTAGTAAAATATTCATAAAGAAAAAGTAAATCTGCTTACAGTTCTGTTTCATATAGGTGTTGAGAGATGTATCCATAGATCTCTTCATTTTGCTCTCAAAGTGCACCAGATTGATGCTTTTAACTTCAATATTTAAAAATCTTCCCGGAGGAGCTTGCCCCCGGACCCCCCTATGTAAGGTCCACACACCACCTATANCCCAAGGGGTGCGCGCCCCCCAGGTTGGGAGCCACTGCTCTAAGACATACCATCCAACCTCCTCAATAAACTCCAACATATCCAGAACTCTGCTGCCTGCCTCCTCACCCACACCCGCTCCCGTATATCCTATATACACAATCAACAGAAACATTTACACATATGCACACGTTAAGATAAAAAACAATCAATATCAATAACAGTCACTTTAATATCAATATATTATCAATATATATCAATGAAATAGTGAAGCTTTTAGCGTACACTTATTTAAATTATTGTATGATTCAAAACATTATTGTACTCCAAACTTGCATTTCCCCTTTTTTTCTGTCTATCCTGGCATTAACACAGAGGAGTTTCTGAAGACTACCTGGATCCCATCCAAGAACACTGAGCAACGTCAAATAATTTAAGTGCCGTATCAATGATTTGAATAAAAATATGACTGATGTTCATGGTGCAGAGCAAGTTAAAATTGCTCCATCAAAGATTACAGTTATTTAACGAAAATGGAAGCCACGGTGAGAGGAATTGAACTATGATAGTGATGGAATCAATGCGCTTTTATGTAAGGACCCAATGCACTCTGGATCCTTTCTTGGACAGCTGGTGGTTTTACTTTTTTTTTCTGAACGTCTGATAACCATGCAATGACAAGCTTCAGAGCACCATTTACAGGCACAAAGCACAATCCATCTATAAACTCGAGCCTATAAAAATTGATTTTTCTCCTGCCAGACACACCTTGAAAGCTCTCTCTATGTCTCGATTTTTATAATTTTTTCACTGGCCAGAAATCTACAATTACCAGATGAAGTTAGCTGTTTTGAAGAGGCTTCGGACAACTGTGCTATACTGATGCAAAACTGCTTCTGTGCTCTTTTTAAACACATAATTCAAAACTCACTTTGAAAGAATATCATACAACTTTTAATTCAAATAATGTTTCCTCTATATGATTCTAGTTTAGGCAATGGAACATTTACTGTGCTTTGGTGTCCCGTTGTAATATTACTTCACTGGTATTTGCGTTATGCTTTTAGCCAATAAAGACATGAAAGTGGGCTGAAGATGTTAATGCTATCTGTCACTTTTATAGAGGAAGGTTTGGACTGTTATCAATGAAGCGCTTTTAGTATGATATCCACATTTTATGTTGGCTAACGATCCGAAGACCAATAAAGTATAGAGTTGCGGAGAAGTAGCAGTTAATCATAAAGTAGTTCAGTCTGTCTACTTACTTTTTTGGGAGTGTTTTTATGAGATTGCCACTCCTTTATAAACATTTTTTTTAAAACAGGATGTACATACATGTTGTATCTTTAGGCTTTCTTTGTTGTTTGGGAATCCAACAATGGCTACACTGCTACAACTTCAAAAGGAAATGTGATGTTTCAGTTTTAGCCTTACAGCTATGTCTTTATTTTGACGTTGTCTAATTAAAATGGGACAGCTTTCTCATTCTCAACTTGACGAAACAAATAATCATTAATTTGCTAATTTTACAAGAACTGAGCTACATTTTATAGAAAATGTGTTGTTTGAGCTACATATGAGCATTTTTCAACAGCATGTCAATTGCCATATTTCATCTTGTGTTAAAATCCAGCCCCTTAAAAGCTTCCCATCCAGTATCAAGGAATTCTCCATGCCTTTTGAGCCCACAGAATAGTCAATTCATGTAAAATACTCTCACATGTGTCACAAACAAAGGAAGAGCTTTAACCTGAAAGTTTTCGCAGTGCAACAGTTGATTCCTCAGGTTTAGCATACTTATCAATTTACCAAGGTAAGGCGGGTCAATCAAGCTTAATGATGTGTGTCAAACGATATCCGGGATTGAGCAACCAAATCTGCCAATAAGCAGAGGAAAACAAAACATAGTGGATGGAGAGTCCTTCAGGCAATCAGAGAGCCTCAAACTGTGGAAGCTGACTGTACAAAAGCAATACCTAATGTGTTAAGAGTGTTTACAGCTCTGTATATACAACAACACTCAGACAGACAATACCAATTCAAGGCATAGGTCAAATGCTTCAGCCCCCTATAATGTGTGTACGAGTGTGCATTTTACTCAGTATGTTGTGCCTGCCCTGTATAAACAAGCATATTATATACTGTAGGAATGCATTCTGCAATTACATTATAACAATGATTACACAGTGACCTGCATCCTTGGCAGAAGTCTGAGAGCATTTTCTTGTTAAGTATGTAGTTATCATTATGGATTTCCCATGTTTTCAAGGCATTTGTTCACACTGATATAAGCTTAAAACATAACATTCATTATGTAAGAAAGCCTCAGCCAAGAACATACACAGAGTTAGGTTGGATCTCAAGAGTCAGCACAATGGGAGGAACAAGGTCCAAGCCATCAACATATATGCATTGCTGGTCATCTGATACCCCCCTGACCTGGCCAAAGAAAGGTAGAGAGGAAAGATCCTCACCATGCATGAAGGGTTTTATCCCTTTCTAGCACCCTGAGATACTAGGCGGAAAGACAATGTTTAAGGACAGAACCACTATCCAGGATGAAAACAACAAAATCAAGTACAACTGGAGATGGCGGCAAGTGATGACACGTTATGTGGCTCAGGCAGCAGAAATAAGTAAGTAAGTAAGTAAGTAAAACTTTATTTATATAGCACCCTTCACAACACGAATGTACAAAGTGTTTACAGTATACAGTACACAATGCACAATTCAAATACAACTATAAAATGTATAAAAAAGCATAAAACACAGCAAGTAAAACATAGGATAAAACACCAATGAAAAACAGCTACAAACTCACCTCCTCTGACGCCCCAAAAGCCTGTCAGAAAAGGTGAGTCTTTAGCTGCCCCTTAAAAATCTCTACTGAGACAGAGGCTCTTAATTTCTGGGGGAGTTTATTCCAAAGCCTTGGAGCCACCGCCTCAAAGGCACGGTCCCCCTTGGTTTTTAGCCTGGTTAGGGGCACCCTTAGGAGGCCTTGCTCAGAGGACCTCAGGGCCCGGGTTGTGCTGTGAGGGTGGATCAGGTCGTTAATGTAGGCGGGGGCTTGGCCATGGACAGCTTTATATGTGAAGACTAGGACCTTACATTGGGTTCTGAGATGGACAGGGAGCCAGGGCAGGGCAGAAAGGATCG
>NW_011359125.1:1838572-1859108 GCF_000735185.1 Notothenia coriiceps | reverse complement strand
GACACGCTGGAATGTATCCCCCCGCAGGCCACCCCGTTCGAGGAGGCCTTCTGAAAATTTATAACTTCAATTTTCGTAGTTAGACGCACGTGAAACGGTCTCGTCTTTACTTCGTTCTAGATACCTATGTAGAGAGTTGTGGGTATAACGTTTGTCTTGACGATTTGTCTAAATGAAAAAGAAATACGCTATAAAATGTTTAGTGAGGGAATTTGAAATAAAAGAAAAAAAATGACAGTATATTCATAAAAGTATGGACAAAAATTAAATAAGAGAATTAAAAAAAAAAATATTACTAGTATTAATTTGCACCACGGAGCTACCTTTTATTAACACAATGTAATTACCCACTGGTTTTGCAACTGCTGGGTGCACTCTATTGTGACTCTCAGGAAATCGAGTGACTCAGAGAGTCAGACCTGTCCGCTCCTCCTGAGGGAGAGGAGCGCGAGGTGAATCAACAACCTTTTTTTGAGCGTAATAATAAAGGACACGCGCGCACGCGCGCGCGCTCTCTCATTGTTGTCGCTTCGCGCGCGACGGCCACGCGCGCAGAGCGCGCGCGAGCAGCGAGCGTGTGCAGGTGTGTTATTACCCGAAGCAAAGGTGTTGTGTGTCTCGGTCGAAAAGTACTTTGTAAGTCTCTAAGGGTATGCATAATATCATGACCAATATATAATAAAAACTTAGTAGTGAAAGTTTACTACTAAAATAAATAAAAATTATTAGTAAAAAGGGGACCAGAGAACGCGACAAATAAATGCTACTATTTCAAATAATATTCAACTAGATTCCCACGTCGACATTTAGAGTATTATGTTGTAGGAAGATACATTACCTAATGTAGACTTGGATATGCATGAAAACCGTAAGTTTAACTGTATACCTAGTTCCGATATGTATGCGTCAGGTGTGTTAGAACTTGTCACCTATCGGGGGGGGAACCAGCATACGGGGTGGGTGAAAACTTTTGGCTAGGAAGAAAATTGCTAGAATGGTTCCTTAGTCGAGTTGCTTATCACAGGTGGGTGTGACAACCCTTTCAATTGGCTTTTACCTTTCAACATTGTTTGTATATAATTGTTACTTCAAACAATCTGTGTTTGACTGTCCGGAATACTACACACCTGAGTCTTACTCTTTATACTTGCCGAATTGTGACCCAGTAATCCACTTAATGTGTGTACATATCACGTCCCACCCTTATCTACACGCAACACTCCACTGCCACCTCCTTCTCTCTTACACACAACCGGTGACGCCCCAAAGAGGTCTCGTGAGCAAATCGGCACGTCGTTTCAGCACATCACACGTCTGTAAACGTCTGTGAACCAAAATTAGGAGGTGAAAAGAAGAAGCTAATAAGATCACAGCCAAACATTAGGTCCAAAGTCGGGTGGAAGGTAACTGGAAATACAGAAAAACTGTAACTATTCCACGACTAATTTATCCTAGTAACCCAGTGATCGATTCCGATGTAGATAATGACGCCCAACCTTAAAACTGTTTTTTTACCTAAAAACATTTCACTTTAATTTACGTGATCCAGTAGAAAATAAACACAAAAATACATCACATTGTAACGACTATCCGAATACCTGGCCAAACCTACATAACCAGAACTACCGTTACCGAACTACTTATGTGGTATCAGAAGACTCCTCTCAAATACTATGAACAAAATTAAAACTAAGAATTAGTTGTGACGCTACATTAACATATCAAAGTACTACGCCAGTGGTCAGACATTCGAATACTACTATCTCCTCCACGTTCTTCAAGAATTAGTTGCTACATAATTAAAGTCTCATAGAAGGAGGGACTGGGTGACGCAGACATTTCCCTACCTTTCTTCGATCCGATCTAAATAACTTACACGGGTGTAGACTGAGGTCGACTCTCTATGACCTGTAAGGAGCGGTCCACATCCACAACTATAAAAATAGCACTCAACCCCTGCTTACACCTATATGCCGTGAGCTGATTATCGAGCCTTCATTGTAACAGTCGCGGGTACACTGTGTATTTGCGTGGGGATTGTTGCAATAGAAAATTCCACTGTAGCGACCGGTACATTAATGGGAAACCCTAAATGTTTGAGCACCCTCTATTAAACGTCAAGCTACCCCACAGCACCCCAAAATAAATCTCTGGCGCCGCCACTGAGCCTGACTATTTGTGTTGGGGGGGCCCGACTTTTTTTTTCCTCCAAAGGGGGGGCCTGACAGAAAAAGTTTGAGAACGACTGGGTTAAAGTAACATGTCTGATTGCAGTGAGCTTATAGATACTGCGGTGACACTGCTGCTGCATGATGCATAACATGCAGGGAAGAATCAGGAGGGAAGCAATGTTATGGGACCTCCTCACCCACTGGTACCTCCATATCTGTGTCTCTCTGCGGTTTGATGCAGTGATTCACCAGCCACTGATCATACAGTAGGGCACATTTCTTCATCAACAGTCATGAGGTGCATTGCACTGACCGTGGTTGAAGGTGGGCATGTAGAATATGAGGCTGATCCACATGCCCACTAGGACTGTAATTTATAAAGGGAACCTTGCCCGCAGGTGTGCATGCACAATGTTTATAAATCGGATTATTTTTGGCTATGGTGTACACTCAGTACACTCAGTATGGACCCTACGCACTGCTACAAATGACAGTTCCCTTGATTTGAGCTCTTACTCTTTTATAAGTGTGCAATGTCCAGCAGAGATGCATATAATTATATTTTCAGGTACTTATGTTACATGGATGGCATTTACAGAAAATTGCTATGACCGCAGGCAGTATTTGAATGTTTATATAAGTAGATAGACTGAAATTAGATGTATAGTAAGGAATGGATTAGAGCATGTCAGGGAATTCATTTATTTTTAAGTTGTCTAGAATCACTGCAGTTTATTGTCTCAGTCACTGCATGTATCTCATGTGGACACTATGTATGCCTCTGAAGCAACTAAAGCTCAGTGTGGAACTTTATTTGGGAAGCAAACTGACATACAGTATTGCCTTTGAGAAGACGCCAGTTTCTTTTTAAACTACAGCATACTGTCTGCCTTAGGAGAGCAGTTTTGGAGGATGCTGTAGTGAGTGTGGGTATACAGGATTTCTATAACGGGCCTCAACGGACTGCAGCAATGACCCAAAGGGAAACCATTTTAAACAGATGGTTTATTGTCTGGTTCTGTGCCAATCTCTGTTGCCTTTTACTTCCCCTTGTACTGAGCATTTAGAGCATTCATTTGAAGCTAAAAACTGTAGAAAATAAATGGGTGGTTCGAACCAACGACACACTGGAAATAAGATACAAACATAAAACCAGCTACAGGACAAAATAGAGGATTGCGGTGATTAAGACCAAATACTTAAGAATCCAAAAGCTTCTATGAGCAGTAGACTAGAACATCACTAAATATAAAAAACAGAAATACTTAATGGTGTGTTCAAAAGGGAAGCAACATGCCTTAATCACACAAACACAAATGCTTGCCAACAGGCAGTCAGTAGAACCAAGCTTGCAAATATGAAAAGCAACAGGAAAAGTAAAAAGGGAGCTTGACTGGAGCTGGGTTTACACAAAGCATCAGGGAATGCACTTTACAAGGGCAGCAGTGGCAAAGAGGAAAGGGCTGACTGTGAGACATGGCACTGAAGTGATTCTCAGCAGGAGGAAGCTCTGGTGGTGGGGGGGGGGGGGTAGCGCAGAAGGGAAAGAGCCCACAGAGAGACACAGTTACACAGAGCTTCCAGGAAAGAGGAGGGTGTTTTGGAAGTGAAGCGCTGACGTGACTGAAGTTGGGTATGATGCTTGTGGACTGACACAGTTGACAGTGAGGACAGACTTAGTGACGACAATGTTTTTTCATGCTTTTGTATACTGGCTGTTAGTGTGAGTGGGAACTGATCTTTACTCAAAGCCATGTTGGTGTGCCTCTGTTTCGTCCCCATCCTCCCATTTCATCATGGAAATTATTGAGTTGGCTTCTCCACTCTTGCTTTTCCCACAGCTGCACTTTTTTACTGCCTCTATATACTTTACTGAAAGAAAACGAGTGACAATAGGTCTCCCATAGCTGCCTGTTAGTAAGGAAATGTGTAGGTAAGCGGTAAATAACAAGATAGCAGTAAAACAAATATGTGGAGGAGACAGACAATGCAGTAACTTAAAATCCATCTAACCTTAGAGAGACTAATAACAAGGAGGAAAATTACTTTGACATTAAAAGAGACAAATGGAAAGTGCCTAAGATGTAAATAACAGTCAGGAAATTAGTCACAAAGGACTGTTATTAAATATCTGCAGAGGAGCTCCTTGTATTACCTGCAAATCAGCACCCGTTTTCATTTAGACTATGTTTTGAATGGGGGACTTAGTAAATCAGTCATTCCATTGGGGACAGCTAAACCTCTTCAATTTTAGACAACGGTACATTTTCAGAATGCTGCTTTGCAAATATGCTCCTAAGTGAATACCAAACTGAGAGTTGGTTGTATTAGTCCCTAAATGGAAAATGATGTGGGTCCTCTGGCTGGTGGCAACTAGAGGACTTTAAAAATGACCACTGGGGGATACCATCTAGAAATCTACAGAAGCAGTTACAAAGACTGAACATTTCAAGAAATCCAGAGAAATCAAAACAAATCCAGTGACTCACTAACCTAACACTATCTCTTTGTCCAACTGTGCCACCCAGCCCAGCTGTCGCTCTTACTTATTACAGCTCTATGCAGCTGCTGCAGGTGGTGGCTGATGGACACATAGAAACAAACTGACAGGACGGAAGGCAGACAAGCCGTCTCTCCTCATACCTGTGTACTCCAAGTGGTAGCCAGCGGCGGACACACTGATGTCGGACTGGAAGGTCAAGTACAGATTGTTGGACGTGCTGTTCAGCAGTTGGGGAATAGTTGTACCTTTACACCACAAAATACAGATGACAGTTCAAATTCAGATTCATCACCTTCAAAAACACAGTAAGACAGTTTTGTGAAATCATTCTCTATTATTTCACCAGAGGTAAATGCTGGTAGACATAAAACCGTCTTTCAGCAGCAGCAATTTAACCTACATAACCTCGCTAAATGAGTGATGCGGAGTTAATTAGCAGGTACAAATCAAGTGAAAGGATGCCTCACATAATAAAATCAATCACAGGAAAAATAAAATAACAGTCCATTCCAAAGAAAATCTAAATGCAATGCATTTTGGATAATCTGTCATTCATGCCAGGCCTTGTGGGTTGACCAGATCAAATAATTACAAAAGTCTAAATTGTGAATATTGTTACATGAAGGAACAATGATCGCTCAACTAAATGGATAACACATGCTGCCTGATTTACACACTTTAAGGTGTTAACATGTCCCAACAATTGTTTTGGATCTTCAATCAAAGAAGCCAGGCTACCAAAATGTAACAGAAGTATTACCTATAATTCAGACCGTAACATTTGCTAAGCAGTATTCTGGGATCTATCTATATATTCTAGTCGTAGGACTTCTGCAATTTGCATGGAGAGTTTTACATATCATTCATAATCACACTCATCAGTTTGGCCCCATTTAAAATGCCTTAACTTTTCACATTGCACGCTGTCCCTCACAGTGGGGGCTGTAATGTGGAGTTATTAGAATATGTAAAGAGTTTTGCTCCAAAATGAGATATCCACCATTTGAATCCTGGTCTCATGAAGCTGAGATATAGAGGCAGAATTGATTGTGCTCAACCAGTCTCTCTGATACGAAGATCAGGCATCTACATTGATGTGACGCCCTGTTTCTAGTAGGTTAACAGGTTGCAAGAGCACCATTTTCATTAGCACGAGCCCTGAGGCAACACTGCATTTGTAAAACTTCTGGCTATGCAGGGGAGACATTATGAAGATCTCCAATTCAAGATTCAAAGAGACAGGAGTATTGTGTGAAGGGAGAGGGACATTTTTTATTCCTTGACTTCTTTAACTGGTTTTTAGACAGCATTCTTAAAGGACATGCCAAATGTCATCAGATCAATCACCACATCTGTCTGCTGCTGGGTCCCCGTAACATCTGATTGAAATTCAAGAGGAAGACGACACCTAAAATTCAGTTGGATCCGTTTTACCTGAGTAGCTACCAAGCCTTCGAGCGTTGCCATCCACCCCGTCAAAAAAATCCAGCGAATCCCAATTATGTTCTGTGGCGAAGGTCACAACTTGAATCTAAAAGACAAAATATACCGTAATTCAAACGCAGAAGAATACATACATAATATAAATAAAAAGCTGGATAGCAGCTTTTGTTTCCCCTTTTAAAAATCTAAAAAAGTCAGACGATGGATACAAAAAAGAATAATCTAAAACAAAACATATTTTAAACTCTTATCACACGTTATTCTGCATGTGGTCCCTCTTACTTGGATGCCGGCTCCCTCTGGAACAGAGATCTTCCAGGCACAGTTCAGATAGTTGGCGTACGGCTCAGGGTATCCAGGAGAGAGGATAGTGCCTCTGCGCTCACTTAACACCCCGCCACAAGGAACTACACATAGGTATAATGGATAAAGAAAGAGAGAAAGTCAGTTCAGGGTGAAGTCTGCACAGAGGGGTCATCTTAAAAATCATCATGCCACCTGCCAATACATGGCTTTTAAATTAGCGCCTGTAAAATGCCCTTATAAAAATATAATTACCGGGAGTTTTGAGAAAGGTTCTACTTGGTAAAAAATGTAAAACAGCTTCATTTTTGTTTTAAAACCAGATCCTCTTCCACATGACATTATTGTTATTTAATACCTCAGTGGAGGTTTGCATGGAAGCACACTCGCCTCTCGCTCCTTGCAGACATAAACAGTTCAACCCTGATGTTATTTTATCTCTCGCAAGCCACACAAATCCTATCTTACAATTGTGAAAGCTATTCCTCTCAAAGCGCACCTTGTTTCCACACTACCAGGGCCACAGGTAACATATTTATCACACCTCTTGGCTCTCGGTGAATGTTGAATTGGAGTCAGTGGCCAGGCTGTGCTGACATTTTCAGGCACTGTGATATATTTGAGCAGGGTAGAAATCAAAATGAAAAAAGGGCCATAACAGTAACAATTTCTTCATTGCTCTTCCGACAGTGCCAATTGGCCTTGTATCCGAGCAGCTACTTTCCTCAGTGTTTGGCTCCACTTTTTTTCCATTAGGGATTGTGGGAACCCAGTCTTGCAAACCCACGTTCTTAGGATTATTGCACAAATTACACCTATAGAAATGTATTTCTAAAAGAAACAACCATTAGTAGCTGGTGACATTTTGCTCAGCAACATATTTTACAGTATCACTAGAAGAGATTTCTTATCTAGTGTTTTCTCTGGTCTTTCTTGTCGTTGCTTTGCTTCAATCAGCAGATTAAATGCGTTTGTCAGACATATTTTAAGCCATCATATGTATTTCTACAATAATGACCAATACTGTATACTATAAAAGGTGTGGTATTTAACCATTTCCAAGCATAGGTACTAAAATGCTTCCACCTCCCACTCCTAATGCAGGCCAAGTGCTATTCAGATTGAACTGCAGGTTAAAGAATCCACCTAGCATTCGCTGTAATAGTTTCCCTTTAGAAACCTGAGCAAAGCTGTTAAAAAAGGGTAAATTAGGTCCTTCAATTGGTCACAGAGTAGTACAATATGTTCTAACAATGACAAACCAGTTGCTTTTTGTCAGGGACAAGGGTTTACATTACATTACATGTCACTTGTTAGACGCTTTTATACAAAGCCACTTACATACTCAATACTGTGGGCAATCCCCACAGGAGCAATTTGGGGTGAAGTGTCTTGCCCAGGGACACAAGATCCCCTGATCCGAACACCAGCGCACTAGTCCACTGTGCCACACGTTTACCCTGAACATTTCAATGATAATCATTCTTTTCAATTTCAACGGAAAATGGGATAGTTTCGATGCCAAAGACCATAGGAGTCACAGAAAATGAGAGCAAAATGTAATGTGCTACAGGAAAACGTGACTGTCGGACAAGGTAGGAACAAATAAAAACGTGTTCAGCAATCAGCTTCCGACAATGTCAAACTCATCAATATTTTACAGGTTATATCTCCATGATAGAATCGTTTCAAAGTGACTACACTGTTCCTTTTGCTCCGAGTGACACATTAGAGAAGATGACTTTGTACTGTGCCTCACAGCAATCACACAGCAGAGCAATCACACTTTCCTACAACCATGGCCACAGTGTGATGTCATCTTCAGCTAATCATCTAAGAGACCAATGAGAACAGCATGTTTAATTGTTTTGAATTCAGCTCTGCAAATGAGACCTGAAGGTCAATGCCAATGAATATCTAGAGCAGGGGTTCCCAAACTTTTCAGCCCGCGACCCCCAAAATAACAGTGCCAGAGACTGGCGACCCCTGTCAACGGGGTAGGAGGTTAATTAATGTAAAATGTCCGCACTCTCGCGGGAATATCTCCGCATTGGAACAAGCATAAGTTTCACTTTCGATTGCATGATATAGCCCAGCGCAACACCTTCATCACACATGTTGCCACTTGTTTGTACCATTTTCCGACAATTTGTAATCTGTTCTAGAAAAACGATGTGTTTTTTAGGATTTTAAGAAGCATATAGAACAAACAATGGATGTATTTTATGAACATTTATCCATGCTGAAAGTAGATTTAGATGTGTTAGGAGTGAGATAGAGATTATTATCTAATATATATGCATCCAATGAAGCATTGCATGAAGTCTGTTGATGATCAGAGGCTGTTGTTGGGGCTGCATAAAGTTTTTTTAATTTTAGTTTTGTAGGCAGAGCATGCAGGCCTCAGAGAGTTGAACTTGGGCCTGCGACCATAGTTTTACTGTATTTTGTTTTGAAATCCACGGCGGAGGTTTGTGTCGTACAATGCGGTGTATTTTGCATATCTCTCAGTAGCCAACGATCTGTGAGTCTGTTGGCTTGGACATAGACTCCGTAATAAATGTAGTCTACATTTCATAAGAGGTGTAAAACCTGAGAGCATTTTAAATCGCATTTGAACTAAATGGTTATATAATCTGAATTTGTATTTGATTTATTGTGTGAACGAGGCGATGTAGAGAAGGTTAAGCTGTCATTATTAGGCTGTAATTTGTTATACTGTTGGAATGGTAAGCAGGCCTATTGTTTTTGGATATTTGTGGAGTTAGGTGGTCCGTGACTGTTTTTTTATTGGTTAAGTGTCCTTGGTATGAAAAAGTTTGAGAAACACTGCGCTAGTGGATTGTCAAAGGGGGAGGCTCGATGCGGGGAAATTATACAGATGGCTAGTCCGCCCCTGAAAATGTTCTATGCACACGTTATTATTAATAATAATAAATACAAAAATTGATAAAAGAAATTGATAAGAAAAATTAAATTTTCGATTTTTATTTTGTAATCATCTCGCAACCCCCACTTGGGTTGCTTCGAACCTTCATTTCAGAAAGAAAACGACTGAATTTAAGAATAATAAATATACTCCTCTTCTGTTTTGTACTTATTTATACGGCTTGAATTATTCTAGCGTGAGAACAGGATCTTGACAACAGGAAACAGACTCATTCCACAGAGAGACTCAGTATTTTAAAATCATGTAACAGCTCCTTCGAGTCCCCTGAGCTGTCAGTTAATGTAATTGGTCGAGCAAGATTAGAAATCATGACACTCATAAAAGCGTGGAATGCTCCACACCCATCTCAATCTGCGGCAGGCTCATATGTCAGAGTTACTGCAGGTAGACAAGCGTGGGGAGCACACACATTAGGAGACACTATTTAACACCATCTGATAGGCAGAAACTTTTAATTAGAAGTGTTTTAATCAAGAAATCAAAAACGAATCCGCACATTGTGTGTGTACGACATAAGTGTTTTACATCTCATGCACTTATTATGCAATATTTTAGGTATATATTCTTAATGGCTTGCAATACTTGTTTGGTTTTGGGAACCATGCATCTTACAAATGTTATATATAGATACAAGATTAAACTCATATGCCAAATATGCAGTCAAAAACTGTCTTTTGTTAATCTTATTATCTTGTTTACAGTATATCAATGTTTCCCGTTATCTTACCTCTTTCTTAATTATAAGCTGTAGAGTTTAACAGTTTATTCTAAATGCAAACTTAAAGCTTTCTTTGANTTGAACACCCTACTAGTATACTTTTTCATGATATTCTAATATTTAGAGATAGGATATTTGAGTTTTCTTAAGCTGTATGCCATAATCAGCAATATTAAAATAATAAAAGGCTTGCAATATTTCAGTTGATTTGTAATGAATCCAGAATGTATGTACATTTTGTTTTTTTAATTGCATTACAGAAAATAAAGAACTTTATCACAATATTCTAATTTTCTGAGACAGTCCTGTATATACAAGATTAAACTCATATGCCAAATATGCAGTCAAAAACTGTCTTTTGTTAATCTTATTATCTTGTTTACAGTATATCAATGTTTCCCGTTATCTTACCTCTTTCTTAATTATAAGCTGTAGAGTTTAACAGTTTATTCTAAATGCAAACTTAAAGCTTTCTTTGAATCATTAAGCATCAAAGCAAACACCCCTGCCAAAGTGTCAAAGTTAGTTTGCTTCAAGACAGACAAGCAAGACCTTTGACAAAGTCAACTATCCCAAGATAGTTTAGGACGTCTAATTTCAATTTAACGTGGAGAAAATGTGACTGCTCCCTTTCTCAGGGTAAAAGTATGTTTTGGTTAGTTCTTAAAGAATGACCAATATAAGCCAGTATGTCAAACCTATTATGGATAAGTGAGCAAAATGGATATGATAAGGTATGATGACAAAATGTTTTATATATTTACAAAACACAAATTTCCTTTTGTATGATGTTGTAAGGTTTTAGAGAGATGGGTGGTGGAAAGTTTATTTTTTATTATTTTAAATCCAATTTGTTGTTCTAGAATTTGTATTGCTTACTTCCTTAATAAAATAAACATGAGTGCTATAAATACACTTTTCACACTGGCAATAATTTCCACTTTTAATACAGAAGCTAAAACTCCTAAAAGCATCATGACCTAGACAGGTTGCTACAAAGAGGCACTCTGGCCTGGCCTTAACACACACCCCCAGACTGAGACACTTTAATTGGTCTTTGGAGGCCATTTCAAAACAAGAATCAACTGTTTAAAATAAGCCCAGTGTGAGCTGTTTACGTGTTGCCACCTTCGGAAAAGTGTTTAAGCCAACAGAGAAATCAATTATGTGGACACACTCGCTATGAATCATGACTATCTGTGCAGTCGTGATGTTCTGTAGTGATTTAGTTTGTGTAACATTCAGCTACTTTGCACTCATCAATGCTCATCTGCTGTATCAGTATTTACCATTGCATTGCTTTAAGTGTAGCCTATAAAATATCCTTATTCTTTCCCATCATCTGTTGGTGACATATGCAGATGTTTAAAGAGTTTGCATCCTACACCTGAACCTGAAAAAATAAGAAATCACCTAATTTAATTCAATATTCAGAACTCACGGTAACTAATCATACTCCACCGGGAAAGAAACAAACATCAATTTATTCAAATCAACTTTCTTCGTTAAGATTTAACAGAGGCCACACAAACGCATCCATTCAGGCGCAGCTAATTAAATCACGATAGAGCTTTGTGTTAACACAAATAAATAAAAAAACCTTAGCGCACTAGCCTTGTATTTGTGAAATCGAGAGCGAAACAAGTGTCGCCTGAGGATCCGGGTCAATCAGAGCTGGAGAAGGAGCTGAAAAGATATCTTCTATAACACAGGTGCCTCACAGGAGAACAGTGTCTTATGCCTTCATATCCCATAAAGAGGGCTTAAGTACAGTAATTGAGCATAGTGTTTTCGTGAAGATTTCATGAAACTATATCCATTATTCTGGACGAGTACACTGCCGCTGGGGGTGATGCTACAGCCAGATCCAATCTCAAGATAAAAATCACTGTGTTTAAAATGGAACCGCGCGTGCCACTGCTATTCCCTCAACACTTGGCAGTAAACTCGGATGAACCCTGGATTGAAATCTTCTGAACTCACCGACTAGGACTATTTGCTGGCTGGCACAAGGCCTGACTTCAATAGGTTTTTCCTACTTCAGCTGCAGTTCTTTATGTTCCCATGAGACATGTGGGAGTCTCTGGGAGACCGAGTGCACGGTCCTTTGCATGTTCGGATAACAGCATGTGCAGACAAGGCACGTAAATCTGTTCATGTGTATGGATGTGTGCATATGTATGCCGGTACATTTAAGTGTACATGGTTCTGTATATGCTAGCCAAAAAGCCATGCAGAGAGATACCGGTCCATTCAGTAGACGGTCCACACCTTGCACGGACCATCCAGTGCTACTGGATCATGAATTATTCCCTGTACCTTTTGTGTATGTTAAAAATAAAAACGCCGTCTGGTTCCTGTGTACTTGGCATTTTGTATGTAAAACAATCTCATCACTGATATATATGTGTGCCACTGTTGCACCATTGCTCTCTGTTAATGAGTGCGGAGAGATGTGTAACTGTATCTCAATGTATTGTGCATAATCCAGATTCGTAAAAATCAAATGTTGAAAAAGGCAGTTTTTTCAACTCATGAAACAAAACATTTCAAACATTATGCATTATTATCCGTGTACACATTTACAGATGTGTGTACTCATTTATACTAGTACGGTAGATACAATAGTACCCAGTAAGTTCAGGGAAATATTAGCATTAATTTGTGTTCCTAACAACTCCTTGTGAAAATATATCTCTGTTCACAAGCAACTATAGTAGCTAACTTTTTCTGTTTTTTAATGAGTAGGTAGTGAACCATTTAAAAAAAAAAAGTGTTTTCACTGAAAACAACTGGCTGCTATTGTGATAAACAATTCTGAGAGCCATGGGAGCGCATCATTACGGACAAGTTAAGGACAATGAGCAAAACAATGAGCTGAAACTAGCTATACAAATCAGTCAAATCAAGGGGAGCTGAAGATAGAGCGAAGTAGTTTGCTGAGCTTCATAAAGTCAGGATTTATCGCAGGGTATTGTTTGTATCTGATAAACTAGTGACTCAGTGTATTAATGCATAATGCATGCACACAATGCCTGTATAATGCATCATGAAAGTAAACCTTTATGACGTGTTATATTATCTGATCACATTGATTATTTGTTTTGCAGTTACTAATGTTTTGACCACCTTGATTAACATATGGAATTCCAGTTTATTAGAAACACCTTCTATTGCAGGTCTGTTTTATTGAATTGCATTACATAATAAATTGTTAACTGAGTTTATGCAGTGCATAGGGAGATGTGGGCTACTTAGAAAAAGAACCCGAGAGTGTTGAGTGTTGGACATATTCACTCTATGCCAGTTATTTTCCCATTTGTCTGGAGAGGTACCGGAACAGAAATCCCTTGTCTGAAAAGAAAATTGATGTTACACTTTGTTGTTCTGTTTGTCCTTGTGTTTTGCTTGTTGTCTGAACTGTCTGGCCATAGATTGGCATTAGGATTTATAATGAGTAGAAAAAACAGACACCAACTTGTCAGACACCTGCTGCATCTTATTGAATCTGTGTGTCAGTGTTTGAGTGTGTGCATGCAGGGGGTGCGGCGAGTGTTTGGAGGATGAGGAAGCTTACCGACACATGTGGGCACAGTGCCGTTCCACTGGGCCAGGGCACTGGGCACGGCCTCACACCTGATGGCGTTGGAACCGTGCAGCGTGTAGCCTGGATTGCATTCAAACAGCACCACCATACCGATGCCAAAGTCGTTCCCTATCCGCTTTCCAAACCGGGGCTCAGGGACCGAGCTACACTGAGACGCGCTTGTCCTGGGGACAGCTACAGAAGAGGGGAGGAAGTGAGTATGAGAGAAAGAAAGACAAAGAGAGGTGGGTGGGCGTGGTAGGGAGAAAGGCAACAGGAGAATGAGAGATGGCAAGACAAAGCAGGCAGGGAGGAATCTTGAAGCCCTTGTGAATATCCTTGCACGTCATTAGTCTCTCCCGTGGTCGTGCCAGGATGGGATGTTTGACTCCATATCATCCTGCTCTGCTCAGCCATGCCTAGCCGCAGCCAATGGCACTCTGCTGCAAAGCCCTTTCGGTGATGAGTGCAAGGCTAAAGTATCTTTCTTTTCCAAAAGCAAGCAAACACACTCAATGCACCAAATAAGATTCCCCATCAGAATTCTGCAAACGTATAAGAAAAAGCAGCCTTACCTTGGTAGACAAAGTGAAATCCTTTGGCTGTTTCTGTTCCATTTGTGGTAAACTTGAGTGTAATCTTGTTTCCTGAACTCAAAGGGAGCGTCTCTCCTAAAATACAGAATCAAAAGAAGTATTATCGACTCTTTAAGAAGAAGCTGTCAACAGATAATAGTTGCACTCACTTACACATAATGGACAATTTATAAACACAAGCTCTGCATGACCTCATTAACTGTTAAATTAATCAGGGCAAAAGAGTGAGAATATTGATTCAGTTATGTGTAACATGTCAGTATGATTTAGTTTTGAGTCTAATCTGATCTACAATATATCTTCAATGTTATTGCTAGAATTGACTGACCTGATTATTTTTCTTTTTTTACTGTGTCACAGTGTAATCAAGAAGAATATGACAATAAATTACAGCAGCTGGTTTTCCTTTTGTTATTTTGTATTGGGATCCTAGTAGTTAATTCTGTTGTAATCACAATGTATTATGTATCATCATTGTTTCATTATCATCATCATCATAACAGAAATGTAGGAAGGGAAACAAATTGTTATACTCGGCATCATTAAGCTGGTAGAATTTTTGATTTGTCTGAAAAAAAGTGTAATTTGATTAGAATTGAGCTGAGGGAAGAATGTGCTTTCTTGCCTGCAGAACAAAATTCTGTTCTTGACAGAACTACTCAGACTTATGAGTCAAAAACAACAT
Source organism: Notothenia coriiceps (assembly GCF_000735185.1). Classification (NCBI taxonomy): domain Eukaryota; kingdom Metazoa; phylum Chordata; class Actinopteri; order Perciformes; family Nototheniidae; genus Notothenia; species Notothenia coriiceps. The sequence goes on along the minus strand of NW_011359125.1, from coordinate 1,844,153 downwards.
GGCATTACCAGGGCATTACGCTTAAGGGTTCCAAAGGTAGGGCTGCTCAATTAATCGTATTTTAATCGCAATTACGATATTGGCTTGCAACGATTATGAAAACAACACAATCAAAATAAAACGATTATTTATTTGGAATTTTTTTTGGGTTTTTCAGTTGAATTATACTTTAAGTTCAGGGTAATCAACTGTTAAAAACATACTGTTCAAATGTTTCGTTTCAATAAATGGATGTTTTCCAAGTAAATGGATAATCGTTTTTAATACTCGTGATATCAATTATTGACCCAAATAATCGAGATAACGATTTTTGCCATAATCAAGCAGCCCTATCCAAAGGTATGTTTTTTTTTACCTGAGTGTGACCCATGTATAGAGGAAAGGAGGGCTGAATCTGGGGAGGATCCATCGTAGATCTCGACCACATCACTGTTCAAAGTCTGGAATACCACAAACTGCCCAAACAGCACTGCAAAGAACGAAGGGGATAGAAAACATGAATGTGGTAAACAAAAATGACAAGTCGAAATGCAGCCCATTCACTGGGGCTTGTATTCTCCCTGATAGGAAATGATCAGGGAAGCTGGTGATAATAAATGTTTTATCGTTTCCAATAATCTTTCAAGAGTCTGGCTGCTGCTTTGAATAGTTGACATGTTGAACCAGGCAGTAACACAGAGGTTAATGCTGTTTTGACTGGAATACTTCCTTTCGCTTAAGGGTCATGTATCCGAGCTAATTTGCATGCGCCTCTCCCCAGATGGGCACCATGAACAGATTTCAACCCAACAAATTAGTCATAACACTTAGACTTTAAATAGGCTAAAACTTGATTAAAAAAATTCATGAAGTGCAGGAGTGGCCAACACGCGGCTCTCGAGCCGAATGCGGTTCTTTGCCCAGTCTCAGTTCATATCGAATTTTTGCGCATATGTATCCCAGTTCACAAAGGCTTACAACAAACAAGTTCCAGCCCAATTGTTGCACAGAGTTTTCAACAAAGACGTGCTTCAGCCAATCAGAATGCAGATCCTGCAGTACTGGAGGCGGGCATTACTGCACTCGCGATAGTGAAGGGAGAGATCTGCTTCCGATCGGCAGAAATATAACTCGGATAAAACCGTAATAACTCAATATAAATGTTGTCAAAACAAAACGGTAACAATTTGCAGTTGTGTATGTGAGAAGGCCTGCTCCCGGAAAACTGGCAACTGACACAGAAGGACTCCCGAATTTGGTGATTCGCGGTAAAGAAATAAACAAGAGAGAGAGAGTGCATCTCTGTCAGCAGAGCTTCTGTCAGTCAGAGGGTACAAGTTGAGATGTCATGTGAGGAGAATTAACTAAAATACACTTCAATTATTTACATTTTTAAACAACCGTCATGAATCTGTGTGTGAGATACAGACAGAGAGAAACAAGTCCAGACCATTTTTATTAAATTATTAACAAAAATCGCAAATATGCCCTTTCATGCATTTGAGCCCCTTCCACATCCTCTGCACGTTTCAAAGAAGCAACATGCATAGTATGATAACAACTTTTTTCAAATGTTTTGAACTGAGAGTTTGTGTGTGAGACACAATATCAATGGTTGACTATAACTGGCCTCTGGTCTTAATACTGGTAGGAGAGGTTTAAGTCCATTTCTGTCAACATCATTGGACTGTGACATTTATAGGAAATCTGGCTGAGCAGAGGTATGTGTTTCTGTGAGAGGGTGTGTGTGTCTATGGGAGGGTGTGTCTTTGAGTTTGTCTATGGGAGGGTGTGTCTGTGTGTCAATTATTGTACATTTTTAGATTTTCATGTTGTATGTTTGAGAAATAGAGAGGGGCACATAGAGGAAGAAAGTGAGGGAGAACACAGAAAGGCTGAGAGCAAAAGAGAGAGAGAGAGGTCGGGGGACATACACCCAGCATGTGTGCCTGTGTGTATGATGTGGCTCTTTGCAGTAACACATTCAAATGATTGGCTCTTTACATCTGACTGGTTGGCCACCCCTGTATTAGTGCAAATCCATTCAAGGAATTATAGTTACAAAAGAAAATTGGCATATGTTGGGACACTAAACAATAAGGCAGTGCAGTAGTTTCTGTGATTTGAAAGAACATATACAAGAAGTATAACATATAATATACATTTTATGACTGTTATTTGCATGTGTGAGGCAGTTAGATAATCTGGGGTTCAGATACTGTATACGGGGGATAAGGGGAAATTAATTACATTTTTGTATCCTTTTAGAGAAATCTTGTCCACCAATTAATCAGGTAGGGTACCTAATGTCACCGCTCTTGTGATTAAAATGTATATTAAAAAAATCATATTTTTGCGAAAATAATATTGTAATATTTACCTCCTACAACAGATGTCAAATAAATGTTAGTATAGAATAGTTCCAATATAACCAGCAGGTTATTTCTTTGATTTTGTAAACCTGTTTATCCATATGTCATAACACCAAGCTTTGTCCTCAAAATGTCCAAATAAATTCACTTAAATGAGAAATAATCCAAGAGTCCAGTAAGTAATCAACAGCTACAATACATACAGTATCTGGTGCTTCCAGGACAGTATATTTTTTATAGGTCACCATTTCCTCAAGCAAAGTATTATTTGCTCACCTGCTGCAAACCATGATGTGACATTATCTTAACAACCAATAATATGGTAGTCCCTTGAACGTTGTACCCATCATTTGTATGCCATGGCATTTAACATGTGGAGAATAACCTTTACAGAAAACAACGGTGCAACACAGAGTCAAACTGAAGTCATATTTGGTCATCCCTCTTTGCAATCATAGATAATTTTGGCATTATATTAAAAATAAATATGGAAAGAAAGTCTTTAGTCTTCTCAGAAATGCTCCATTTCCTTTCAGCTGCTTGAGGGAACTTTTAGTGAGTGGTTGATTGACAGCAGCTGTGAGGCTGAGCCCCAGCAGGAGAACTAAAAGAAAAGTAAACAATCTTGTGCTGTAGCTTCCGTATCATGGGAATACATTGGGTTGTTTTGGGTATTGAAGGGTAAGAACCACACCAGCATCTAAGGTAACATTTGCAGGGCGCTTTACAATGTGCAGCATGTAATTAGCTATAGCATGCAAATGAAAGTTGCCAATGCAAGTTTCTTCTTCTTTGCTTGGGAGTTTGTTGAACAAGCTAAGGCTTGGGACAAGACGTTCCTAAACCTAATCTCTGTTAGTTTTCCAAACAAAAGCAATAAGATTGTCTGCTGGGCAAAACTAGGGGGCACAACAACAAATATCAACTACAAAACACCTTCCTTTTTGGTGTTATTCTTTTCTTCAGAAGAACAGAGGAAAATGATTTCCACAGTACTCATGTTACTAGGTACAGCCATCAAGCCAATAACGTCATGGTGTGTGAACTGCACAAAGAGGGCATCTGGACAATGTCTTTGTAGAGTCTGACCTTTAATTCAAATAAACTTCTATAATTTATGTTATGTGAGAACATCATCATTTATCACAAAGGAAATAATTCATTCTTATCTTCATTTAACTAACTAACAGCGAATTTATGATAATTAATCTGGAAGGATCTCAATTATTTCCTGCATGAATATTTCCAATCAAGCATTCCTGATTGTATCGATGTGTACACAACCTTGAAAATAATCAGCTCTGTCTCTAACCAAATGAATAGACATAGTCGACTGGATTACTACTACCGTGATAACATGTAGGTTGTTGTCTGTTCTGTTGTGCATGCCAATGTGCTTAGTAGTACTGTACTCTACTGTATGTTGGTGCATTACAAAAAAAGTACTTCTTACTAACTGCTTCTCCCTCACCTTCGACTCTTTGAGAATTGGTGTTTACACATGTTTTAACATTTAGCTGGGGTCAGCATGTCATTGTGTCCCTGGGCAAGACACTTCACCCCAAATTGCTCCTGTGGGGATTGCCCACAGTATTGAGTATGTAAGTCGCTTTGGATAAAAGCGTCTAACAAGTAACATGTAATGTAATGTAGCTCATTAGCACGCTCACCATGTTTTTTCCCAAACGCCAGCTTATATTGGTCTCCAATCAGACAACAACAGTTGGATGTTAAATGAGGCGATGTACAGGACACGACAGGCTTCTCCTACAGTTTAGGCAAACCCCCATCACATCACCAAGGTAACTGACCATACACTCTGCCATCCCTATCATATGGAAAATCTTTCACGTCCAACCTGCAGCTCAGGCTCCAGGCACTGAGTTGGTTGTGTTCAGCTACGAGCTAGAAAAAAAAGAAAACAAATCTAAAACATAAGATGTATTTCCTAAGGGAACAAGGTTAGGAAAATAAAATAATTTAAAAAACTGATATTTAAACCCTTAAACAAAATTTAATTCCCAAATGCATCCGGTGTGTTAGACACACTATTCAGAAAAGCATTCAGAAAAGCAAGATTTCATCTCATAATTACTAATGTGTTGCATCAGCAAACATTAACCTTGAAAAATGATTATGCTTAGACTTTCACTACTTTAATATCACAAATAATAGTAACACTTTTTAAAATGTTTGTAAATTAGAAGTAATTATAATAACATTATAACTAATACAAATGCTAGAAGTTACTGTAAACACAACTGAATTAAAAGTGTCATCAAAATAAAGTAACAGGTTTACTGTCCAACTAGTTAAAGTAGCCACTCTCGTTGGTATAAATGCAGGTTAACTATAATTGGATCAAAATGTGAGGAGCAGACTTCCAATGACCAAAACTGCTAGTAATAGCTCTCGCCAATGTGTTAGCTACATCTGCATGCCCAAAGGCAAAATACAAAAGACCCTCATGAAAAGGTGTAAACAACACACTGGTAACAGAGGCAATTGCTAAAAGGTAAAAAATGGCAGCATATGTTTTGTCCTTCTGGCTATGAATTATGGAGCAGCTTCCTGTCGTCTTCACTTAAGCAGTGGCAGTTGGGCTCTCCTCTGGCATGTAGCCTCGCAGTACAGCACTGTAAAACTCTTATACCAGCCACATAACTAAGATGGACACCGCAAGAGAGAGAGAGTAAGAGGTAGAGTAAGAAACAAAACTGAGAGGCAAAGCACCCCTAACAGCCAGTGGAGGCAATTCTACAATGGGCGATTGAGCTGATCACAAAGCAAACAACTAAATTCAGGGATCAATTCTTGTCATTCTGCAAAAAATGTGTTTATAAAAAAGGTGCCTTTAAAATGACTGAACTCACAATGGCCAAAGTCAAATGACAACCTGCACACATGTTTGGACACAAGAAAGGTGAACTCACACAGAGCAGCACAGGAATAAATGTTTCTTTATCTGTTGAATAGTGAGGCTGCCTATGGCTGAACCAGGGTCTGAATAAGAGATGATTTTCCCCTTAGGGACGGCTCACTGCTGTGGTATTAGCATACCAACACCGTGCTGTGTTTAATAGGCTGCTCTCCCCTGCTTTGTGAACACACACGCACACACACACACACACAAACACACACACAAGTCCTTGGGTGGGAAATGAGTGCAGATTAACAGGAAGAGGAAATGGCAGTATAAACAGTCGGCAGGCATCTCATTATAAAGGATC
>NW_011359125.1:1826910-1838538 GCF_000735185.1 Notothenia coriiceps | reverse complement strand
ACAAACACACACACACACACACACACACACACACACACACACACACACACACACACACACACACACACAAACACGAGAACATGTACACACTCTCACAAGTACAGCGTTGTTCATTTCTGCCTCTAATCCAAAGCCAGCCATGCATGACTCCAATCTGCTCCTTTGCTGTAATCACGTCCAGATATTAAGTCAATAAATCATTGTAAACTTGTTACCTAATTTATGCAGGACTATGATGAATCTTTTGTCCTCTGGGCCTAGTCATGGTAGTGTAACTTAATGCACTTGAACAATGGACAACATGAATTATCCCACAGCATTAATTTGCTTTAGTCGGACACCACTTTGGGTATTAGATGATGAGTTTCATGCCTTTTTATATCCTATATCGCTATGCCTGCTGGGCTTAAGTAATGAAAATAAAAGTATAACTACAGATTGATCCAAGTCTCATGTGATGGTAATCTAATTCTCCTTCAGTTTGAAAGCAGTCATTTTGATAAATGTAACAAGAAGCTGTGATGGTTTCTTCATTACTTGGGGGCTTTCTGACAGATATGAATGGTATTAAATAGGATTAAAGCAATACATTCTGGATGATCATATATAAGGGGTCATTTACAGGATGTAAAGGGGTTGGAAAGAGAGCACCGTCACATACATTTAACACTTAGAAATTATCTTCATAAAATACACCTAGCAAGAGTTGCATTAGATATTTGTATGTCAAAACAATCTAAATTATTTGAGGCATGAATGCAACAAAGGAATGGTTCCTACTTCTTGGTACATCCTGACTCAATACACACCGTTTCTAGACATATTTGCCCGTGCATTCACACTGTGAAAATCCATTTGCCAGCACATCTCAAAGGTGCTCCATTAGGCTGGGATCTAGAGAAAGTGCAGGGAAGTGTAGGAAATGAAGATCACTGTCATGTTCCTGGAACCATTTTGGGATGATGAGTGCTTTGAGACTCTTGTTTCAAGTATGCATGCGAAAAAAGTTTAGACGGTTGGGTCTAAATGGTGCTCAGGTGGTATTAAGAGTAATGTGTGCCAAGAAAACACCTGGCACTATTACACTGCATAAAAACATGTATATTGTGTAGCTTCCAAACCTAAAACTTTGGCTCCACTTTTCTGTTTTCTTCTGGCTTCCTATCAACTCAGCTTTTAGGACCTTTAACTGTCAAAAACAAGGGCGTGTGCTGCAGACAGGCTCATTACTATAAAGCAGAGAAGAGAAATGTCATAATCTTAGAAAGGCTATTTCAGTCCATGTCTCTGTCCTCTTTGCTATTTGATATCCCTCTACAAAATGAATGAGTATGCCCCAATGGAACATATTTTTTTGGTTGTGTCAAGTTGATGGTTTATCAGAACACGAATGTATGCCTGCAAGGAATACAAATCTCAGTGCAAGTTTGAGATCCTTTTGTATGAATTAGTGTATCTTGCCTATATATACATTGGTACTGTAGCAACAGGTCTTATTGAACAAAAATATACATTGCGTACGAGCATCTATGATCTTTTGTCTCTCTGAGCAGCAACATAGATGTTCTGTATGTTCGGTATGATTGGTTGGGTTCAAATAAGAAAGTCTATAATGCCTCTGCAAGTATAGGTTTTCTCTGTTGCTACAGTATGTTATCGTATACAAACAAATATGCTCATGGATTGCCTGCGGGTTATGTTTTTCAGCAGCATTTTGATTCCCAGGTATGGGATCTCGGAGGTTATCATTGTCGCCTCTCAACATGACAGATTCATGTTATTTCAATGCAGTCAAGCAGCTGATACCACAATTTGGCTTTAGACAATGCGGGAAAAGTAGTGTATCTAGCACCTAGTATTACAATATTTATATGAGCAATGATCACAACCATTAATTACCATAACAGGGTTACCACATTATATTTCACTCGATAGGGATTTCAAAAGAAATCTATAAAAACAGAGATTATTTTTATGTGATGTAATTATTAGAAATGTGCTAACGACTCAACCATGTGAATTATTGGAATATTGTGAATTAGATACCACTTTCTCCATGTTTCAGGAATGAAACATATTTAGCATAAATGGAAACAAAGCTACCTTATGTATATGGCTAAATTGCAACAAAAGCTTGTACATCGATTCTTGGTGACATTCTGATATGTATCTTATATGGAGTATAACAGTAAAAGCATAGGCTCTAGTTCTCACGTAAAATGATAAAACTAATAAATGAATTTGGCCTCTCTCTCCATCTGCCCTTCACTCTGAAAGGGACAGGGAAAGGGATGTTATCCAACAGTCAAGCTGAACGAGGCTCTCCAACATCAAGTTTCAGTGTCAGTGAAGTCAATTATTCTTTAGTTAAGATGAAGAGGACATCTTGTGAGAGGGTAAACAGAGTGTAAAGCCAGCATATTTGCAAACCATCTTGGTGAATAAAAAATGCGGTAGGTAAAAAACACTCTTTCTGTCAATGTTCTGAAAGTCTGGTGACAGGATTCTATACAGCCCCGGCTTTTATCCTCTTCTTTTTATGCATCCAATTAAACCTCTACTACCTGGCATTTTGCTTATAGTGTTGTAAAAGAGTAGGTGTCATTTATATGCAGTGCCATGATTAAATGTAAACCACTGAAACATTTAATGTTTAGTATTTAGTTGGATCTATTACAATTAACTGAATATCATATTCACAACTGTTTTCATTAGTGTATAATCACCCGGAATTAAATATTGTGTTTTTTTAGCTTAGAATAAGCCTTTCATATCTTCATAGGAAGAAGGTCCTTCCATGGAGCTCACCACGTTTGCACCGCCATGTTTCTGCAGAAGCGCAAAGTAAACAAACCAACACTGGCTCTAGAGGGGTCCTTTTGCTTTTTCATGTTACCTGAAAGCCGGAGTAGATTTCCTGTAACTCCCAATGTAACTGGAATGTAAGCCCAGCCCATGTTTGCCTACAGCCACTGTTTTAGTTACAAGTGCCTGTAAACAAAATATGCAAAAAATCCATGTAAGGTGTTAAAGACACCCGCAGCATAGGCAGAAGCAAAAGTTAAGGAAAATGTCAGCATATGTTTGTCCTTCTGGCTATGAATTATGGAATATCTACCTGTCGTCTCTGCTTTGTGGCAGTGCAGGTCTTCTGAGACCTTGGGCTGTGACAGCATACACAAGCCTCATTTACAGAAACCAGAGGGATTGTATGCCAGCACAGACGCATATATTTTTAATGTCCCATTATCACAGTCAAATTGTATCAGCCTCTTTGGCACAGAGTATGTGGCTGCACCTTGGCAGAACCTGCAAACAGTCCATTAGGCTTCTATCTGGGGTAAAACCTCTCCTCTCTGTCGACTGAAAGCTGTAAGTAATGGTCACCTCGAGAGAGAAGAGAAGGTAGGACGACGTAAAGGACATGTTCCCTGCTACTTTAACCACTAGTTCTGGATGTACCTTTTATCATCATGATTTTCACTTGTTGACTTTAAAAGAATGTGTACAGACACTCAAAACCAGTCAATGCAGCCTTTCAACTGATTGCTGGACAATCAAATCTGACATACACAGAGTACACAATCCAGAGACAAATCTACGTGGAAAGCCTGTGGATGTAAAAAGAGTACTGGATACAGAATTGAAGGCTGGGTCTTGTCCTTTCCTTAAAAAAGTTCCGACAGTATGAAGCAAAACATTGGCTTGACTGTTTGTATAAAAATACCAAGATCACCTGGGGACTTGGGCCCATTGAGCATGGGTACTGGTTTTGTCCTTAAACCCCGCCTCCAAATCCGCTCCATCAAAAACTGGAATATTGATATATCAAAAATATATATACTGTATGCTGATTTACAGACTTCTCTTTTCCCATGTAATTCAATTTGAGAAACTCGTTTTGGGCCCACATGACGTCACAGACTGTCAAAGAATTAACACTGTTTGGCCACTACAAAAGTCTTTAAGGCCAGGCTCATTTCCTAGAATCTTGGTAACGCCCTATAGAAAAAACAAGTTCAAGGTGGGGGAGTTCACAGTTCATATTAGGTTAATCACACCGAGAGTCGTGTATCAACTGTGAGCTGATGCAGACAGACACGGTAATGGTTTTGTGTGGGATGTAGCAAGTCGTGTACCAAGGTGGCCCCGGGCATTCTCTTACTCTCCAGCGAACATCACTGATGAGTCAACAATCAGCCCCCAGGGTCAACGTTCTTTATGATCGCTCTCCGCAGCACTCTATTTCTCTCCCCCTGTTCTCCTTCCCAGTCTCGCTCATTATAACTTTCTCGCTCATTATCACTCCCTCCATCCAACTTGTTCTTTCTGAGCCTCTCACATTCAACCAAGATCTATGTGCTTCTTTTTCGTCGTTAGACTCACTCCCTTTACCGTTCGTAGGCTCTCTCTCAATCATTCTCTGTCCATCTTGTTACAGCCCAGATTTATTACTGCAATCTGTCAATGCTGCCGTCTCACCCCCTGACACATTTTGTGGCAAACAGCATGCATATGTTGATTTTAGTATTATGTAGGCACATACACTGGAGCTATAAAAAAACCTTAAACAGATCAACAGAAGTGACTAAATGTTTATGAATTTATATTCCCAAACGACTCATTATGCAACTATTGTAAAGTCAACCATAAATACATAGAGTTATGATGGTTATATATCTGCTACATGTCAAGAGCTGGAGGAATATATAGTGATACTATTTCAGAGTGTTGTGAGGAGAACAATAAGAGTTACATTTTAAACCTCAGTCATGTGAATGGATTCTGACAATTATATCAATGTTATGAGATTTTTAGATCCAAAGTAGATTTTCTACAGTTTATCTACAAAGCTAATGATATTTAGGCTTAGTGCAGCTATATCTCATTTGGGGATATTTTACGCACAATTCAAAACAAAAAAGCACATGTTACATTACAAAAGAGAAAGTAGATACAAAAAATATGGCTAATTGGAAGAATAGTGCTCCTCTCTGAAGCCATCAAACCTTAACAAACGATGCTGTACCAAACAAACAAATCCTCAAGGCTAAATACAAACAATACAAAGTGAAGCTGCAAAAAAATAAAAAATGTTTTACCTTGAAGCTTACTTTGGCATTTTTGTCATAGATAAAATGATAATGATAAAAAATGTTTTTTATTATTAATTTCAGCCTGTTTACCAGTGCACACAATTAAGATGTCAAAATATTTCAACTGTCAGTCTCCCTGTTTTTACGTAATAACATTATGCAGTGGTGAAAGCGTAAGGCAAAAAGTTGCACACGAACCAGCGGCCTTGATGTAAACAAGAGTGAATTCCTGTGGGGCATTGTATGTCTGTATGTTTACAAGCAGTGCCCAAGGCAAAGGTTGTGTGAAATGAATAATTCATCGGTTTTAAAAAAGGAGGCGAGTTATTGTTTGAAACATGACTACAACCATTATTTCTGACAGAATAATTAAACATTAAAGGGCAAGACAGATGCACATTGTACCTTAATGATGTTTGAATGGTGCAAACTAGAATAGGATATGCACAGTTCATAAGTATGAGTGCTGAGCTACTAAAACATGATGGCTCATCAACGATTATAAAGCCTTTTTACTGCCTATGCTCTGTGTCGACTGCCAGATCAATTTTTTCTCATAATTGTTATGATCATCAACTGGAATTCAGTGCATACATGTCTATATGAACATGCATGGGAAGGGAAAGAGAATACAACTTGGTATCTAAATGTGTGTTATGGGGGACCAGCGAGTCCTATGCAAACACATACATTTATTAATATGATTGAGGAGAGGCTTAGGGCAAAATTGAACTAAATTACACTGTGGCGCATTATGATGATGTGGATGGATGTTTATTATGTGCACACATTATTCTAGTATAGTCAGCTGCAACATTTGGCATGGCAAAAGGCTGTCTAAAGGAAAATGGAGACAGACACAGGGAGGTATGCACCCATCCAAAGGCTCTGTTCAATCAGTCAGACAGCACGACAGCTTGTGCAAACAAACTATTACTATGATACCACTAAACTAAATACCTGTCAACCTCCTTAACATGTATAAACTTATACAACTCTTTCAGCAGACAACCTGAGAATCATAAACACACAGTGTAAACCGTGCATTGAGAAAACCTCAGCAGATAAACAAAACGAAGAATCAACAATTGGATTTGATCAGTTTTCATGGTTGTTCAAAGCCAAAGACCTATAACAATAAATACAAAGAACTACAACAACAAATAACTTAATAATATCCCCACCAAAATGTAAGGAGGATGTAGGAGGTAAGCCCTTATATGGATAGCTGTTTGCCAGTCTGGCAACCACAGCTCAAATGTGATGGCACTGATATTATCACATATACAAACAACAATAACTGAGAGCTCACAATTGATTAAACTTAAATGTAGAAAGATTAATTCAAAGGGGGGGGTTGGATAGTGACTTATCCGACCCGCCCACATCGTCCGACATCGTTTCGCATAAACATTTTAATATACACATCCTTGTACCTTTGCAGCAAGAAAAACATACATCCACATAATACTGAAGCCCCCCCCCCTCCAAGGCCAGACCTGTTTAACACTATTGTGCCATTGGGCAGAATCCTGAGTTTTCCCACTGACCTATACCAGTTTAACCAGGTTGACATAATGTCTCAAAGTCCTATAGCACGCCATCGTTCATGTTGGGGACAGACTGGGACACACGTTTGATTGTTTCCCCTAGGCGCTTAGAAATTTCAATTACCTGTATACCAGACGCTGAAATGTGATTTCTGCTATCACACTGTCTACAGGCTACACTCAGCTGCCAAGCTTCTACAGAGAATAGAGAATGTATCCAAGTTCATTTTTAAACGGAGGTTAAAAACACACAAAAATGGACACTCCACATGCATTACTTGTCGGTACATTACTTTTCGGTAACTGAATGAAAATAAATTATGTTGCAATATATTGTACTGTATACCCTGACTGTACTGTATACACTGACTGTACTGCGTGTATACCCTGACTATACTGTGTGCAAATACGCTCCATTTTGTCATTACAGAGCATTGTTTTTCTCAACTCGAAGCCATGAGATGTTGGTGGAGCTGCATTGTCCGTTTTAGTTAGATGTTGTATTCAAGACGCATATTTCTAGTGAAATAAAGGGCACATTGTTTAGGAAATGTAGTATTCCTTTTGTACATCATAGTTGTTGTCCGAACAATTTCAATTTGCTCTACCCGGGCTGTGAAACCCAGTTGCTTTGTTGGTCTACTCATCAGAATACATTTCCCTCAAGTCACGCCACAGAAGCCTTGTTCATAATCAGAGGGACTTTTCAATAGCCTGCGTGCCTGCACTCCCTGGAATAAATTCACAGGCCCAGGTGGGAATGTTGCTTGGCGACTTGCACAGTCCATTAAGCTTTGCAGGGAGTTTGAGGCTGCATTTAAATGCAATATTTATTTAGAAAAAAAAAGATCTGTGGAAGCCTGGACTCCATGAGCAGTGGGAGATGGCAACAGAGGATGTAAACTGTTGAGCTGGATCATCACATAGGGGATTAATCTGTGTTTCATAAGCACGGGCAAATTTACGGCATCAAAACCTCAGCCCACGGTTTTTGCATCTCTTTATGACAAACATGGAATATTGAGCAAAAGTACATCAAGGTTTTTCTTCAGATCTTTGCTGCATTATGTATGTCCAGTCTTGGATAAACCTTGGAATTTGCTTGTCCCATCTATTGCCCACAGCCATCGTCTGTTTGACCTTACGAACGGAGCATTTTTTTGTTATCAGCACAATCATTTTTTAAACCTGATACTATTCTGCTTGAACGCCTCTTGCAAGCAAACACTGTCATTCTTTAGTTTGTGTTCAAAGTCATACTTTAGAGGGGAAAAAGCCTACAGCAGTCAACCAACATTGTGTTGGTTTAGAATATACTCTGATAATAATAATAATGCTTTGAAAAGCTTACCAAAGTCCCCTGGAACGTAGATGTCATAGACACAGCTTTGGCCTCTGGTGTAATTATGTGGGTAGTTTGGAGACAGCACAGTTCCTTCTGAACTTGTGAGGTGACCTCCGCATGGGGCTGTCGGAACAGGAAGGGAAGATAGAGAGAAACAGTGTTACCAGATTACAATACCAGAACATGTGTTTGAGCTGGAAAAATGCAGAGGTATGCAATGTATCGCAAGTGACATCACAAGTGACTTGGAAAATGACTTTTGAACTTTTAGCTGCTGACAAATATAATTTTGGCCAGCAAACCAATCAAATTTGACACGAGAGAAACTTTGGGGAAATTTTCAAAAGGAAAGTGAATTGTAAAATGACAGAAGGAAGTCGGAGTTGTGTTTACAGGGATAAATCCTAAAAGAAAAACAACCTGCAAGGAAAAGTACTTTTTGCCTTCAAAATACATGAAAACACCATCAATCAACAAAATACACAATCACAAAAGTTCCACACGCCTCGACTTTAATCAGCCCGTATCGCCCAGCAGCATGTTTTGAGAAAGTGGTGTTCAACTCCTCAGCTGAAACACGCTTTCCCTCAGAGGACTGTGCACATTCCAAGTCCAGTTGCCCTTGCTATGACACTCTTTGACATGCATTTACAACCTTGATAAGAACTAAAAAAAACTGTATGTATAAAATTGGAATGTCCGAAAAGACTACTATTCATGTAATCATGCAGTAAAGAGGAACACAGTGCTTCTAACGCCAGAGGAAGGTATGAGGTTGCCATTCACAAGGGGGATCAAACACATGTTAAAGAAAAAAACAACTATTAGCTCTAAACCAAAAGTCCTACCCCTGCAAACTTCCTAAATTCCTAAATATAAGCTGTGGTGTGATCTGCACCTGTGTCGCATCTTAGAGTCCTTTCTGGAGCTTTTAATGATGTACCTAATGTGCCAAGTGGTCCTTTAACGTAGTAGCCTCAGACCTAGAAGAGGGAGCCATTATGTGGGGGAGCCTCGACAGTAAACAAAACCACACTCATTTGTCGCAGGGAGCCTGTCACCAGCTGCTCTGAACCCCCCGTGGGCCACACTATGCACATGTCACTGCTGTTTCATGGACCAGCACAGGAGAAGATGAATAAAAGTGAAAAGAGGTGCTAATCTAGGAAGATGGATCAGCAATTTATCCATATTTGGTCGTTGGAGTAATTAAACATACCGGTGTTTGATGACTGCAGTGGGACTCTGATTCATGCTCATTTGTCAGACAGAATGGGAGCCATAGTGTCGTGTTGGGTGAGGAATTTGAGAAAGCTGCTGTTGAGAAGGAGGTCACGCTGTACTGTCAATCTGCAGCAGGTGAGAGCCGCACTACAGAATAGAAGGAATTCTCCAGATATGTTTTAATGGCCCCATTCTAGTAGGGGAGTGTAATGCAAAGGAGAAGTGGTTACACTGCAATTCCTTATAAAATACATTTTTTATTCTCAAAATGTCATGAATATGATGATTATGATATTCAGGTTGCCATTTAAGATGTTCATGTATACATTTAATTTCAAGAAAGCTCAGAATACCTTAGAAATATATGCTGTATCATTTCAAACAAACAGAAATGCAGATGCAAATCCAAGAGGTTCCAATGTGTTTACATTGTTATGTTATTACATTTGACCCAAATGTAATTTTGACCCAGCTCTGCAATCCACTTAGACAGACATTGGATCTAATGGATGCTAATCACATCTTCTCAATGTATGTATGAGATGCTAAAATGTGGACAGACAATGGACTCAATAGAAATGTAAAGTATTACTGTCAGAATAACAATTAAAGCCTAACAACTGCTGATACCATATTTGATTGGTTACATTTGGGTATTATTAGAACCGCAATTTGTTTTCACTCATCGGTCGGTTGCACATACCTAGTACAGCAGATATGAGAATGAATTGTGCTTTAGATGATAAAAACATGAAATTTGGCACACTGTTAGAGCATGCCCTAAGGTAGATTAACTATATGTATCTGGTACAGTCCACTGCACCCCTTTTTGCATCCACAGTGATAAGATACTATCAGCCAATAATGTCAGCCTGAATCAGTTTTGTTATCCATGGTCTGAAATGTACATCTTTGAAAATATACACTGTGAACTTTGTGAGGAAGACCCTATGTAGATATAAAGAGCTAATATAAGCTCCTAAAAACAATGAGTCTTCGCTTTAGCTGAATACGCATTATTAATGAAAACAAAGTTATAAATCGTAAATTGAATTTCCGACAATAGGTCACCCAAAATTCCACACAGTGTGCCTTTAGAGTTAATTGTGTGTTTTGCTTCTTTGGGAAATACTCTCAACTTCAGTTAATCGCTAAATAATGTGAAGGCACATCAGCTGACCATATGCTGGGGCAGCTGAAGCCATTACATTTAGCCTCTGGACTGTTAAGCTATGAGCTCAAATTTGGTCTCAAAGTAAAACTAGAGTGATGCTGGTGGACATTTTGGTAGCGCATGTAACCCTAGGGCTGTTCAGTAAAGTTACACAGGTGCCAACTGTAAAAGTAATGAATTTCTCCCTGGAGTGAGAGCCCCTGTGCCCCATAGCTGAAAATGAATAGTAATTCCTCCTTGGCAGATCGCATACTTTGAGGAGTATTAAAAATGGTGTAATGCTACAAGATAGAGATTGGTCGTTATCTTTAAATGCCTCCCATCTTTTCTCACTTCTCCCCTTGACACTGGGTTCACAGAGAGACGGAAAAGCTTAGGGGGTTGACTTACACTGAAGATCTGGCTGTGAATAGTGAACAGTTCATATTTGCTATAAGTTGTGTACTTGGCAACACATTGTGAAATTGTAAAACTATAACATTCCAACAGAACACTTTATGAGGTTGCCTCAACTACTGCTTTGTTTCAAGCTAATTCTGCAGACTTAGACTCTATAGAACCATCAAACATTGTGACTCTTTTATATTTCCAGTAACAGAAAATAAAACATTGTGGTAAAGGATTTAATTTTACTTAATCACAAAAGGTTGACTACCTTCTTGCGTAGTCAGTGCCTTGTATATCATGAATATATTTACATTGCTTTCGTTCACACTCTATTTCTTTCAAGCTAATTACACTGCTTAGATTAACTGAAAGTTTAGTGTTTAAAGAGTTTTCTTTTCATGACGTCTGAATATACTAGGGGTGTCATTTTAAGATTTTAAGGTCATGATTGAAATCCTTTTTTCGTTTTTTTAATTGTGATGATTGTTATGTTGACTATGAGTCTTGATTTGGAGAATTCATATCATTTGATATTTCTAAATTGTCATTAAAAGGATGCAGGGTATCAAGTGTTCTTATAACTTTGCAGAAGGAGTTTGCACTTGTTTCTTCCCTCATCTCCTACTTAGTCAATGACTGTGCCGTCTGGGAACGTGCATCTGCAGGCTTAAACTGTGCTGTGTCCTCTTTGAGCTTCAAGCTCTGGTAAGCTATGTTTTGTCGCTTTCCTTTCTCAAATATGAGAAATGTAATGTTATTTGCCCTTTGAGGGTCTCATCACACACACACACACACACACACACACACACACACACACACACACACACACACACACACACACACACACACACA
>NW_011359125.1:1806608-1826872 GCF_000735185.1 Notothenia coriiceps | reverse complement strand
ACTTACGTACGTTACTACGTACTTACGTACGTACTACGTACTACGTACACTACTACTACTACTACACTACACACACTACTACTACACACACACACACTACACACTACACACACACACACACACACACACACACACACACACACACACACACACACACACACACACACACACACACACACACACACACACACACACACACACACACACACACACACACACACACACACACACACACACACAGTCTAGAACGTTTTAGTACACAGAGGGGTTTTTTGTCCAGTCTACACATAATGAAGTGACTCCCTGCCTTTCATATAATGAATGTTTGTAATGACAACACCAGGCTTGAACATAGTGTGTCTTCTAAATGTTAATTTTTTATTTATTCATATTTAAAATGAACAATAAATGATCTACATCAATAAACAAATGATTCTCTCCTTTAAGTCTAGCTTTTTGTGATGGACATGTACACCACACATAACTCATTTTGACACAGCAGAGTCCCAGTTTCACATAGTATCAAATATTGACCAAACAGCTGCAGTGCAGCTCTCTGCTACTCAGGCTTTCTGTTCATCTAGAAGTGTTGCCTCTCACTCACCTTGACAGCTCGGTTTGGCTCTGTCCCACTCTGGTCTCTTGCTGTTGCCCATGACACAAGTCAGAGTGGAGTAGCCCTGTAGCAGGTAGCCAGCCTCACAATGAAATGTCACCATAGATCCCAGCTTGTAGTCAGTACCCATTCGAGAGCCGTTCATCACATTCCCTGGATCAAAACACGCCTCCCGCAGTTTTGCTGCCAATCAAAAGAACAAAGCTTTTAGAGCAGTCAGAAGTGTTTAAAATGAGTGGGGTTTCTAATTAGTAGGTTCAAATAGTTATTCAGGCTGCAAGTGTGTATTTAATGTAACACTACCTGACCTGTTAAAGCGGTGGAAATAGATACAGGCTATTTTCACAGCTTGCATTACCATTAGAAAGAGTAGGTGTGTCAAGTAGCAAACTTTAAACACGTCATGTTTACGTTTCATGTATATACGTTTCCATCTAAAAATCACTTGCATATGAACACATTCTGTTTAAAAAAAACGTAAAGGTCTACCTTTGTATTCCAAATAAAAGCCGGTGTAGCTCACAGAGCCATCGCTGCGAAATGCCAGGTACATGAAGTTGGAAGTGCTCTCAATCTTCTCGGGAAGTTTACTGTCTTGGAAACTGCCAATCAGATGAGCGCTGCTGTCTGGCCCATCATAGATATACAGGAAATCATAGTTGGGCTCAATACTGAAACTGTTACAAATGAAAGACACATAAATTAGATAAAACAGTTATTATTTTGCCCAATCTTAACCACCAGATTGTATGCATTAGGGCTGCAAAATGAGTGTGCACTTCAGTGCTAGGAGTGAGTCATGCCAAGCCATTTGTTTTGCATCTCAAGACAAAGAGATAAAAAAAGATATCTCCCCCAAGAGGTGAGAAGAGATTAAATTGTTGTGACACAGCGCCGGCACAAAATCTTCCCAGACGGCAGTGGCAATGCTGTGTGAAAAGATCGTTTCATATTGTAACACCGTATATCAAATCAGATGCCTCAGTGAGAGAGAGCGGCGCATTTGTTTTCAAAATAATGAGCATGGTTTATGACAAAAATGTAAATAACTTGGAGATAATTGCATTTGAGTTGGATCAAGGCAACTTCAATTTAAAATCATAACTCCATCCTTTCATTTGGCATTCCCATGGGAGAAAGCAGCATTGTGCTAACTCTATTAGATGTTTGTTTTGAAGGACAAAGTTGAAAAAGAAACATGGTGAGAAAAAGGGAAAGTGGGTGGGAGTGCAGATAGAGGCAATGCACGCTGCTTCTCCAGCTCTTCATAAAAACGACTAGAAAAATAACAGTCAAGAGCAACAGGGTCCATGAAAAGTGCCCTCAGGCCCATCCGTGAGTTTGCGCTGCCAGTATTGCTGCGACATATTTAGATTGCAATTAATCATGTAAGGCTTATGGTCTTAGTGTGATTCAGTCTAAGAAATGAGATGCACTCTTATCACACTACTGCCTGCAATATACCATTTTTTGGAAATCTTGTTTCACCACATTTCAGCAAAGCGGCAGGATAGCTGCCTTCTACTGTAGATACCGTATCTGTAGAGGCACTTCTGCTCCCCCCTATCTCCCAACACACCTGGACTCCAGCTCAGGTCCTCTGCTTTAACACACATGGCCAACTTTGCTCAATACCATCATGTTATAGCTGGTTCCACTGCAGAAAACAGGCAATTCCAAGTCTAAGTTACTGGACCATGTGCATGTACCTCAAGGCCATCATTTTTCTTTCCAATTAAATGAACTTGCGTAATCCATACGTGCGAGGAATGTATCAAACACCTTTGCTCTAAAGAATAAATAAAGCAACTGTGACAAAAATATGTCTGTTTCTCCACATATCGTCTGGATATTAAGACATTGAGTTTCACCATCATTTAATTTAATGTTGTTGTTCCTTATGTTTTGACTCAAGCAACTAAAGAATGTAAAATTGCATTTGAAGCAGCTCAACTTACCTGATGAAAGCCAAGGAAATGACATAGTCAGAGTGCACAGCAATAAGCCAGTCACAGTCTTTGCTGTGTGGGTAGGGGTTTGGGTAGTTTGGAGAGAGGATGAATCCTGAAGATCCAGTCACATTTCCACCACAAGGAGCTTGAGAGAAGAAAAAGGAAGAAGCAATGGATGAGGCAGAGGCACACAGTGGTCAAAAAGTGTCCTTGACCTGCTGCAAACATCTTTAGTTGAACTTGATTATTGCTCCTTCCTACATCATCTTGCTAAATGTTTCCTACCATTGATATGTGACTCTCAGATCTTCTTGGGACTGATATGAAACTAACAAGATATTAAGACAACTTAATTAAATAGTGTGAATTGACATTTATGCTCTATGATTTAGTTGGCTGGATTATATTTATATGATTTAAAAAGGACATTTTGAGTGCTTCAGCATGTCAGAGGACACTCTAAACCTTAAATCCCCGCAGAAGGCTTTTCTTGTCATTCTTTGAGTGTGATGAATCAACTGCCAGCTTGCTTCAATATGAAGAACTTTTAGTAACATGATGATGAGTGTATTGCTCTTAAGCTCCAAAAGGAAAGCTGACATTTAAATCATGTTTTCACTCATAGAGACTTGTCACGTAATCTTGTAATTGCAAAGCGAAACAAATACCTAGGCCTTTTATGGCCAGGAAACAAAACCTCAGACGCGTTGGCAGCGACATCCAAGTTTCTTTAGACCTACTTGGTGTAATTATTTTGAGTTGCATTGTTAAGTAATTAGCTGTTAAGCTCTAATAAGACATTGTTCTCGGGAACGATAGCGTAGAGTACTCAGTCTTTGAAAGGCTAGTGAAGTGGATTTGTCGACATAAGACTTGGCACCAACTCAACTCTGAAGAGTTTTGTTTATCCTGCCCATATTCTTCAGACATCAGTGAGAGAGAATTAGTTTCTGCTACAGACACTAAATCGAAAACTCCCCTGCTCACTATTCATCTCAATATCTTTATTTTGTAACTCTGATCCCGCAAACTTCCCTCCTTCTCTCCCCCTCTCCTCCCATCCATGTACCTCTCAGTCTCCCCCGTACTTCTCCCCCTCAATAACTCAAACCACGTCGCCCTCTCTCACCGATGCAGCTTGGCGGGCTGGGTTGCCAGTAGTATCTATTTTCCACTTGGATGCAGGTGATTCTGCTCTCCCCCTGCAATTCATATCCCGGATCACAAGAGAAGGTCACCGAGTCACCAGGCTCCCGCCCTTCCCCATTGCGACTACCATTCATGGGAATACCTGGATCTCTGCAAGCTGTCGCGAGCGAACCTGAGGGGCAAACACACACACAGGTGCACATGAGCATGCAGAGCGCATGGGATCAATGATTGCATGAGTGAACACGCATGCACACACGTACAAGGAGTTTCATATCTCACAGTAGACAGCTGTCAAGTTAAAACTGTGGTTTGAACACTGATATCAGTCAGAATCCTGCTGTGTTCACCTAATCTGTTTCTAAAGCACAGCTGTGGAGCCCAGAGGTATAGGCATGATCTGGTCAAATCTGATGGATTCTACAAATGCTCCCATCTAGACAGACGTTATTAAGAGACTTAACACAGTTAAGTATATTGAAGTTTGGTGTTGTAAGTAAAACATGATGAACAAAAAAAAGATCAAAGTATTAAAACAAAATGGTTATCAGTTTGTATACATTTTATATGTGTGATCATTATAAGACAGCACACTGTATTTTATTATCTAATCTGAAAATGTAGGAGCAAAAACGAGTCAATACGTTTAACAACTTTGATAGAAGCGATCATAATAGTTTAACTTATAATTATAAAGATACACTTGACCTAATTTCTACATAGACAATGAATGTTTGTGTAACCATCTTCGGATTGATGGATTAAAGTAATTCAACTTAAAAAACAAGGCTTATTTTCTGTAGAAATCGTACTGCAAATTGCTATTAAACTGAAAATACTTCCAATCCTAAGGAACATCATAGGTACCATCCACAAGAAACAGTCACTCATTGAAGAAGGTCTGCAGAAATTCACTTAACAAAACCAGATTTCCAGCCTGAAACCACCAGCCGGGGGCAATCCAGGAATGTAAGTTTTGTATGCATCTTCAGAATCGATTCTCACTTAAAACAGGTGCAGAATCCCAATGTAATTGATTTCAACATTATGCTTCCTTTCCGGTTTACTAGAGTAATGAATACAATTAATACCAGCAGAACATGAGAGTGCTTGAGTAGGCTAACAGCAGGAAACTGTAGAATACCTGGGACTCACTGCTCATCAAAGCATGGTTAAAGGTTACATCAAATTCAAAGAGTTCCACAGGGCATGAGGAAATGTTCAAATTAAAAGCTTCAGTTTGAGAATTTCATTATTTTGGAGACATTGAAATCAACTTTGTATTAACCTTTAATATACTCCTTACGAGCTAGGCATACTCTGTGGAATATACACTTAATGTCTCTACAAATAGACATAATACGCTTTATACAGAGACAGTTTGATGTCATTACATTTCCAAAAACTTTAACTCCTCAAAGAGACTCTTACTATGAGCAAACAACAAAACAACAGGAAATACTTACTGGAGAAGTCGATGGCAAAGCCAGACTTGGTTATATAAAAGTCAGTCTCAAACTGTATGGTGACGATGTTGAGAGTGGAGTGGATGCCCTCAGGCAGCAGCGAGCCGCTAACCTCCCTCAGAGACATCTCGTTCTCAGGAGGCCCATCCCACACCTTCAGGATGTCGTGGGACGCCTCTGTGTCGAACGCAAGGAACTGGAGACTGCAAAAGACACAAGAGATTGTTAGCATAGGCTTTTAATTAATTCAGTCAGTTAAACAAGTTTTCTAAAGAAGGCAAGTAAAATGAGTGCTGAACTTAAATTGAGGTCAAAGGAGGGATCTAACTATTAACTGTGCCCCCTGCTTTCGGTTATTTCAGTTGAGATTTGGTATCATCAATCAGTTCCTGCCAAAGTTAGAAATATGATAGCACAGACTTATCTGCGGTCTCATCAAGAGATAGCCTGAAGCAGGTCTTATGACAAAGAATGTGTGGCTGACTTTATGAAATCATACCATGTTTACTTCGACCTCCAAGTCCCGATGGGTTTTATTTCACAGTAATACTAGGAGCTCTCAAGAAAAAAAAAAAATGCTTCCATGTCCCTGGAAAATGCCTCTGGGTGCTGTCACAGCGTCTACAAAGTCGCTCTCCCAATCATTGTTAATGGAGCTGCTGCAGGCTGTTTCTCTTGATGACACCTTGCTTTAGAGGAGACTTGTTCATGTTTAAAATCTTAACTGAACTTTGTAATGTCTCGTGAAAACCTTTAAGCTATTTTTGTCTTCAGGTCAAGTAAGGATGACCTCAGATAATGTTAGATGTATTCAAATCAACTCACATCTGTTTACTTTTAGGCAATTACTTTGTGAATACATTGCATGAACCATGTAAACGTCAGTCAGACTCGCTTCAGTTTTATTATACAAATCCATTTAATCTCATCCAATATACAGTATATAACTCCTTTTAGTAGACTAATAACTTAAGGACCAATTATATTCTTTTGATAAGAAATGACACAAAATACAATTTGCATATTTTGATAAATTATTGCAAATTTTAATTTAAATATTGAACATATTATAAGGTTTTTCTAGGAAGTTTTGAATACATCAGTTATAGAGAGCTAATAGCAAACACATTTCTTATACAACAGAAACAGCACAGTTTATGCAATATATGAATATACAATAATGTTATTAGCACCGTGAGTTACCTGACAATGTTGCCAGAGTTGACCTCAATGGTCCAGGTGCACCTCAGGTTGTTGTCGTAGGGGAAGGGATACCCAGGAGACAGGATTCGCCCGGTAGACTCACCTTTGAAACTCCCACCACACTCCGCTGCATGCACACATAAAATACATAAACTCAACCATGAGAAAATGGAGATGCATATACACAAAAAAAGAGCTTGTTGAAATACAGAAAAACTGCTGTCAAGGTCTTAGCTCACTGCAGCTCAGAGTCTACAATGAGGACTAATGAGCAACAGTTAAGCTCTGCTGAAAAATGAGTTCCTTTTACTAACAGGTAATGGGACTTTACAGACTTCCTGTCTTGAAAGAGAAAGTCACAGATGCAAAACAAAACTTGTTTTGTCTGTAAGTATGCCTCCTAATGATGTCATTCATTTACTTTAAAAAGAATGTGTCCGAAGAATATTCAGGCAGGGTCTTGCATGGCAGGAAGGACACTGCTACAAATGACTGATGAAATGTTTGTAAATCATCCAATCTATGTTGTCTCTCCCCTGGTTATCTTCTTGCTATCTATGATACAGAACAAACTGCTCTTAATTAATAGGAAAATTGCATTAGATTGCCACAGTGGTAGGCTATAATCAGGATCCTAACAGCAGGATAATGTAAAAGCCCTGGACAGGAGCCAGAAGGTAACCCTGGAGAAATGGCTGGGAATCCCATTTTACATTCAGCTCACAGATGCAAAGCTCACTATTAATATTGACCATTCAGTTATCCAGCACTATTTAACAGTTAATCAGTAGACCGGTTTACTTTTTTGTGATGTTATTGAACATGCCACAATGCCAGAGCTAAGACATTTTTACTCATAAAGGAATAAATACATGTTTCATTGAAAAAGGCGGAAGGACAGAGGCGCATTTAAAATGCAATTCCGCACACGTCCGGAATTTATAAATCATTTTGTGCCTTAATCCATCACTGCTAGCCATCAAGAAACAGACACTGCCTCACAACACCTTCCAGGCTCTAGCAGCGTGCAGGTAATAGCTTCATAGTTTCTCTGTCTCACTGTCTCAGCACGTTGTGAATATGAAAGTACAGCCAAGAATGTACATCATGTCCAGAACAAATCTGATACGAATGCTCTAATAATTATGCCTCTGTGCTGGAGAAATGCTCATCAATGACAATCGTAAAAAATTAAATAGTGATTGAGATTGTTCTTAATTGCTCTATACAGTACAGCCATTTCAGCATCAAGAACACACAGAGAGAGATCAATAATTTGTATTAAAGGTCCCATGTCATGCTTTTCTGGTTATTACCCGTCCGCTTGTGTGTTATGAAGGTTGTTCTGCATGTAAACAGCCTGCAGAGTCACAAACCCTCAAAGTACACCCTGTAGCGAGGACAACTGCGTTTGGGGGTGCGGGGGGGTAGGGGTAACAGTGGAGCCTCGCAGATGGTGGTGCTGCAGCCCCCTCAGCACCCCTACCCCCCTTCCCGCAGCATTCTCATCTGTTTGTCATTACTGGTGTCATTTTCTGGTTGCTAACAAAAGCCATTGTAACACATAATCACTGATGTACAGCTGATGTGGGCTCACAGGGAGTGGGGGGCAGGAGCTCCAACAAGCCGTTTAGGACAGAGAGTGAATACACATACTATACAGAGATGCTGTATGAGAAAACCAATGTGAGTTTGGAACATTGCACAATATAAATGTATTCTAGTAGACCTCAACCATGGAATTATGATAAGTAGAAACGGCCATGACATGGGACCTTTAAAACATCAGATGTGTTTATATTCTCTAACAAAAACACAAGCAGTGTGTTTTCTTTCAATTCAGTCCATTAAGTAGAACCCACATAGTGATACATCCTTAAAATCAACACCTACAGTAGATGAGCAATGTTGACAGTGTGCCTGGCCTGAATAATAATGTAACTACTACAGTAGGAGAGAAAAAAAGAGAATTGAATGGTCAAAGACTGCTTAGACAGAAAGGATTACCTATACAAGACGGCAGGAGGTTGTCCCATGCCCTTCTATCCCCAGTCATGCACTTGAGTATGCCACTGCCGTGCAGGGTGTAACCTCGGTCACACCCGAATGTGATAGCACTTCCAGCAAAGTGACCCTGGTCAGTGACTTTGAAGCCAAACTGCGGCACACCTGGATCATCGCAGTGGGAGAGCTCAAAGCCTGGATGAGAAACATTGAGAGGCACAAGAGAAGGTCATAAGGCAGGATAAGAATATGAGTTCTGGCAAGCCATTTTGTGAACCAGTGCCAAATTCATTTTTATCTAGAGAATGGGGTCGTCTTGCTTGTTGACAGAAAGCTGGTCATGTTTAAAATATTTGGTGAACATCTCTCGATAACCTAAAAGAAAAGAAGAAAATTATTGAACATAGAATCAATTTCCAGTTGTGGGTTGGTCTTACATTGCTATTATATTACGTAGCAGTAAAAGATTCCATTTGGAAAATAGTAAATGTTCACAATCAAATGTTTGATTGAATGCCGGCAGTTACAATTGAGAAACAGCCCATCCATTCGTAACACTTATACAAAATAAATGAAATGTACGAGTCACAAACAAGACAAGGTGTTGCAATAACTCTTAAGATGGCCATGTTTGAACTCTACCACGTTATGTGTATTCCTCTCTTCTAGATACTAAATGCAAGTGTTCTGATATGCAGCAACAGTGTCTGCACATAAACCCAGCAGGGCTGATTTACGGCCTCTTCTCACAGCGAGGTCCATGCCCATGCCAGATGTTATGGCAGCATTACAAGTGTCATGCCCAGTATAAATCTCCTGCAGTTACTGCTCACATTTAGAAAATTACATCTGCACTTCTGGTAGAAGAGTCCTGAAAACATGATCAGGTTTCATGTTGAGACTAGATTTAAGTTGCCCATATCCCACCTTCTCCTTGCCCTATTGCTTTTCTCACATCACTCAGACCTCTCCACATTTCAAAGGGCTATTCATTCTGGATGAAAAGACCAAGTGAAGACTTCACTTTGAGGTGGATAAAGTGTTTTTATACTGCCATTTACCTTGTGCATGTCTCTGGAAACAAATCTGAAATTATATCTAATTATGTGCCATTTAATTATGGCTAATTTTGTAACTCAAAAGGCTCTTCCGAACTAATTGTTGTTGCATTAAGATGCTGATGGCAACTTAATTACTTGTTGTAAATGGCTACACATAGCTGATTAATGTATATTTTATTATTATTTTTGGCAGGCCTGTCAGGCTGCAAAAAACGAAAACCATGATTAATGCTGAGCTGCACTCGATTGTAAAAAAGTTGTATTGGAACTGTAATACAGCAGTTCGTACCTGGCACATTTGGTGTAATTATCGCAGAGTGAAAATTGCCAGTTTGGGCCTCGTTACTGCAAGTTGCTTGAAACTTATTCCCTTTCATTTTATTCAAGTCAAAACTGCAGTGTGACCGTTTCCATTCTAACTAACTGTGTTGAATTCTACCTTATAAAAACTGCTGGTAGCCAAAACAAATTTACAGAGCTCAAATGCAGGTGAAACAGAAAAACACTTTAAATTGGACTGCAAAATGCAGTGTAACCAAAACATTATCCCGTCACAGTAATAAATTAGAAACAGTTAGCAACAATACACAGTCAGCAAGCCAATTAGAGGGAGAAGCAAAACTCATCTATTACTGGCCCACTTATAGCAATGATCCAAACGTTCAAAACACATGCACACACAAACTCACTGGTTTCAAACAATCCAAACAATAATTCACCTGCTTTAACAAGGTACAGTTAGGCTGGCATGGACGCTAATTGCAGGAATAGAGCGCAAAGGAAAAGGGAGAAAATGGATTCACATAGAGAGAGGGAGAGGGAGGGAGGGGTGAAAAGAAAAGAAGCGAAATGTCCAGCAGGAATGGCGTGGAAACACCGTGCTGTGTTTAATGGATACCCTGACAGTGAATGACAGTGAGGGTCAATTAAAACTTCCTTTAAAATTCTGCTCTTTGAGATGGCTGGCTCCTGAAGTAGAGCTAAATTCATCCACTTGGAAAAAGCTTTAGGGCCCTCCTCTCCCAGGGAAAGGAGCAGTGACTTACTTTGGTATATGAGCTGGAACCCCGCTGCAGTTGCCTCCTGGTCGGAGTAGAACTCCAGCCACAGATAGTTGGAGGTGGTGGTGAGGGACAGACCTTGCATCAGCGTGCCAGTGTACGAGCCAAGGAGTGCGGCGGCCCCGTCCTTACCATCATATGCCTGATCAGAGACAAAGAAGAAGAAGAACATGATGGAGAGCTCTGCTGCACACTGAGGATTAAATCCCCATAATTAAGTAGAATGATAATATTAGGAATTAATTATTCATACTTAGGAAAGAGAGACACAATTAAAAAGAAGCTATTAGTAGTGTATATCCTCTTTATATGGCACATCTATTGCAAATCCAATAACCTAAATGAGATGTCAAAATTTAGATTGGAGGGATGTTTCTTCCCATTGATCTGATACTGTGCATCTGTACAGCTTACAAGGCAGATGGGATTCATGATTCACTAATTATTTTAACGTGCGATTAACGCATGTGTATTTGTCCTCGGCCCGCCCCGTAGTTTCAGAACCTAAAGGCTTGACGTTGTTGTTGTTGTTGTTGTTGTTGTTGTTGTTAGTTAGATGGTGGGAGATTCTAGCGAGAAATATGGATACAAAAAAAGGTGTTTTAAACAGCAAGCCAAGCACACAGCTGATGCTGACAGCCCCGCTCCTGCCGCTCGCTTGCGGCAGAACACGCTTGAAAGTTTGACGGGTAGAAGCCTGGGAGACGCCTGGACAACAACAGCGATAGCTAAATGGGTGGCTACAGCTTAACATTGTGGAGGACGAGGGGCTGCGTTAGATCATTCGGATTGCATCCAACGTGTCGACTGCACATCACAGCGCATTATTTTGACCCACAGTGGGAACTTCAGTCTCATGCTTTGACTGAAGATGAAGACAGAGGAGCGGCATTTCGCCGACAACTGTAAACAGGCTTGTCTGTTTGAGCAACTGGCTCAGTGCAAAGAAGTACACAGGGTTGGGAGAGAGTGTAAGAGAGAGAGAGAGAGGCTCCAGGTTGTTGTGTTGAGAATATTCATGAGAATATTTGTCATTGTTCCAATGATAATAAACAAACATTTGCATAAAGCATATTTGTCCACTCATATGTTGATAAGAGTATTAAAAACTTGAAAAATATTCCTCTAAGGTACATTTAGAACAGATAAAAAATGTGCGATTAATTTGCGATTAATTTGCGATTAATCGCGATTAACTATGGACATCATGCGATTAATCACGATTAACTATTTTAATCGACTGACAGCCCTAAGAAAAAGAGAATGTATAAGGTTTGGAGGAATTACTGTTTCATGTGCGCTATTTATACCATCACATGATCTGAGAAGACCCCAATTATAAATCAAATATTTTGTTACAATTTGAAATCCAATGACAGTTTTTAAACAGTGCCTCCTCCAAGCAAAGAGTAACGTACTTACACGTTTTTTTGAATGCTTTCATGGATGTTTCTATATAAATAATTGTATTTTTATCTTCCTTTTCTTTTTCAAATACATGTTTAACAGAATTTTTTTTTTTTTCTTTAACCACAGGCCTCGTTCAAATTGTTTTTTGAAGAAGCACACCTATTCCACTTAGATTCCTAATCCTTTATGATTGACACCTGAGAAAAAACATGGCTCTGGGCTCTTCCTTTGAATTACTACTAGAGCCCTCTCTGCGTTTTTATTGTTTCTCTTCCCTCAAGTCAATTTGGCTCTAAGCATGTCTTTTCACATTTCAGATGTTCACAAAATTACTAAGAACAGCAGATTACTGTCTACACAACTCTATTACTAGAAACACTGATAGTAGGCTACAATGCTGTTAATTGGAGCATTAGACAAGACATCTGCATCCCAAAAAGAGTGCATTCCAGCTGTGAAGTGGGAACTACATAGTCATTTGCGTCTCATTCGCAGTGCTTTCTAAGACTGTTAAAGTGCCCTTGAGCGAAGACATGAATCCCTTTCTTTCAAAAGGAATGCTGCTTTTGCAACTGTTTGGCCTTTGGAATTCTGCCAGGTTATTTCCATGAAATCCCTTACTTCACGTTTCCTGCATCACATGCTTCCACATTAATTAAGCAAAGACAAAATGGCGGTTCCTAAACCAAGCCCTTTGTTTATTTGTTGGTTATCTATTTTCTGTCAACAAAGAGGAATGACTGCATTGTGTCTTTACCTTGAGGATGTCACCTTGTGCGAGTTGAAAGGTGCTTGCAGTGATGTTGATACCTTTGCCTGTTTGAACATGAATGCTGTAGACACATTCGTGGCTGTTGTCATAGTTCATTGGATAGTTTGGCGACAAAAGAACTCCTTCGTTGTTGGAGACTGTCGATCCACACTCCGCTGCAAAAAAAAACAAACACAAAGACAACAATTATTCTTTTGTTTTTTTTCTTCTAAAATAAGATAATTTTTACTTTAAAAATCATTACCAACAAAATATCAAATATCCATAAACCTATTGCTATTGGTTTGCTTCATGTAAAATTCACGCCACAGCAGCAGTCTTTTTCTAACACAGGGCTAAACTGGTGTGCTAGAGGTTGGTAATGTTAGGTCTTTCATCACAGGGTACAAGGCAACTCGTTTAAATGACACAATAACTCTGCTATAAAAACGACTAGATCTCTGGAGTCAGCTATTTAAATATGCAAGTAATGTATTTGAGGTTCTTGGTAGGGGAGTAGGGGGGGGGTGAGCAGTGCAGTGGTATTGTCCCTTAACTCCACTCCCTTAAACTGCCCTTGGAGCACCCTTCAAAGGAAAAGAGATCTCCAAGGGTAGTTGAACCTAGCCGCTCACATCAGTATTAATAACAGGTCTGCATTTATAATTATGGTCTACTTAAGTAATTCTAATTCCACTGAGTTCTTGAATGTCTAAAAAAGGTTCAATTCTTCGCCAAACACATTTAACACATCGCACTGGCTAACTATGCACATTCTGCTATAGACATACACAAACAGGAAGGGAAATGGAATAAAAGCAGCTGACCACGTACCCACACACCTTGGCAGAGGGGCACTCCACATGCGCCGGCCACCTCCCAAGCACACTATCTCCCGCGCCCCCTGTAGGCGGTATCCTGTGTTGCAGTAGAACGGCAGTGAGTCACCAATGCCAAACCTGGAGCCCGTGTGCCATCCAAACTGTGGCGAACCCGGGTCCTTACAGGGTTCAAGATCGTACTCTGGAAGGAAAATAGCCACAAATATATTATAAATGCATAATTAGAATGATTTGTTAGTTAAACTTGTCAGTGATAATAATCCCCAAGGAAGCAAGCAATATCGTAGCTTGTGGGGATTAACGGTCTTGCTCAAGGCCCCTTTATTTAGCAGTATGGCTTTTGATTTCAATAAAGCAAAACATTACAGAAGCATCCTACCATAGGACGTGGTCTGTCAGCATTGGCACATTTCATCAAAGGTCAGAAAAGGTTAAAAAATGCATTTTAATCAGAAGATCTATACATGCTAATCACAGACCAGGGCTTGCACACACCGACAAACTTCATGAATATTCATGGCTGCATAAGTGATGCTTTACTTCAGTGGACAGCAGGCAAACATTTAGCCAGAATGCTCATGAAGCAGCCCCTCTCTCTTCCTTTTTCTACTTTACAGTATTTTCCTGCCTCTCTTTCTCTCTCTATCTCTCTCGACCCTCTCCATCAAACCCGCTCACTAAGCATCACCATCTGTCTCTTTTCTCCCTGGCTCAGCCTCCCATCTCCAGCTTTCTCAGTGTTTCTCCACTCCCTGGTCTCTGCATGGGGGGCCCATTATTTCTGTAACCATCCCCCCGCCCCTTCTCCTCAGTGTTCAGGATACTGACCCACATGGTAAGCTTTGATGATCATTCTCATCACGGTCAGACCGCCTCTACCTGCGTGACCTCGTTGTCTCTTAATTATCCCACTCTGATCGGCGCAGCCTGAAGGCATGGTCTACCTTAAGCCGGCTCCCATTCTGACCGACAAATCACTCCTCACAGGTTACTTTATGCGTGCTTTAGGGAGGCTTAGCACTTTTGATCTTATCATTGAACGGGCTGTCTTTCTATTTCTGTCCGTCACAAAGTCTTTCACTTCTGCTTTCTACTCCCTTGTACTTAACAACTCCTCCCACCACATATTCAGCATCCTTACTCCTCCACACAATTCATCTCACTTTCTCTTTTAAAGCTTTCCCTACCCTTTTTGTCTTCCCTCCTACCAATACTCTCCCTTCCCTGCCATCTACAGACAGAATCCTCATATGTCTTCATACCGGAGAAGGAGATGTTGAATCCCTGCAGCGATATTGAGAAGTCAGATATGAAGCGTAGCTGGGCCTTGAAGTTTCCATACAGGCCAGCATTAACCGGTGAAGGCCTCTCTGAGCCTGTGAGGCGAGCCAGTGGCTGGGCGAAGCTGCCATTTTCTGTTATCAGAAGGTAGTCATGGTGATCTTCCAGGTGGAAGGAGTAAAAAGTGAATTGGACACCTTGGAGGAGAAAATAAGAAAGCCAAGCGTTAGAGCTTTTCAGAGGAATCACTAATAAAAGGATGGAAAGGATTTGAATAGAATATTCAATGCATAAATTAGATGTTCTTGAATTGATGTCCATACTGACCCATAAGGTTGAGAAAACTGATTTACGGCACAGACAAACATTTGATATGATGACCTCAGAATAAAGATGACTACTATTCAATTAAAATGTTAGCTATAATAAACACTATTATTATCATGATTAAAAATCAGCTGGAGTTGGATTTAGCTTGCTGGAACATTAATCTAAACAATGCATTTTTCATTAATTAAATAATAAATGCTTCTCCCTTACAGCAGCCCTAGGGATAAGTATATAACAATTAATCCTAATGAAATTAGCTAAGATAGAAAGGACAATGGGAAAACATAATATAATATGTTTGTCTGTGCCATAAACATAACATGTTTTCCCACAACACACAAAAATGTTAAAAAGCAATTAAATGCAAAAGGAATGGAAACTAAATTAAGTGAAAATTATTTTTTACTGATTATAACACTGAAGAGTATTGGCCTTTCCAACAGCACTAGTCTGTCATTTATCACAGCTTTGCATCTGCCCATCAAATACAACTTTTAAACATAGTTCTTCCTAACAGTAGATGATCATGAGGAGAGCACATGATTGCTAATAGAACATCTGCTACTGCAGCAAAAAGAATAACCTAGAAAAATGTTTCTAAATGTAATATCAACAAATTTGTGTTTATCTTTTACTTGGAAAACAAGATCTGGGTTTTTTACACCCTGCCTGTTTTGTCACACTGACTCAGATCCAATAGCATCTCCATTGCGACCATGATGGCAAGTTGGCTGCTTTTTCAGTGCATTAAGCACTTTTAAAGCCATCTGTTGAATCTGTTCAGATATGACTCTATAATGTCCTCCACAATGTTTGGCTCACTTCATAAAAAAAGACCCAAATGGCCATAAAATAAATAACAAAATGAAGTGATTGATTGTGCTCGGTAAAACGGTGATTAAATAACAGAAAGTTTAGCCAAATGATCAATTAATCAAGAGCCATCCCTACGAAGGGACATCCCAGTATTTTAATGCAGTAGGTACAGGATCGGGATATTGGCAATTATGAAGTGGAATAGTTATTTAGCCACTATCCCTAAAGATGAATGTGTGTTCCAGTCAGTAGCCACAGGATGAAATACACCAGAAAAATCAGTGTCCTGGTAAAAGATATATTATCCTGATGGGATCACTTGTGTTTTGGGGTTGTGCAGATTCAAATCTAAAGACATTAATATAATGAAAACCAAGAAAATGCCTATGTGGGATGACATTTTTTTATTTCAATTACTTTAGTATAGTTTTAGTCGATATGCCAGTGGAATCGTGCACGTTTTAAAACCAGTATGTTTTAAACACATTCCATGTTAAAATAATGGTCACTGGGAACTTTGATTGCAATCTTTAAATGGTGATCTTGGATACTTAATGGCTTTTTATTTGCTCAGTTAAGCTCTGTACACTATGAGATTTTGGCAACCATAAATCATATTTAATTCAATAAACTGAAGTCGCCCCTGGTTAAATGTCTAATAGCTTTTTTCATTACTTACCATTTCTAATTAAACACATGTTTGAGACTTTCCATTATGACATAACAAATGTGAAAAGTTATCATATAAAAAAAACATGGCAAGAATAAGAATTGATGAGAGGATTTGAACACAAATTGGAAAGCTTTGAGGCAGAAACTCAAAGTATATGTTGTTTTCCTAATGTCAAATGTGGATGGATTGCTGATGGGCCTTCAACCATCAAAAGTAAATCTTAACAGGAAATAGAGTTGATGGTTGGCGACAAAAGATCGATTGGTAAGGTACAACTAGTGAACGAGGATATTCAACCGGCCTTCTGAAAGAGGATTAGAAGAAGTACAATGGTAAAATACACAGAAAATACAGCTAAATGCAAGGACACTGAGATAAGCTCAGTTTCCTTTTCAAATGATAATGAATGAGAAGGTCTCAGAGAACTGGTAACTGTTCATTTAACTCACAGTGAGTACTGAGATAATGGAATTAAACTAATTAAATTAAATAGAGAACGGTATGTGAATTAAAATGAGATATCCGATTTCTCCAGTGAAATGCCAAATATTTTGATAGCTGTAAATTAGTTGGAAAATTGATGAAAAGCAATATTAGCATAACAGAGTAAAATGCTATCCTGCTGAAGAATGTCTGAACAACATCCTGTAGGCCTGTACCAGCAACAATTATTTGAGAATTGCTGATAAAGCAGAACAACAAATCAAACTGAATTTTCTGATAGTTATAAAACTGTTTAAAAAAAGGATCACACAGTGAAATCTTCAAGAGTGAACACCTCGGAGAGTAATGTTATCACTGGACACTTGCCAAAGATAGAAAAAGTCAAAGCATTAAAATTATCTTTGAACAAGTCCTTTCTCGCCTTATAATAATAAATCCCTGTAATGTTCTTCTAATCTGTTGGGGGTTAGTCGTTTTTTTAATTTATAGGTTCATAATTTAGCCATTGTGAGGTCTTTTGAATGTCATTGTGTTTAGTAATAAAACCAATAAGAGTGCTAAGGTGTAGTGAGTCAATAAATCACACAGTATCAAATAAAAAAAATGTTTTATAGTTTAAGAGTTCCTTAACTGTACAGTAAAAAGGCTAAGGACCAAAAAATACATACAAATAAAGTGTTTTATTGCAAATTATTTTCACTTACACGTTGAAGAATGTATTATTTGAATGTGTATAGTCATTTGGATTGTCTATGTTTTCTTTTTTAAATCCATACACCCAACCTCTATTGCACGTCTGTCCTGTGGCAGATCCCTCTGTTGCTATCCCTGAGGTTCCCCAATACATGTGGGGTTTCTCTGGGGAGTTTTGCCTAGTGCGATGCAAGAGTCTAAGGACACAAGGTGACGTATGCTGTACACACAGTAAAGCCCCCCGAGATGAATGTGTAATTTGTGATTATTGGGCTGTATAAATAACATTTGATAGGATTTCAATTAATGTTGTTTTCCTACCTTTCCCATGGCTGACTTCTACAGTCCATGTACAGTTAAGGGAGTTGGGATACAGCTCCGGGAAGCCAGGTGATAAGATGATGCCTCCAGGCCCCCTGATATCCCCACCGCACGAGGCTGAATAAAAAAAGCAAGATAATGAGTGTTAACTGTTGCTGGAAAAAAAGACCAATAAATGATTCACAATGCATTCGAGTCATATCACATCCTTTCCTTCTATTTTTTACGAGTACCTGTAATTCTGCCAACACAATGTTTTTCCTCCCTCTCCCTCCAATACATTATTCATTAATTCAGCTATCCATCCATATTTCCTTCATTCCTATGGTATCTTAAATGGAAAGACATTTTAAGAAAACATGGTAATCCATTATATTAACTTACAATTCACAAGAACTGCAAGCATACTGAGTGGATTAGAGCTTTATTTAGATTGTGACTTCAAAGTGATTTTGAATTTCTTCCAAATGGAAAAAATCAGCCCTATGGAGCCCCTAAAGGTTCATGGAGAGAACAAAAAAGTATCTTGTGCGCACGATATACTCTCTCGTTCGTATTTTGTGCGAAAGAGAAAGTATTTAGTTAGTTTCTCGTTCTCACTGGAAAGTTACCGGTGCGCCAAGTAGGAAGAGGAGCACAGAGGACCGTTTCATTGCAGACTGTTATGTTTATGTTGAGAAATGGCAGTGCATACATTATTTGATATATATTCCAAACTCGGACTTCATTTAGGGACATTTTGGCCAGGGGTTTAGAGCTATTTGTTCAAGCACCGGATTGGCAAAACAGAAGAGTCTGTAAACCAGTCTGCTTTGATCTATGAATTCCTGTCCGTGACTCACAGTATCTGCTGCCCACAGCTGTTTTATAGAAGGAACCTCCTTCACTTTATGAAATCTCTGCGGCACCAGTGGCCTGTACTACGAAGCAGGATTTGCTATTTACTATTCATTCATGAAGTATGACGCTGCGCTGTCAGCACGCTTCTCCATGTTTGTTACTGGTCAAATGTTGCTAACCCCGTCCCTTTCACGTGAACGCGCTCTCAGCCGGACAGAGAAACCCTGGTTGATATACTGAGTTGATAACCAGTTTCTTAGGGCCGCTTAGCGAGACCGCGTTTGTTAGGGTTAGTTAAGCCGGGTAAATCAAACATATCCAGGGTAACTCAGCAGAATCTGAGAAGAGCAGCACCAGCTGCAAATAGCTGTGCCTTTTACTGTTTACTTCACTGTGTTTCCCTTCATTAGAACCGCTGAATAGAGATCGAGGCTGCTACGTTTAACCACACACACCCCTACACACATCGAACTACCAGAGTATTCCCCTCGTTTTATGAAGGAGATGTCCGGTCACCGGGGCGCATGATGTGTGTTTGTGCTCAGCTCCGCTCTGTGTGTGTGTGTTGGGTGTGTTTGTGTGTGTCCGACACCACCGGCATTTGTTTTCAAATGACCACGAACNAAATACAATTTAAATATTATTGCACACTTATTCCACGCGTGCCAGGGGTTGCCGACCCCTGCTGCAACAAGACTATGTGAGACACTCAAAGTGAGCATAATCAGTTTACAGTATGACATGATTCATAAACCCCAGGCCTACATAAATTGGAATCAAACAGTATTGGTTTAGGTTTCGAGAGAATTATACATCTTCTCCTTGGTGAAGTGTACATGTGTACTACGAACTATGTATTACAGTACAGGGGTGCTCTTGTATAAATAGAGAATGACAGTTAAGCTACAGAGGTTATACCTCCCCAAAACGCCTCGTTGGAGATACGTCACTGTCCATTGATTCTTCCGGGTAACTCATGATGTCATGCGTTACCCGGAACCAAATGGACCAATCCGTGGAGCGTTACGTTACGTCCGCGGAGCCGTTACGTTAAGCCCCCGCTGATTGGTCCAAATTGACCAATCCACGGACTTCCTCACACACACACTCAGTGCCGGCAGCTGATCTCTCCTCCCTGGCTGCAGGCTGATTACAGACAGTTGGGATCGCGGCGAAATTCTCTCTGCAGACCCATTCTCACAGCGTTTATCAACCTTTTTCTTACTCAATATCAAGCC
Organism: Notothenia coriiceps; assembly: GCF_000735185.1. Classification (NCBI taxonomy): domain Eukaryota; kingdom Metazoa; phylum Chordata; class Actinopteri; order Perciformes; family Nototheniidae; genus Notothenia; species Notothenia coriiceps. Next base: position 1,806,721 of record NW_011359125.1, on the reverse strand, counting down.
ACACTTATTGTTTTTACTTCGGCTGTGACTTTGTGTGTGCTCAGGGTGAGTTTGGCTGTGTTTCGCTGAACAAGGAACCACACCTCCACGGAGCTCAGCGCGATTCACAACAT
>NW_011359125.1:1798578-1806568 GCF_000735185.1 Notothenia coriiceps | reverse complement strand
AGATTTGTGATGGTCGGCCTGGTGGAGTGGCCCAAGGATCCTAGGTCTATAGGAGTGGTCCGAGGGCCACCAAAAACCATCACTTCGGTTTTGTCATCATTTAATTTTAAAAAGTTGCATGACATCCAGGATTTAAAGGTCCCATTTCATGGCTATTTCCACTGATCATAATTCCATTGTTGAGGTCTAGAAATAGATTTATATTGTGCAATTTTCCAAAATCACTTTGGTCTCTCATACAGCATCTCTGTAAACTACGTGTATTCACTGAATTTCACTCTCTGCCTTTAACGGCTCATTGTGGCTCCAATAGCTCCAGCCCCCACCCTCCCTGTGAGCACAGTGTGCTCTGATTGGTCGGGACGTTGTGCATCGCGTTGAGCTCCGTGGAGGTGTGGTTTCCTTGTTTAACGATACACAGAGAAACTCACCCTGAGCACGCAAAAATTCACAGCCGAAGTAANCCTGTGAGCACAGTGTGCTCTGATTGGTCGGGACGTTGTGAATCGCGCTGTGGCTGTGTTTCGCTGTCGCTAAACAAGGAAACCACACCTCCACGGAGCTCAGCGCGATTCACAACGTCCCGACCAATCAGAGCACACTGTGCTCACAGGGAGGGTGGGGGCTGGAGTATTGGAGCTACAACGAGCCGTTAAAGGCAGAGTGAAATTCAGTGAATACACGTAGTTTACAGAGATGCTGCATGAGAAACCAAAGTGATTTTGGAAAATTGCACAATATAAATCTATTCTAGTAGACCTCAACAATGGAATTATGATCAGTGGAAATGGCCATGAAATGGGACCTTTAAAGGATGTCCTAATTCAGACCATATATTTATAGAACAACATGCTTTCTCTTTGTTCAATTTTGTAGGTGTCCTGGTACTAATACAATGTCTCGTGCTTCAGTTGTTTCAGGTGACTGACCCAGTCAAGGGACTTAGACATGTCAGCAAACATTACCCTGTTCATTGTGGGATGTCTTGCCTCAGTGACTGGAAGGCCAGCACGAAGTGCATTTAAAAAGGTGCAGCACCCAATGTAAAATGAATGTAAAATTGCACCCACTGCAGAATCCAAAAGCACTACATACCCACACTCTCAGCAAAACAAATGAACAGTAGTTCATATAGTATAACCCAGTTATACTATATGTTTATTATCATTATTAATGATGTGCATTAAACCCAGGCAGGGTTAAGGCCTCCTTAAGTTAGATAATGTATAAATCACTGCTGGTTTTGGCCTCTAGGGTGGAGGAATTTGTTGGAAAAAACGAGGCATTATATTTTAAATACTATGGTCAAAAGTGAATTAAGTGAAAGAAACAAATTGACCTATATATATTATTTGCAAATGTATGAGTATGTTTTTGTATATTAAACGCTTCAAGATATCCATTAAATACATAGGGAATGGGATTCAGTGTTTTTGTGCCTCCGTTTATTCACAACAGCCCTACTCTGTAAGACCAATTTTACAAATGAACTAGGCTGGGTTTCCCCAAAGCAATGCAGCAATACGATATGTGCTAAATTGCAATTGAAGAAGCTAATATGATCTTACTGTTATTGCTTTTCAATAGCCTCATCAACCAAGGAGAAATGCACTTGAGAGTGGAACATAATAAGACAAAAGGCACTTGTGGTCTGCTTTCAGTCAATAATACAGACATAATAACAAACTCTGTCTTATGAATCACATCTGAGTGACAAGGGTAATGGGGCTAGTGCATACAATCGCAAACATACATCACAATACGTCTAGAGTGTTCTTCTATTGGATTTTTCAAAGACTACCACTACATGTATAATGATGTGGAGCAGGAAATTAAAAAAAACACAAACCCTAAGGGCAGAGGAATTTACCCTCTAATATGTACCTCTAAGAGCTAATAGTTTTATTTCCTCACCAAGATTGTCTTGGTCAGTATGTGCACTTTAAGACAACCTTTCTCCACAAGCTAACACCTGTTGTGCCTGACAAAGGGCATGACAGTGCAAGAACACCCTTTGATAGAAAAACAGTGAATTCAGGGAGGGGAACTGAGTGCATGTTACTTCTTGTCCATTGTCATGTTTCATTTGACTGTTTGGTTTTTGTATTTCTTAGCATTAGAAGAGTTTAGAGCAAATCATTCAATAAGCTGCAATGACTCATTTTAGCTTTGACTTTACCCAGGAGTCTTTCCTCCCACAGGCCAAAGGGCCTTGCAAACAATAAGGTTATTAAAAGTACTGCTCAACCTGAAGATAACATGAGATTGACCTTTTGTTCCATTCTTAATTCGCAATATTTTTAAATTCTGTAATCTTACTCTTGAATTGTTATCCCATTAGCTAAATGAAACATGTATTGTTTAGTCCTGAACACTTAAGCTCATTGAGGTAGGTTGTTGTGATAATACTGTGGCTTTTATTATGTAATTAACCTAATTATCACATCAGTTAGGTGTGATGTATTATGTATACAGTGTTTCAAAAACTATATAAAAATGCTATTGCAAAACACTATGTGTGCACTATCCCAAAAATGATGTGCATTCCTATCTACTTCAATGTAATGTTTCGCAGTGCATGCAGGCAATAGTCTCACCTTCATAAAGTATCTTGAAGCCGCTGTTTGATCGACTGTTGTCGGTGGTGAAAAGCAGATACAGAAAGCTACTGCTACTAAACAGGAACTGAGGGACCTGGGTTCCATTGAATGAGCCAATCAGAGGAGACAGCAGGTTAGGACCGTCATGCACTTCCAGGAAGTCATAACTGAGCTCAGTTTGAAACCTTAAAAGTAAAAATAGCAGAGAGAAATAATTGAAGAGTTATTTGTATTCGCAACAATGCTTTTGCTTTGACAGTTTAAAACCATTAGGTTGGTTAGAGACAAAAAGATTTTAATCTCGAGGAAATAAATGAGAAGAAATAGTCTACGCAAAAAGTGTTATTATTGCAATAGTATTACATTAATGACTTTTTGAGAAATCTGACATGATATGGATTGTCACCTTAAAGAGCAACTTGCAGGTTAGAGACACAAGTGAATAAATGTGTAGGAAAATAATGAATACACTAGATTTTCCAAAAAATATACAGAAATATACACTACAGTGACATCTGGCGTCGTTTTAGTAAGACATTTTCACTTCTGAATAAAAAAGCCTCGTGACCTCCCGTGTGTGACGTAACATGGGGGAGAGCGGCCGGTCTAACGTATGAATAAACATGGATCACAATGCTAGTTTTGACACAGAAGAGGTTGAAAATATATATTCGAATGCGTATGATTATAATTATGAGTCTGCTAGGCGTCCAAGAGACCAGGAGCAGCCAAGGATTAGAAGAAATAACGGATGAGAAATGGAGCTGTGGTGTGAGGAGAACATGTGGAGAACAGGGCAGCTGTCTTGGTGAGTGACCGGGGTTAGCTACACAGTGGCGGAGCTGGGGGTGGCCAGCCCAAACACCCTCACCACGGGGCCCAAACAATTTTAGAACATTAAGAAAAAAATGTTTAAGTAACCTTTCATCATTCACCAAGAATTAACATTAATAGGACGTTATATGGATAATGTACTCACTAAACTTACAATTCATTTAACTTATTTTTTTCCAAAAGTTAATTATCCAAAGCCTCTGTACACCCCCTTCTATTTACATGTAATGGTTTGGTCCTGCCTCCAAACGCGGCGCAGCACCGCCGGCACTTTCTAGCAGAGAGTGAGAGCATGTTAGGAGCAGGGATGCTAGTACTTACGTGTGAACCATGTCTCAACGACTCACAAATTCAGGCTTACAAAAGAGAAAAGAAGGGAGAGAAAGAAAAGAGAGAGGGACTAAAGGGCGACAGTATGTCACCCAGTTTTTCAAAGAAAAGGTGGGTGTGGTCTATGAGTGGTGGAAATGTGTGTGTAGCTAAGCGTAGTCCATTGTAAATAATAATTGTTATGTTTTTTTTTTACTAAGCTGACATTAAGTACTGTTAATATCTATACAGGTTTTTAATTTCACTGCTCTTTTAGCTGTCATTTAGTAAATGCAGGTACATTTTTAGCAGCTATTCAAACTAAATCAGTTGTCCTGGTGCCAGGACCAACAGATCCTCATCTCTAGACTTAGCAGCCCTGTCCCCCCATAAGTGTTATATTTTCACAGCTCAGTGTCAGTAAATATTGTGCGGTTAGTATTGGACTACAAGATAGATGCAAGCCTGTACAGCTAGAGTTATTTAAAGCATAAATTAGTGGGTTGGGTTCTGGAGGTGTGGTTACAGCAAGTGTGCTTGGTTAGCGTGGCCTGGGGCTGGTGGTGGGGCCCAATGTGATATCTTTTCATGGGGCCCAAAATCCCTGGCGTGTATGGCCAGAGGGCAGGACCTATAACACATTTACTACCCAATAGCATTGTGAGGCTGAACAAAAGGACCTTTTAACTGTGTAAATGTAGTCTTTTAAAAAAACAAAACATTTACTGACTTTTTTAGGATAGCTTAAAGTAATGTTGTAAAATTACAACCGGGGGCCTTACAGGGTTAAGGGCTATTGTTTATTGTTATTTACTTTAAGATGTTTATTCTTAACCTATCATTTAATTTAAAAACTCTTATTTAAGGCGAGACACCCCAGGTGAATAGGGTAATTTTTTTAACTTAAAGGTATCAGCTAGAAATATTTTCCAGTTAATTACTTACAATAAGGCAATTGTCTTTTGTATTACAAGTTTTCTGAAATAGCATGTTTAAATATGCAAATTAGCCATTATCTCATCAAATATGTGCATATTTTANAAGCCTCCTGTTCTCTGGATGACAGCTTTCGTTTTTTGGTTTAAGACCCTTTTGTGCTTTCACGATTGGTTGCTGATACAAAGGAAATGACCATATTTGGATCCGATGAGATTGTGCAGGAGAGACACAGCTTTCTAACGATATCTCTGTTGACATGGTGCACACAGCGGTCGCGGTACTTTATGTTACGTTAGAAAGCTAACTTTTGGTGAATTTAGGAGAAATCTACTGACGCAAATAGACAAATTATAGTCAAATAAACACTTAAATGTGTATTTTGTACGTTTTCCTTCCAAAAGCCTGAAAGAAAACATGTTATAGAATCAAAATAGCACAAAATCTCAAAATTGACCAGTGCTTGAAAAACGATGTTTTTGCCTGCCGTGTCTCGCCTTAAATGATGTGTGTGTGTCTCTGTATTCCTGATGATACACTGAGAGAATGAGCTCATAGTGCTGCTGATCATTATATGCTAAACAGTCTGTATATTGCATTACATTTGTATAATGTAAGCTTCGTCGATACTTTGCCTGCGGGAATACGAAAAAAATAGTTAGATATACTGAATATTATTTGATCTATTCCACCACTTAATCCCAAATAATGTAGAGGTGTGTTGTAGGTGCCTTAAATAACCCCTTATTTTATAGTGAGATGTATTTTTATGGTCATATAATAGTGATTTCAATGCCACCCCCAAATGATCACTGCTTCGATCCTGGCCACCCCACTGAAAATGTCCTGGCTCCGCCACTGCTTAAGAACCTTTCTTAACTGACTAATAGTAGCCCCGTCATGACGTCAGTGTTTACGTAGCTGCTTTTCTCAGCAATGCCAGCGTGAGTATCACAATAAAATCACAATAAAACAGGTGAGTGGTGCAGTGATAATGTATTTCCAAGCCGACCTGAGAGTTAGCATCGCAAGGGCTCCCTTGACAAAAAGCAATGGGATTTCGCCACTGGATTCTGGCATATTTTAGAAAATAAACTCTCTAGCCAAGTCATGTTTATGATACTTAACACGTTTTGTTCAGCAGGAGAATCTCCACAGCATTTCTGGCAACATAGTGACGTAAATAAAGTTTCTCTGTTATTACATGGATGATGTTAGCATAGCCACCGAAGCCAGTCTGACGACACTATTAAGAACCCAGAAACGTAATAATACTTGTATTAAAAATGCATTACACATTATATGAAATGACATTAACCGGGTTTACGTATGCCATATTAATTATTCACTGTAATTGTTTTGAATGATGAACAGGTTGCTATTATCGCAACATTATTGTCTGATGTAAAGAGAGTGTTCTCCATGTATCCAGGGTGAATGTCTAGATGTTTTTATCACATTAGAACAGAGCTGTATTCAAGCTGTCATGGTTATTACACATTTGCAGTTCTTCTTACCTTACCATCAATTGGAAGGAACCTTATTTGACAGCTGTTTCTTAAAGTTACTTAATCTAAAAAATGCTAATGTACCTCTTGTTGTACTGATGGAATTAGTTATTTGTAAATAAACGTTATTCTACATTTTTGGTAAAGGATTCCACCTAAATGTGCCAGTGTGTTTTTGGAGATCTGGACATTTTTTGGGAATCACCATTCAAGCTAGTGAAGTAAATGTATTTGTTTCAAAAGCAGTTAATGAACAGTCGATGACAAAAGTACCTTTTTCAAGACTACAATTCCCTCTTGACTTTGGCCACTAGAGATGATGTCAAACATGTTGCCCTCTTCTCCTGGAACAATGGTATAATCCACCTCTGCATTGGCACCAGCATCCGGGTCATAGGCTCGAATCCCTCCGACTGACGAGCCCATGGACGCAGACTCTGGCACCCGCAGGTGGAAAATACCTGTGGTCATGGAAGAAGAGAGGGGAAAAGGTCAAAAATAAATTAAGGGTTGTTCAAGAAAGAACATCAAGCATAATCTAATCAGTCACAACAATCAAAGACCCTTTCATCCATCCAACAATCACCCATCAGCCTCATTGTGGAGACGGTCTTACTCTTAGCGAAGCGAGGTGGGTTGTCGTTGACGTCTCCAAGGGTAACGTTGATAGTGGTGGTGGAGGCCAGCCCCCCCAGCAGACCTCCCATGTCCTTGGCCTGGAGGAGAACCTGGTACTCCCCTTTTATCTCCCGGTCCATGTTGGCCAGAGCAGTCCTGATCACTCCTGGAGGAAGAGGAGAGGTTTGAAACGGGTATTCCTTATGATAATGGACCTCCCATATAGAAGGACAGACATATACTGTGGATTCTGACTGTCGGAGCCATATGTTAAAATGTATAGTCTGATATTTTTGAATATTATTATCCTTTGTTGTTAGTGCTATTATATCATTTATTGGAACCAGCCGTGTGAAATTAACGGCATAGACGCATCAGACGAACCGCAGCTCGTGATTACGAGACGTTATCAGCCGACGGCAGCCGTGCCTGGGTGGATTGGGGGTAGAAGGAGGAAAGAAGCACCGAGCAACATAGCTTTTTGACCTGAGAGAATATGTGTTGTATTTGAACCTTTTTTTGGAAGTAAAAAAGCAAACAACAACAAAACAAAATTTGTCCGAGTCAAGCTTTGCTATCTTGCCGAATTTATGATTACTGGGAACACATTTGTCAAAAACAAGAGCTCTGAGAAGCCGAACAAAACCAGTGATGGCGTCGCCATGAAAGGTGAAGATAAAGCACCTGCTCATATCCACCACGGATGGACAATTAACATACCGACGAACAAAGACGTGAATGGCCTGTTGTTAATGTAAATGTTAAATTGGATGGAAATCGCTACTCCCGACAGAAAGAAGGCATGCTAATGGATCAGCTGATTCCAACTCCAGCTGAAAAGACCAGATGCAACGAAGACATTTCTATAACCACGAAGCCTTTAATGTGAAATCATTAGTTGAGTTAAGCACTAGTAAGTTTAATTGAAAGAGCCTGGAAGAACTAACCGAAAGGAGCTCACAAGAGGGGCCAAAAGTCCACGGAAAAGGCCAAAGAGAGGCTGCCACAGGCCAAATGGATTAAGCGAGAGCGAAGGCGTGGGACAGCTCACCAAGAAGGTTAATGAGCTGGAACGCTTAAGAAAAATGATTGAAACATAACAAAACAAACATTGAACAGATTTGTAAGCATAACTTGAAGAAATGATTAAAGGAGTACCGCGAAAGGACAAAAGACGACCGTGAA
>NW_011359125.1:1791120-1798317 GCF_000735185.1 Notothenia coriiceps | reverse complement strand
CTCTGTCGTCCGGCGGGCCCTGTTAGCAGCCGATGACACCTGAGGCTTATGGATTGCCACCCGCGAGTTTCCCCCTCCGTGAGACGTTAAAGACGCTCTTACATTCCGTGCACGAAGGCACGTTTGAGCCCCTCCGCAGGGCTCGGGGGGGGGTTGGCCTGGTGGAGTCGTCTTGCAGGCGGCCGGAAATGACGACATGGCCGATTAGGGAGGACGACGGGAGAGCGTTACGGGCCATCTCTTGTTCTCCGACGAGTGCAATCACGTACGTGTAACTATGGGCTTGACCAGGGGACGTCATTTGTCCAGCGTCTCGCCGCGTGTACTGTCCGAGTCATAGATGCCATTGGCAGCACATCGCGGTATGTGTCGGTTATGTCCACGTCCTGTACCACACTCGCATACCGCATTATATGCGCATGTCTTGGCTCTTACCCCGCACTCTGGCATGAAATGCGCAGATGTCTCGTCGCGTTCCTGGCGTTAACTGAAGTAGTTCGGTCGCAGGACGCATGTTAGCAACTGGGATGACAGCTAGGGGAACGCATCGACGGTGAATTCAGGTCTGGCAAGGTCCGGAACGGCGTTCGGGGGCTTCAACAGGCTGTCTTCCCAAGTACAGGCCCGCGCACTGAAACAGCTGGAAAGGGGTCCTGTGCGTCCCCTATGCCTGAGCCGGCGCGGGAATACGTTCCAACGGCGGATGACACGTTCCATTCACCTCTATTGACACGCTCCACATTCAACTTTTGGCAGATCGAGTCCTCGGGCCGTGAGGGGCTGGGGCCTGGCTGCGCGGCCATGACAGGCGCTGCGTGCTGGTGGCTACATCCATGATCGTCATATAGCAATGACGAGTGCTTCAGACAGTCACGGATTTGAACTCGCAGCCGGGGACAGGGCATCCGAACAACGACCATGAGGTGTCGTCATGAAGAAACACACTCTCAATGTCGTTTGGTTAATTTATTGACAAGGATGACGGCACCCTGAAACAGAGTAATGCAGCAAGATAGCTGAACAAAGTTATTTACTCCATGCAATTAATCAACACAAAATATATTACCACGGAAAAACAGAGGTATAGTAGTTAATAAGAGTATTGTAATACTTATATATCAGGTATAATATATAGTATCAATTATAATAGTGGAAACGTTTAGCATGATGAGTGGGACGAGTCTCAACTCAGAGGCGGAGTGAATGAACAATGTTTGAATAAAATGGCCCGCCTCGGCACTACCGGGTCAGAGCACGCATAACGCAGCGCAGCAGTGACACTGCCCTCTAGTGGCCGGATAAACTCTTCATAATGCCAACAAACTGCATCGTGGGAAGCGACGCGGAGTGTTGCTGGCGTGGCTCGCTGCAAAAGCTGAGCAATGTTCAGCTTTCGACGCCTCGGCAGAAGCGTCAGCCAATCGAATCATATGCCAGTACAAGCTCTAGCCAATCAAACCGCTGCTTGTGTGTCAGGGGCGGGAGGTTCATGTGATTGGTTGTTGGTCGAGTTTCAGACACGCACGCCGCTGTGTGGACGGGCTGTTACGGTGCTGTGTACCGGAGAGGAGAGAGAGAGAGAGCAGCGAAGGGGGGAGAGAGAGAGCAGCGAAGGGGGGGAGAGAGATGTAATATGGTTTCCTGATAAACGTTTTGTTTGATAGACTTCAGCTGTGGAGAGTATATGCTGCAGGGAGGTGGATGCACCTCGCACAACGCACCCAGGAACGAAAGCTAGCTCTGGTCCTTTTCCTGTGGACTCGATGCCCTGACAGGCTGGAGTTTGTGCAACCTGCACAAACACAAGCTCACCATGATTAAAAATGGTGAAATGCAATGTAAAATTACCGAAAAAATACCAGCTCACTAAATTACAACCGCTCAAACCAACTACACACTACTACCGCGGATTGGGCAGAGAAGGAGTCCGAGAAAGTTGCTCCCCCATGTGACGTAATATGACGCGTTTGACGTTAAAAAAAAGCTGTTTTTAGTAGCAGAGCTCAAAACGGCTCCTTTCCCTCTGAATTCCTGCCCTTATGTCTTGTGAAACATATCAAATCCTGCATTAACAATTTTAATTTTCAGGCAAGGTTAAGCACAAATGTAATGCATTGCAAGTTGCTCTTTAAGAACTCTATAACATGTTTTTATACTGTTCATGCTCACTGCCTGTAGCACTTTGGGATTTGAAGTCAAATATGAAGTGCTTTATAAATGAAACCCATTATTATTATTATTATTATTATTATTATTATTATTAAGAAGGGACATCAGCATAGAGTTGCACTCCCGATCAATATTGTAGTAAAAATACTTTCAGACCATTTCAGTAAGAGAAAAAGCCACGCCTTTCTATGTAAGTCATGCAAGTAGCTTTAAAAATAAGCTGCATAAAGTACATGGAGGCAAACTTTGGCTCATTTAAAGTAAAGACCTGATTTTTAGAAACTAAGCCCAGTAACGCATTTCACATTGTAGGGCTTATTTTTTTAACCAAAGGCTTCCAGGGCTAGAGATATGCCTTCTGTGTTGTGCATGTGATGCAAATTAATGTTTGTAGTATGTATATTATATGCAGGTATGTTTTAAGTTTAGTATAGTAGTACTCACATGCTGTATAGTATGTGGATTTACTAAGGAATTGTGTGCTGTCTCAGTTGTTGTCTTAGTGTGAGTGTATCTTTGTTTTCCAAAATCATACAAACCTGTCAAAGCTGATCTTGATGGAGCTGCCAGGCTCAGCCTCAATGACCCACTCACAACTCAGAGAGTCTTTGTAGTAGCCCGGCCACCCCGGGGAAAGAAGGACTCCAGACGGCCCTGAGTAGTGGCCCCCGCAAGGAGCTGGAGGAGCACAGAGATGGAAGAAAGAGGGGAAGAAAGGAAAGCAAAAAGATTAAAGACGTAAAAAGGTATAAGTGGAGAGGAGAGGGGTGGAGAAAAGTTGTTTTAAAGATAACTCAGCGTTTAGTACCTAACTTAAAAGGGAAAATAAATATAGGATGATTCACCAGAGATTCCCTCAATTTTATATTCCTCTTCTAACTCAAAAGTTGACAAATCTTTCCACCAACCACACAATTATTTGCTTATTCATTTCAATACCTTCACATTTGGGAATGAGTCCACTCCACATCCCCTTGCCTTCCTCCAGATGGCATGTGATGGTGTCAGCCCCCTGTGTCTTGATGAAGCCCTCCTCACAAACCACTGAGATGGAGCTGCCCAGTTGGAAACTGTCCCCAAAGCGTCTGGCATTCAACGGTATGCCAGGGTCAGGGCACTCGTTACGCCCAAAAGCTGGTAATGAGTAGAAAGAGAACAAGATCCAGTGACAAATGCTGTTGTGTGAATGAGAAATGGGGTCTTTGAGGAGTCTGTAGATAAGGGAAATGGATGTTTGTATCCTTAGGAGAGAAAAAACAGACGTCTGCTCTGTACACCTGAGGGTGACAATAGCTTCTGTCTTTAAAGCTTGCTGTTCCTCTCCAGGAGTAAAGATTTACAACGGTGTTGCGTAAAGGAATGAGGAACAAGAGTTAGGAAGTGTATGAACGATCCTAAATGTTGTGTTTTGCTTTGTTAAGGCATGCTAACTTCATTTGGGGAGTGATGTCATAGCATTTATCTTTACAGCGTCAGCATTAATTAAAGGACAAGTGTATGCTTTGTGAATGAGAACGTGTGAATTCACACAAATAACTGAAACTAATTAACTTCATCCCGTCATTTACCATAAATAAGATAAAACTATTAATTTGCACTTTACTCTGGATTATTAGATTTTCTTTGGTTAGCTTTAAGACAGTCCTGTCCTGATGTTTGCAAAGAGAAATGTACCCTAATCCCTAACCATGAAAGGGAAATGGAGGATGAAATGCTTTACTATGACTAAATTGGTCTGAATTAAATGGATTGAACAGGTCCTTACTGCTATAGGTGATGTTAAATCCTCGCCCAGACATAGAGTGATCAGCCTGAAACTCCAGCTGCAGCACGTTGCTGTTGGACGTCAGGTGGGAAGGAACTTCGGCCCCTGAGAAGCGTCCGAGTATTGTTGCTCCTGACTGGTCTCCATCTTTGATAGTGAGGAAGTCGTAGGGAGGCTCTAGGTCAAAGTCATTGAAGGCCAGGTGAATCCTGGAGCCAAGCTCAGAGATAATGAGCCACACACAGTTGAGGTTGTTTCCATAGCCCTCCGGGTAGTCAGGAGACAGCACCGTCCCCATGGGAACGGTGAAGTTGGAAAAGCAGGGGACTGTGTGTTAAAGAGGATAAAAAACATCTTAGAAATAATTTAAAACTCAAATATCCCAGGTGAGGACATTTGTTTTATAGCTTCTATCACTGGTCTCTTGACAATGTACACTGTGCATTCTGCAATGACAGGGTCCGGCAAAAAGATAAGTATAGAACAATGTCAGCGCTGTAAAACTAGCTCAGCAATCAGATGACAGCTCTGCTCCCATGGGTGCTGAGCAGTATGAGAAACATAGAACTATAAGGCAGATGGATCAGAAGAGTCAGTGTACAAATATACAGACAAATAGCAATATACATGTAGGGGCACAGGAATACTGCAGTGTCCCAATGGAACTGAAACTAGAATTGTGTTACGGATATGGGTTAGGTGTTATTTAACTCATAGAAGGAGTGCAATTTGTTTGAGAAAGGACAATATACAATGCAGGTTTTCTTTCTCCTGGGTATTTGAATAACACTACAGTAGTCCACTACATACCCTACTTTCTTCTCTAACAAACCCACCCTACATAACAAGGCAACCATATCCTATCAATTTCCCATTTTATATTATTGCTGTTTAAATCAAATGCACTGCACGGTCATTTAATAACACTGTGATTAATCCTCCAATAAGTTAGTGTCATTGTGAACTTTCCAAGCCCATAAGTAATTGCTTCATTTGCTGTCCTGGAAAAAAAATGCATCTATTGGGCTCACATATGCAGATGGGGATATTAGCCGACCACTGATTGTTGTTCTGGCAGGTTATCATCTTCTCGCCGATCAGCTCGAATCCAAATTGGCATTCAAAGCGCAGAACATTTCCGTTTAGAAAGCCACTTCCCTCTTGGTAACCATACAGAGGCGTACCAGGGTCACCACAGCTCTCTTTGTCAATTTCTGTGGGAGATGGGGGTAGTGTAGAGAATGGGGGAAGGAAAGAGGGAAAAGGGAAAAAGTATTAAGTCAAGCTGAGTACTTTTCAGAGGTTTTCAAACATTATCTATAAAGGTCCAGCAGGTGAAGAGTCGGAAAGCCGAAGGGGGGGGGGGGGCAGACAGAGGGCAGATTAGGAACAGAAAGGCAAACAGGAAAATGGATATGTTGCTTTACTGGAAGCGACAAGTCCCATGAGCAGAGCATGAAAACAAGGACAGGGACAGATGATATCAGACACTAAAGTCTGTGTACCTTTATTAGTTGTTCTTGAAGCCACTCGAGCCTACCTCTCATCAGACTGGGAGATGAGCCCACATCTGATGGACATGCTGGACAATACAGGTCCGGGACAAAGCTCCCAGTCAGCCTGCAGATAGCGGCAACAAAAAGTCCACTAATCGGTATCAAAACCCGCTCTGAAACTCATGTGACAACGGAGTAATATCCATGTGTCCTAACTTCATGTGTAATGTATTGAAACAAAAACGAAAAACAGACTGTATAACTGTATATTAAAGGGTATTACAGGGTTTACAACGCAGTCTTCTTGAGAATGTGCAGTCATTACATTCTAATAGACGGTGTTCGGCATATCATGCTCAAACATTATGAAAACAAATGTAGATCTAGGAACAGCTATGAACATAATTTAACAAATTGCGAGCAATATCAAGTTTCGGACTATATTTCCAATGGAGCAAGTCATTTGTACTTACACTTGTATTATTTTCTGTTTTAGAATCCCTACTCCCCTCTCATCTCCGTATTGTTAGTGGAATCAACCCAATCTCCTAGGTCGAACTTCTTCAAAGTTGATCTGAATAACCTGATAAAATAAAAAGATATCTGTATCCCCTGTCCTTTGACTATGAGTTATGATGAAGCATCGGCAGTGCATGTGAACTTTCTAAAAACGTTCTGTCTGTTATCCTACAGTTGAGGATGGTTTCGTGTGTTACGGAGGATGACCCATTGTTGCCCTGACAGGTACATCTTTTTTACTGAGAGACTGTTTCTTCTTGGGGATTTCCTGGTGCACTGTTCTTTGGCAAAAAGACCGAAATGTTTTTTGATCAAAAACCAAACGTAAGACTTTCCTACTTACCGTTTATTCAGAGTAGCTGGCCCTACTATAGAGCTACATGTCTGCTACTGGTACGCAAAATCCACTCGTGTTTTGAAATAAAATGGAAGACAAAACACAAGATATTAAACTTGTATTAAATGTGGAGTGGTTTACTAGATGAAGACAAATTCCCTCGTTCACTGACATCACCCCTCAAACAAAAGATTACCCATAAAACAATATGGAAAAATGACAACAGCATCTCTTCACAGTTACTTGTGAGTACAAAATCAAATATGCTTGAAAAACCAATTCTAGCAGAGCAAATCTAAGAATCTTAAAACTGTTTAATTTCCTGTCTGCATTCACCCTTCAGATATCCTCGTCAGCTTCACATGGTTAAGATCTTTTCTCCATTACCAAATGTAACATCACGAAAGATTACACTTAATCAACTGATCAAGCTGGCAACAGCCTTTTACACTTATAAATGTTTTCTCTGCCCTAGATGAACAATATTAGCATATTCATTTATCTCACTCCCTGCCACCTTACTGACACCAATGGTGAGCTGACTGCAATCGATAGGAAAGATTGGACGATCGACGGTGTCACTTCTGTTAAATGACTTAACATCATGATGTGATATCTAGCTTGTCATCCTTAATTAAACATCGCCTTTCCCAGGCCATTATGGGAGGACCACATGCCAGCATCAAATTCATTATCCAATGTTATAACAATGACCTCATTTACCATATCTAACTAGCTAGTCTAGATACTGTCCTTAATTGCCATTAATATACATATGCTCTAAGTAAATTCAGTGCCAAATTCAATTGGAAACTGTCACACCCATACCTCTCATGCGCATTCCTTCAAAAATACAAAACTGACATGAATCCAACAACCAGTCAGCCCCTTCCCGGTGCTTCCACAAACCA
>NW_011359125.1:1741594-1791075 GCF_000735185.1 Notothenia coriiceps | reverse complement strand
CAGAATGAGTTATAGTCCATGTTAATAACTGAAATAAAGATTTAGCGCATATTAAAGCCTGAAACGACGGCAGACAACGTCTTTGTATTTACCGCCGCAGTCTCGGAGTCGTTGACTTTAGACATAAACAAATTTAGAAAAAGAAGGATTACAACAAAAGAAAGTTTTTACTTCGTGTGACAGAAATGAGTGGTATTGTGTGTTAATATTAATAGGGATAAAAAACAAATCAAGGTATAGAGACGAAAAAACCGCAGGCAGTCCTTCGACTTAAAGTTTTTATTTTTATTGCCTTGGTCTGCATCAAGTAAAGCTCGCTCAAATGGGTTTAGGAGTCGATACCAATTCGAGGCGAGGAGAGAGAATCGGCGCTAACGTACACCCGTAACGACACAACTACGCTACCTCATACTTAGCTTTTGAAAATTTCTTATTCTATTTATGAATTAAGGCTCGACAGAGACAAATGAAACTCTTCAGGTAGTGTCATTACCGCTACAAATAATGTGTAATGCCCATTAGCGACCAATCGATATAATTGTCTAGACGGCATGGCAAGAGATAAATACTCGGGCTACTCTTTTAGAAACCTTTTTTACCCCTCTTTCTTACGCGGGCTTTGCGGACTTATGAACTGGCACCAGCTACTTATATAGTTTCTAGTTTTTTAGTAAGGCTAAAGAGACAGTGCTGGTTATGCACGAAGTACGTCCACCTAGTTATCATTAAGCCCCGACTGAACAATGTAACGTAGATTGAACGTATATCCCAGCAAATAGAATGTGGCTATTGCCGACGGTTCGACATATAATGACAAAAGACTAACTAAATGCTACATATTAGTCTCAGACTTTTTATCCGCATATCGTCTATACGACCACTTTAATACAACTTTCGTACTTATTACTGAGTGTGTAGAAGTCTCAAACATGTCATGTATTCACAGGGATGTGATGTACCTATGTTTCAAACTAATAACGACGACACGAATGGAACCGACGGTGGCGGATCGACACAATCGTGCAATAAATTCTAATACAAAAATACACACATCATAAACTAATTTTTTTTAAACGCCTCACAAATAACTTCTCTATGTATGACCAACTATCCCCCTTTTTAATCTTCAGCTCTACCTATCGTTATATCTTATATTTATTAGTTCTCTATGTACTATTCATCCCACTGGTGGCAGGTTGTTTGTTATTTACACCCTCGCGTTCTCATACAAACGAGCAGCCCTGTTACAACCTTGTGGGAGAGTTGTCGTGGGGCCTTTTTAGAGATACAAATAAGCAAATAACCAAATAAGTTGTCGTAGTGGTACTGTTACTGTCTTTCGACTTCAGTTTTACGTCATTGTTATCCATAGAAACTGGATTCTTCGTCATTGATTCCGATTGTCATCGTCCGGCTAATAAGTTAAGTTCACAAATCTCTAACGGGTAGAAGCGATAAGTGTTGAAACTCACACTGAATGGACATTTTCATCCATGTCTGTATTTACTTATCATTATCTTTGGTATGTTATGTTAGTTTCGACCGTCCTCCCTGTTTTCTTATTATTATTTATTTTCATTTTATCGAAAGTCACAGACAGGTGTGTCGGTTGTTGTCCACGGGGTGGGGTGTAACACACCCGAAACAGTGGACTCTTGGGTGACGGCACACAGAATATTTGAGACGAGTTCTCAGAGTGTCTCCGTCGCACCGGTATCGTGTAGTACAACCTAATACGACCCGAAACATGCTGGTCTACTGTAAAAGACCAATGCATAGAGTCAGAACATTTTACGCAGCCGACGAACACATGGTGTCAGGTACAACTGAACACCATACCTAACCTGCGCAACGTGCACACTAACCATTTCGTGAACAAATAAAGAACGCGGCGACAATGAGCAACACGACTCACGCTCACGCACACACCACAACTCAACCACACAGCTTCCGGTCTTCCTATAAAACGTAATGCCGTGAGACTACCAATAGAAATACATTGCTTTTAAAATCGTGCTGTGCAACACGAAAAAAAGGGGGAAATCGTGTTGGTGAACACGAATCAATAGATTAAAAATCGTGTTGGTGAACACGAAATGCCATGAGACTGGGTTGGTATACAACAAGTGTCAGTGTCTTAAGTACAGTAGGCCTACTCGCAGTGGTGTAAAGTAACTAAGTACATGTACTCTAGGACTACAATTTTGTTTTTCAGTGTTATGCTACTTTGTACTTCTATTCTATACAATTCAGAGGTAAGTGGTGTACTTTTACTCCACTACATGTATTTAATACCTTTAGTTACTTTACAGATGTGGATGAATGATGTGAAATATAATCAAGTGTTAAATCAGACTTTAGTTCCAACTGGAGTAAATTCACAAGCTACCCTGCAGTATACAAAGTCATTCAAACTAGCTGCACCAAGCTCTTTGAGAACACTTTAATGATCAATCATGATAAAACATATCATATATTATTCTGAAATGGACCAATCTGCATAATGACTACTTTTGGTATTTTAACTATATTTTGATGATAATACTTTTGCACTGTTACTTGAGTGACATTTTGATTGCAGGACTTTTACTGTAACAGAGTATTCCTACACTCTGGTATTTCTACTTTTACTTAAGTAAGCTACAAGATCCGAGTACTTCTCCCACCTCTGCCAACTTGAGTAAATGTTCTCAGTTTTGTTGCACAACTTTCTGCAGCGTTTGTTAAGTCATCAATCTGCGTCTGAAGGCAACCAAACTTGTGCTCCAAATTCCACCCATAAAAACGAATGGTGTCGTGTTGAGGAAGGTGTCCACATATTCCCATACTCAAAGCATGTGGACTTTTAGGACCAAAACATTTGGGAAGATGGGAGCCAGGCTGCATGTGCCCCACCCCTCCCCCTGCAGCTGCTTAGAGGCTGCTGTAGCTGCTATAAGAGCCCTCCCTGACAAGATCACCATCACACTGGAACATCCTATGGGGAAGTGTCAAAACAAACTGGGGACTCGTGTGTAAACCTTGGAGTTACAACAGTTTTACGCTCGGCTCTCTGCATGCAGCTGTTTTCTACGTCAAAATAAGGGATTGTCTTTCCCCTGGAACACTCTTGGCTACAAATGATGGCTTTCACTATGCTGAGGCCGGTATCGACCCATCCCTTCTCTTACCCGGCTGACCTGACCTTGATTTCGGACGACGAGGAGGAGAACCGCAGCGAGAGCGACGGCAGCACTGACCAGGGCTACGGCTGCTGCGGGATCCCGGGGCAGAGCTACAGGCTGGAGTCCGGCGTCGTGGTGCCGCATCGGAACGCCGCTAACGCCAGGGAGAGACACCGGACCCAGAACGTGAACACGGCCTTCACGGCGCTGCGGACGCTCATTCCCACGGAACCGGTGGACAGAAAACTCTCCAAGATCGAGACGCTGCGCCTGGCGTCCAGCTACATCTCACACCTGGCCAACGTGCTGGTGGTGGGGGACGGGAGGGAGGACGGAGAGCCGTGCCTCAGCGCTGTCTACAAGGAGGGGAAGGGAGGAGGAAAAGGCAAAAAGCCCCGGAATATCTGCACGTTCTGCCTCAGCAACCAACGGAGAGGGGTAAAATATAAATAACCTATCCTTAGTCGCTGGCAGAAAAACACTGGCAGGTGCCAAAGCTCCATTTCAAGATTCACACTTAAATGATTTTCTCAGTGGGAAGCGTAATGCACACAGCAAATATACTTAAAATCAAAGATTCAAAGGTTTTATTTTCATATACACAGCGTATGGTAATGAATATCTTAAACCCCAGGCTCCAACAATGCAACAGAAATATATGATATCATATAAACAATACAAAAGAATGCAATAACAGGACAGACATAAAATAAAATAGTGCAAGAGGGTGTTGCAAGTTACCATGTAGGCCTACTATGTATTGTGAATACATACTAAAAATAAGTCAAGTATATACATGTACAATCTTCTACTCCTGAATACGACTTATATAGAACTGAGTACGCTATAATGCAATCATGTTTACTGTGCAGTTTCTACTTTTAACCCCCCCCCCGCGCATGTAATCCCTGCACCATCGATCATGCAGAATGCAGCGCGCGGTGCCAAATGGAACATTTGAGCGGGATTATAAAACGTGTTTAATGGATAATTTGTGTGCCGAATGACTCATAAAATCACAGCATTTCAAATAGTTCAATGTCATTGATGGATTACAGCGTGTATTTTTGCGGATAGACAAAGGGCCACAACAGTTGCACATTTATATAAAGTTATAAAGATGCTGGTTAAATATAATGTCTCACTGTTAATGAAGGCTTGAGGTTTTCTTTGCAGTAGAGAGTGAGTATTGACATTTATTTTGGTGTGAACTGAAGGCATTGTACACGTTAAAAAACGATTGTAGGCTACTTATATATACAGATCCGGCGGCAGACATACGTCTCTGGGCGGGCATTTGATTTACCAGGGCGGGCCCAGGCAAGCGCTCGTGAATTGTTGTTACGGAAAGAGAGGGGTTTTAGGTTGCCATAGGGCTGTTGACGGTCTTATTATAGGTTACATCCATTGGTTGGTTTTGTGGCGCATTTGTAACGCTGTGCCAACTTGGGCAAGCACGCAGGCAAACTTGAGGAGCGCACACAGGGTGGAGAGATGGAATGAGGTTGAGCGATGGAGAGGAGGGGAGATAGAGAGATTGAGCGAGGCAGAGAGCGTGTGCAGCGGTCTGCTTGCGCACAGAGCAGTTTGTGAGAGAGCCGGCTTGAGAGTCAATTTCTCTTCAAAATATAATTGATTGCCAGCCTCCCTTGTCCCTGGCTGCAGGGACGTGCACAGACATTTGGAGGTGCTATTGCTCTAAACTGGAAAAAGGGCCTCCCCCCTTGTTTTTAATGTACAAGGTTCATACAATAAAATGGGGTGGCTGTGGCTCAGTGGGTAGTGTGCTGGACTTCGAACCAGGGGGTAGCAAATTTGAGTCCCACTGCAGTAAGCATGTCGTTGTGTCCCTGGGCAAGACACTTCACCCCAAATTGCTCCTCTGGGGATTGTCCACAGTATTGAGTAAGTCTCTTTGGATAAAAGCGTCTAACAAATGACATGTAATGTAATGTAATAAAAACACAACACTGTCATTGCAAGTGACACTCATTGACTTTCATGACCAACTGCTAAATTCGTTATTCAGGCAAATGTTTTGTTTTGCGGTCCATATCTCATTAAAATATCTAATGTTAGTAACTATTAAAGAAAAATGGGGACAATTCTGTTTTAACACTAGAACTGCCAGAGTTCGCTGTATACCTAAAACCGCCAACGGGTAAAATGTACCCGCTATAGATTTTCAAGGTACAATGTTCTTTTATTTATCATACAGAACAGTGAGTTTTGATCGCACAGGTATGAAATGTATACCAATAGAATCTGTGGACTCTCAGCTTTTCATATGATATAGGTTGTGCAGATAGCATGAAGTTTAAAATATCGCTAAGAGTGCTGATTTAAACGCTTGGTGTTAGACTTGTGTTTTGTTTAGGTACAAACTCTCTATCGATATATCTGCAGGGGTAGACATTAAGGGTAAAATGCCACTGGCCCTCCGGGCCGGTAGAATTGTATTATCACTGGCCCCACCACTGTAACCACTGGCCCGGAGCATTCGTCCAAAAAAACTCGACTAATAATGAAGAAAATTAACACATTTGTTGCAGTAGTAATTTATGCACTAACTACATTATTACTTGTACTACAACATTTGAATCATCAGTTCTTCCTCATTTTCCTCAATTTTTCATNACCGTCAGAGCCAATGGAATCGAGGGGAACTCCCACATACGCACACACATTACGAAATAAGGAGTGAGAGTGACGCATAGCCAAAGCCGGAAACTGCGATAACTCTGGTGGCTACCATTAGCAGCTAACTTATACGATTTTTACATAAAAATTGAATTATGGAATAGAAATCATTTTTTCAAAGCTACAGACACATTATCAACCTATGATTAACCAATTCAGCCGCGTTTTTTCTCGTTTTAATGCCATTGAACACGTCTTTTGATCAGATTGACAGCTACGGTGAGACGATCTCCCGTAAAAGCTCTGTAAAGGTACGTGTTGTGATGTCTGTGTTTGCTTCCCCTGTCGCGAGTTTGGATCGCTCAGTGATGATACTATACCTATATAATCTGTGGAACCTCAGCTTTAATCCGATATCTTGTATGTGCAGCTACGATAAGTAATAAGGGTATCTTTTTATCTTGAGTTATGTGCCAAAGTGCGTTAGCATTTTTCGCTCAGGGGTCATTTAGATGCTTCTTATGACTTGTGTTTTGTTTTGGTAAAAATGGTTTGTATCGTCAGTTAGCTGAGATTATTCCCGTCAATCTGGTATAACACATTAATAGGTTCTTAAATATTAAGATCCCCTGAGACACAGTGTCGTGATAAAAAAAAAAAAAAGTACCCGCCGACGGGGACCTTGGGGTTTAACAGGTTAAAACTGACCTTACTATTTACTGAAAAAAAGTGTGTGTATATTCAATTGCCTCTTTATTTAAGCAGATTGATTTAAAAATGTTCTTTGAGATGAAAAGTGGAAAAATAACTGCGTGTCTTAATAAATTAAATTGGTATATATACAGTATATATATTTGGTGCTAGTGGATTACTAGGCAAGAAAATAAACAAAAAAGGTTCAGAGATCTCCCCCTCCCATTTTAAAACTCAAATCCTAAAAGATCCCAAAGCCAGCAGAGCAAATTTGCTCACGCCAACTTATCCTGCAATGCAAGCCACAGCAAAAAGAAAAATGGCTGAGCATATGTTTAGAAAATGTCAAGCTCAGAGGAAACAAAAAGCTGCAGATGAACGATTTACCATCCATTTAAGCATAGCGTTAGCCTCTATATCCATGGGCCAGAAACATCATTCCTTTTTAGGCCTGGGCACTGCCTGAGCCACTCTCTCCTGCGACTAAAAACAGCCTAGCTCCTGTATGTGGGCAGATGGTCCTTTGATCTTATTTCCTCTGAGATCCTGCCTTTTCTGCTCATCACCAATTGTGTCACACTCAACACACAGCAACACAAATCCCTCCCCAATCCACCATCCAACCCCCCACTGTCTGCGTACACCTCAGTCTCTCAACCACTCACCTCTTTTTGTTTCTATCTCTCTTTCTCTTTTATCTTTCTCCAAGTACTCTTCTCCATCCTCAACCTACTTCCAAAGTCCACCATGTTTATCAAATGTTTGTGTGGACAACTGACGGAAAGACTAAGCGAAAGAGGAAGAAATAAAAGACTAATTCAGTGATACCATTTTCCATTACAAATTCAGATTTTTATAGCAGGATAATGAAGAAGTAGAACCCAATTTGGACCCATTTCAACATCATTACTACACTTTGGAATGATCAGATTACAAGAATATTTGCTGGACAGAGTTGTCAACTTTAATTTAATTAAAAGCGGTCACTGCAGTGTTTCCCCCGGGGGCGCAACATGGAAGTCAGTATGGATAAAGTGCTGCAATTTAGTATTTGTTTTCATTTATATTGCTCCTTGTGAAACGAACAACACAATACCATCATGTTTATAATACCAATATTGAACAAACTTAATTGATGGCTTGAAATGATTGTCAGGGTTATAGGTATCCCATAATAATATAGTTACTCTGTGAAGCCAAGTAAGGCCCGGTAGTATCCCATTTAAATTAGCCATAAATGTGTGTTTATTTTTGTGACACTGTCTCTTTTAAAGAGAGCTTAAAAGCTTGACACAAAAACAGAGACAGAGCGGTAATTAGATATAAATGGAGGGGAGTTATAAGTATAGGGTTGAAGAGACTGAAAGATTGACATCAAAAGCAGACAGCGTCAGCCTCAAGCAGGAGGGCAGTGAGATGTTGAATTACTGGCTATTCTAATGGTAAGTTGCCACTGCCCCTCCCAGGAGCCCATTTAGACTCTTCCATCTAAATTGTCTCTGGACATTCATTAAACCAGGCAGCAACAGGGACAGCGTGGTAACATGACAATGAGGTTTATTCATAGACTGTCATTCTTACTGCTAGCACTGTCCAACAGAATAAGAGAACAAGGCCATTAAAAAAACTTGCTTCTTTAAAAACAATTCTATATCTAGTTATTTGACTGGACTAAACAATCAGTTCTCTCTTCCATTCCTTTTTCAGCTCTCTGCTTCTAAAATTTTGAATTGCTATCGCAAGATTTTTCTTAACATCCAATTGGGTGCTAAATTGTCTACAGTTATTACTTATATTAAAATATCTCACTATGTTTTCCAAAGTATAGCAAGACATCTTTTAAAGATCTGATAAAGAGCAGCAGTGTAATTAGATAACTAACATAAACTAAAGAATACAAATATTATTTGAGGATTGTTTTTCTTTTAAAATGATCAAATTATTGCACCATTTAGTGGTCCCATATTACTAACTTAAATAATGTCTCTTTATTCATTTAAAATCTGAAATGACGAAGAAGTGCTCACTATATTAAAATAACCCCCAACAACTTGGTGCAACATGAATCGCATCTCAGCAGCTATTCCAGATCCCTTTACTACTCCTTAACCCTATACATGTTAAACATGACTTGGAGCGGAGCAAATGAGAAATGTACTGTAGACATAGTCCCTGCCTAGCATTAACACAGGGATTATGACAAAGGAAAAACCTAAGGTAGTGTGAACATTATACATGAGCTCCTTCCTTTCAATCCTTGGGGGTGAATATTTCTAAGTAGAAAGACAAGTGTTGTCTGATCAAAGTCAAGGGGAGAGAGGCTTAATCCCTGCTCAAGTAGCATTAGATTGCCGATGCTGGGGATGTAAATGAGCTCAGCTAAAGCAGTCCTAATCCTCGCCACCATCTTTCTTTTTTTCTTACACTGCCACCGTTTTTAAGAGACAGATCCTCCTCCTTCTTTAAATCCAGACATGCTCTAATGATTTGCTTTTTTGTCACTAAACCTTGTTGGCGCACTACAGTACCTCAAATGCTGCGATGCATCCCAATCAAACGCTGCACGTGAATATAAGGAACCTGTGAGCATTATCCAGTTCAAGCCGTTTAAAATGTTCTAGCTGCAAAGCATTTATTTAGCTTATGACAGCAGTTTGCCGGTTTATGGTATACAGTACCATGCATGGATGCCTTTAAAATAAATGGCTACGAAACCTGTCAAGGTACAATGCATCAACCCTATTGTCCTGTGATATTTAATTGCCTACAACTGTAGACATATTAATGAGTTATAAAAACGTTTTTTTATCACTAAAGGTGGTTGTGGAAATCTAACTAAATGCCTTAGAGGAAGGTTTTGTAATCGGTAGTACATAAACCAAAGAAAGACTGGAAGCTTTATTGGTTTGACCAAAGCCTTGCTGCAAAGTTGCTTGTAGACAGTGGGTAATCTACATGCAGCACTACCTTTTGTACCTGTCACTCTCATTTTGCTGCCACCAACTGAGTTGAATGATGTTTAGGGTCGATCAGAGAGCAAGTGTGTTATCATGGAAAACACTTCAAAGAAAACTAAAAAGGAGCTATTGTTCATGTGTTCTAGCTTCGTACTCTGGTGTTCAAAGAACTAAGGAACAAAAAGGGCTTTCATTTTTGTTTACGGCTTGCCTGAGCCTTTTCATTGTCTCTTTTTTTTATTATGATTATGTCAGTGGTATCGTTTCCCACAGTGGCAACGTTGTGTCCTCTGTGCCTTCAGTAAGAATGAGAACATAAACAGAGCTGGGTGGCAGCCTTTGGTTTCTGCTGTCTGTATGCTCCTCTCACCATGACTTAATTTACTCTGAGTCTTACTGTGTGTTGATAATGGATTGATTCATATAGAATTTTCATTGCACAATGCTCCTAGACCTTGGTCTCTTACCTCATTCACACCAACGCAACTCCGGTTCAAGCTCCGTGCTAGAGCTTTTCAGGTTCAGAACCGGTTCTTCGGTTTAGCTCTGGCTCTTTTCACACCGCCCAGAGTCCGACTGGTGCTGCGTCATTGCGTCATCGTTTGCGTCATGACGTAACCGTTTGCGTGCCTGCTTCATAAAGCCAAACCACGCGGAAACCCCTCACAGCTGACACCGACAACAACAACAATGGCCGATTGAGCTCCAGCTTCCTCTGTACCTCTTCAGAAGACCAGATTCCCAGTAGGTAGCTGGTCTCTTCAGTGGACCACTGCTGCTTTTTAAGTTTCTCCATCGTTGTGTACAAACTGGATAAAACGCCGGCTTTTTGTTGTTGTTCAGGAGTTGATCCTGCCCCTGCCCCAATAATTTCCTTCGGAATGAATAAAGTTCTATCTAATCTAATCTTGTTTAGTTGAAAGGATTTTCTATCATTCGTTTTCAGCTTTTAAAAATAATTCTGTTGCTTTAGTTTATACTGTGATTCATTTACCGGAATTGTTACTAGACCTTGGAAAGTTTCAAAAGTAGTGCATGTGCAAAAGTGTTTTTGATTAATTATTACCTTATTTCCACACAGGGATTAATGCAATTAACTAAATGTCTTTCTCGCGACAAGATAATAGCTGAAATAATGAATAATTTCTAGGTGTAGTGAATTTTGCCAGGTTCAATTTTTGCATATTTTATGTAGCACTGAATGAGAAATCAATGTCTCAGTATTCTAGAGTGCGTTAAAAAAAAGTAGCAAATACTTAGCAGTAAGAGCTAGAAGCTCAACCCCCAAGTTTCTGTATCAGTCCATCCAGTTTTGGTCATCATAAAGTGAATTTACTTTGTAGTCCTTCCAAAAAGTCCATGATTCTTTAGTTTTTCTGTGGCTGCTAATAGTTCTCCACCAGCCAGTTTTGTGTTGCGATGTCACCAGCTTTGAATAACTTTAAATGATGGAGAATAAAAAGGTAAATAAAAGCAGAGCAATTGAACGAATAGGACGTTTTTAGCTTAAAGATGCTTAAAAATGTAGTAGAATGAAGAATGTATGGGTGTTTGAACTTATACTGTTTGATAGAAACACTACTCATCAAATGTCTTATATGGTTTTTTAAATAGTAAAACTCCATTTTGAATACACTAATACTCAAAACATAATCATGACTTTTTAGACAAGCTAGTCTTTAGTTTCTAGAAAAGTACAGCTTGACTTTTTTCAAGTCATATGTGGTCATTACTGAATTCTGGTGTTATGGGAGCGTAAGTATTGCGTGTAGGAGAGGGGTGAAATGAACTAGACTAGAGGGTCCTATGAAAGGGACATTTGCTACCATTCGCTCGAGTCACTGATACGATGAGGGTGGGTTTTGGCTGCAGATATGCTTGTTTGATTGTCTTTAAGCTTACCTGTTGACATTTCTTCTTTCTATCCCATCCCTGTTATTTCTCCTGTTTGTCTTGGTCTCTTGCAAAATTCCAGTTTATCTCTCGTTTATTTCCTATCCTTTTGCCTTTTTTACTCACACTTACCTCTCACCTATCCCCCTGCATCTTTCTGTTCCACCTTTTTGTCTCCTCTCTTCTCCTACTCTCTCCATCCTCATTATCTAATGCGTTTCCTCCACTCCTTTATTGCTTTCTTTGCCTTGAATGACACAAGGACACTTTACGCTACCCCACTGTCTGTCATCAGGGTTAGAAAGTGATATGGTACCTTTGGTTTGACTTGAATAGACACTTGAAAGTTACATTTGAGCCTTTCTGAATTTAATCAACACATCTCTTTGGCACTCTATGCCATCTTAAATGATTTAAGGATACACAATCTATCACTGACACTTGCTTCTCTTGTTACTAGGCTTTAGGCATTCAACAAATACAATCCTGCCCTTGGTGTAGTCTTCAAACCAGTCGGCCTTTGATCTAAATCATATGTGTGTTCAGCCATTGATGTCTCACACAGTATCAATGACATCTCTGCTCCTTCTATGAAGACTTTGATCAGATGCTACGCTTCAGCTAATGTGTCAAAGGACATAGATCAAGCTAACTAGCAGCTCCTGCTCTCCCATCTTCACCTCTTTTTTCTTAATCTTCTTTTGAATTTCATACACCAGCTTCCTTGTTCCTTGACCAATCATGTAATGCAGCATGCAGGAATGTTCCAAGGCTGGCAGCTCTGACAGCCCTGAGTGGAGCGCTGAGCCATCAAAGGTTTCAGCTGGCCCAGCTGAGTGTCACATATTAGTCTTAAATGATGTGAAAACTGTGAAAGCCCTGCCATCATTAGAATTCTTAAGGGAGAAAAAACGGATACAGGGGTAGAGGGGAGGATGGTGACTAATAGTAGAAAGATCTGAGAGGGCTCGGAGGGGAGGGATGAAGCGAGAGAAAGAGAGAGAGAGAGAGAGATATAAGAAAGGGTGGGGGAGAAAGGGGGGAAAGGGATCTGGAGGGAAATAGAGAAAGCCACTGTTATGGTTGAGTGCATTAACATTCAACTGACGTGCCATGCTTCCCACATTGGGGGAAAAAAATATGCAATTTCACACCACAAGCCCTGTTTATCATCATTTGTTTGTTTCCTTCAACTTTAGGGGGCTTGGAGGACATAATGAGGAATTACTGACTCTTGGATAAAGGGAGGAGACAAGATCAGGGAAAAGAGAGGAAAGAGCACAACATTACAGTAACATAATTACAGTAACTGTAGGCACTGGACTCGACAGCTTGCGTTTTTAAAATAATAATAATACAGTATAATGATGTGTTTAAAGAGCCTGTGCAGCTTTAAGATCAGCTTCCAAATTGGTATTTTGCTGTTTTTTAATTTATTTGAAGTGACAGGTATGAATGTTTTATGCCTGAAGCCACTTGTTTTGACATTTTGAACTCCGACATAACCTTTTTGCTTTTCTCTTTGGTGACTGACAGCGGAGGACACATGCGGTGGCACCCTGAGGGGCTCCAGCGGGCTCATCTCCAGCTTTGATTTCCCCAGCGGTGATTCCACCAGTGCTGGTGGAGCTGCTGGGGGCCTTGGCAGCAGTGGGGAGTGTAAGTGGACCATCTTGGCAGATCCCGGGGACACCATCTCCTTGGTTTTCACTGAATTTCAGATGGAGGAGAAGTCGGATTATCTTGAAGTAGAAGGATCTGATCCGGCAAGCATCTGGTGAGTTGAGCTGTGAGAAAGAGTGTGGCTCTTTTATTGATTATATTTAACAAGCAGAGCACTGATACAACTAGTTTTGGTTTTGGAGCATGTTGTATGGTGTTGATAAGGGATTGCATAAAAGTAAGATTAGGTTGAACTGAAGATAACATGTGTTATGCATCAGTTGATAATTATCTCAATAGTTTTCTTGTTATTGTTAAACCTGTGTGATATACGCTATATGCTAAAAATACTCTTGGTAAATCATGGCCTATATTCATTTAGCAGACAGGGCTGCCAAACCAAATGTAGGCCAGACATTTTATAATCCAGAGACGCTAGCAAGAAAGTTTCAATTGACAATTTGAAGTTACAATTAAGTAAGAACTTGTGTTTATCCGTGTGACCCAATATAACATAGTGTTACAATGAGCTTACAGCCCCAAACCTGCACGTTCAAACCCAAACTGGACCCTAAACATACAAAAGAACTACATCAAGTAGTAGGCGTGTGTGAAAAAGAGGAATAAATACAAAGAGATAGAACTTTAATTGATTTGATGGCCTGGGTTGCAATAAAGAGCTTGACTATTCGAAAGCAATGGCAAAACAATCAGTATGGTTAATAATAAACTATAACAATTGATTTAATCCAACAATAAGATTACATTCAGTTTGAAAATATAAATGACTCACCTAGATCAGTCTTTTTATGGGCACCATAGTGATAAAAATCCTGCATATCTAAAAATGTTGTTTATTTATAACAAAAACAGAAGGTTATGGACGCTCGTAGAGAGCAGGGACGTGCACAGGTACGGGCTAATGTTGCCCGAGCAACGGCCCGTTTGCCATTTTTGTCTGACCTGCCCCTCTGGAGAGAGCGAGAGTTTTTTTTGTTTTCTACTGTGGCCGAATCAACATGATAAGCCCACAATTAGTATTGTAGCGTCTCACTGCGATAAAAACACAACTTGTCAGCGTTGTCATCTGCCCCCAGTCACGTGACTTTGTTTACAATCTGACAGCCGGAAGCAAAGGAAAGCCCTCCGAGTCCGGCCTCATATGGCTATGGTGATCACACCAAAATGCCTGCCTGGCGTTAGGGTATAGGGGACAAACCAGGGGACTTTACTTCCTCTTGACACCGTCGGTTATTTACAAAAAACACACCTAAATATACTTGTTATTGTGCTTTTGTCTTTCTGTGTCTTTTCATCTCTAAACTCCCTCAACGGGGCCGCTCACTCTCTTTTCTTGATTGCCTTCTCACGGGTGAACAGTTCAATGTCCCGCTTTATTGTAGGATTTCTGCCATGTCTCCACTTTAGTTTGACCATCTCTGTTATGAAGTTATGGAATTCTAAATACATAAGTAATTAAATACCTCACTGTTACTGCGCTCATAAAGAATGATAAGAATAATGCGTATTGAACTGGTTTAATTAATTAGTGAGTTTATTTAAGGTAATTTGTTAGAAGCCCCAATTTATCAGTAGCCTATGTCTTCCCAGCAGTTACAATGGTCAAACTACATTAAAACAGAATTGTCCCCATTTTTCTTTAATAGTTACTAACATTAGATATTTTAATGAGATATGGACCGCAAAACAAAACATTTGCCTGAATAACGAATTTAGCAGTTGGTCATGAAAGTCAATGAGTGTCACTTGCAATGACAGTGTTGTGTTTTTATTACATTACATTACATGTCATTTGTTAGACGCTTTTATCCAAAGAGACTTACTTACTCAATACTGTGGACAATCCCCAGAGGAGCAATTTGGGGTGAAGTGTCTCAGGGACACAACGACATGCTGACTGCTGTGAGACTCAAATTTGCTATCCCCTGGTTCGAAGTCCAGCACACTACCCACTGAGCCACAGCCACCCCATTTTATTGTATGAACCTTTTACATTAAAAACAAGGGGGGAGGCCCTTTTTCCAGTTTAGAGCAATAGCCCCTCCAAATGTCTGTGCACGTCCCTAGTAGAGAGAATAAATAGCTGTTGAGTAGATTTTACAGATCACAAGAGAGTGCGATACTGCATCGGCAGCTCTTAATTTATTCCAAAGAGAGGTGTGAGCTTGATAAAACAAGGCTGTATCGCCTTAGGACTGTGTCTCAGTTCTTGGGATAACGAGGCCTTCTTGCTGCAATCTTGAAGCATGCAAAAAAACAAAGGGTCTGTTTATGCATGAGCACGAAGTCGTAATATTTGACAAGAGCAGCACTCTAAAATCAGCCACATGTATTGGAAACTTAAGGGGAAAGGCCAGCTGGCATGTTAATGTACCTTAATGAATTTGCATGGACAGTTGTGTGCAGAGAACCTTTTGAATATGTCTTAACAGAACGCATGCGTGACTCTCTGTGTGATAAGTCAAATTAAAGACCACATGACCTATACATCTTGAACAGAGTTTTGTTTAAAAAGCAGCCTTCAGACACTTGATGGATTCCTGTAAAGGCTTGATGTAGAAGGTACTCCCAACTCAAACAAGGAACAATTAAATGGGTTTGACCCCCAACCTTGAGGCTAATGTTATCCATCTTTTCCCTGTGCTGAGCGAAGGGGAGCATTTGCCAGGTTTATATGATCCTGCCGGGCATTAATTGTAATTGGCTGAAAGAAGCTCTAATCAATCACTGAGGTACAAGCTTTGTTGTCCCTGAGAGTTGTCTCCCGGAGTCAGAGGGGGAGAGAAAGACAGACAGTGTGTCAGTGAGAGACATGGGGAGTCAAAGGAGAGGTGCTCTGAGTGTGGTGTTGACTGCTAAGTATTGAATGTTGACGTAGCTTAGGAGTTTGACAGGAAGAGGATATGGTGATGACACTGATCAGGTAATCCTCTTCTCTCCAACATTAACTCTTTCACTGACAGAAATGCCTCTGAAAGCCCCAGTGGTAAATGCATTGTGTTGTCTAGTAATATCTTGTTTTTCAGGATTTAAGAGAATCCATGCATTTTATAACTATTTATTTTTCTTAATTAATTCTCTAGGCATGGAATATCTTTACACGGTTGAGAGACTGTTGAACTGCGAATAATGATTAAAAACAAATGTCTTTCAAACTTTTTACTGGCAAATGCACAGCATTATTTAACAGCAGTAAAACATTAGCATATATCACTATCTCTATTTTTTCTTTTTTAAATCAATGGAATATAACATGCAATGCATACTACTCAATATACTTTGGAGTTTTAACCCTTAAGAGTGAACTGGTGGCTTCAAATAGGTTATTTTCAGTCCTGTGTCCAAGGAGATGGTAAAAAAGACAAATATTGTGTTTATTCAGGCAAAGCAATTTAATAAGTAACATCATCTATTTGAAGTTGTTGTTCAGGTGTGTGGTAAGCACTCATTATGCATAACTGGAATGCTTTGAATCTCCAAGATGTTATTGTATGACACCAAATGTCGGAGGCTGTCAGGCCGACTTCTGGTTGTAAGCCCAACAATCCTAATGGGACTCAGTGAGCTAGAGTGAAGCGGAGAGGGAAGGCTTCAACTCAGCCAGGTAAACAAAGAGACAAGCAAACAAACACAATTCAGAGTGAGCAATTCTCGCATGCCCAAACATTTCATTGCTCTCACTCGCCTTTATTTTATGAGTGTCTCTCGCTGTGTACAAGGCCAATGGACAGCTAAACTTTGAAGCATCCTAACATATAGCACCAGCTGCAGGCAGAGACAAGCAAACTGTCAATGTACCCTTGAGGTTTAGAGCTGCTTAACGATGATTGACAGCCTGGAACCTCAAAGTCAGCCAGATTTAACATCTCCTCTTAGCCTTTTTCAGGCAAATGGACTTATACTGTGTCCCAACTTGACTTGTTATCCTCTCTCAACCTGTGGTAAAACAGAGTGATAAACAATATCTCAAGTATGAAGATAGAAAAGTAATATATCATTCTTTTAGGGATGACGTTTTTTTTTAATACAATATTACTAATATTGTATTAAAAAAAAACGTCATCCCTAAAAGAATGATTCACTTTCATACTGGAGAATAAGATATTCTATAAGATACTAAGAATATTACAATATTTAATTTATTTGGAATATTTAAGTTGTTATAAAATATAAAATGAAGTAAGCTTTTAAACTGCCCAATTTTGCCTGCCAATTTGCTGAAAGGGGATGATGGATGATGACGACTGCTAAAAAAAAAAAAATTCCTAATAGTACTCAAAAGCCAAGAGTCTTGGACAAGGAATATGTTTTGCTGACAGGAATTTGTATCCTTTTATCAATTGAAGATTTCTATCAGTTCTCTGCTGGGGAAGGTTGATGTGAGGCTACACATCAATTACCTTGAAAATAGACAAAGAAATCTCAGTTTCCTTTTTACGAATGCCAACTTCGGAGTCTAGCTGGACCAAGGAAAACTGTTTTTTGTTATTCTTCCGACCTTTAATATGATTGTACAGCCCTGCTTGCAAAGGGCAAAAACAACAAGCTGTAGATTACACATCACTCATTATTTCAAATAAGGACACGTAACCTGAAAAGACTGAAGGGCTATGCGGTTATTTGATACACTTTTCTGCTTATATACTACGGAATATGATCGCAAAATGTTCTGTAAAATGTCTTTATGCTTCCTCTCCATATTTACCTTTCCATCATTTAGTGTCTTAGCAGATTTTTTTCTCAATGGGTACTATTACATTTACTCTGCATGTTGTAAACATCCGAATGAAGCTGAGATTAAAGAATAAATTGTTAATGCGCCAAGCAATCTGGCAATATTTGTTTAGTTTACTGAATATGAACAGCCCTATTCAAGCAGACCGGCTAAATGGTTGTCAGAGAAAGATTACAATATTCAAAGCGGGTTTCGAGCAAGAGGAGCCCTGCGGATACATTTCCAACTTTTGGTTATAATACCATGTGTATTGGATTCAATTTCTTCTTCCTTGGAGTTATTATTGATCTTCCCAGGCAAAATATGAGCCATCAACATGTCTCTAAAAGCTATCGTCCTCTACTGCAGTCTGCCTGTGAAGAATGCAATGTTTGATTGAAGGAAGATGAATTGACAATTGACCCAGGTATTACACCAGGGAAATTATTGTAAGAAACTACTGGGTATACTGTGACAGGCTTACTGTTCTCACAAGTCAATCTGCTGGCAGACAGGCACCACACTGTACAAGTACAACCCCAGAACAGCCTTTAAAGAGGGACTAATTAGAGGAGCGATATAGAGCTTATCCCTTCACAAAATATATTTTAAAAGTAATTTACACTCACCGGCCACTCTATGAACTTCACCAGGTCGTCTTGACCATGTCTAAATGCCTAAATGCATTTAGTTATTGCCATGTGATTGGCTGATGAGATATTTGTGTTATGAACAGGTGTACCTAATAAAGTGGCCAGTAGTGTTGTAGTCAAGACCACCTTAACCAAGTCCAAGTCCTGACCAAAACCGGAGTGTACCAAGGCAGGGCGAGACCAAATCAAGACCGGAACCAGACCAGTGTGAATCCATCACTACATTATACACTTAGAATAGAATGTGAAAGATACCATAGACAATTTGATCTGAAAGATCCACCTCCTCATAAAAAGACCAACACACAAACAATATAAATTCAACTTCATCATATTTATTCAAAAAGTGATTATTTTCATTTCAAACCGTAAATGTTTAGGTTTTTGTGGTTTGTGTAGCCAAATGTAATTATTGTTGAATTTCCCAGCAACTTCACTTCAAGACTGTTTGAGTGTGATTGAACGGGTTGGGGAAAGGTAAAGGAAAATAAATAATCTCCTGGCCCTATCTTTTTCTGTCAAATTGGAATTGATCACTTATTATCTGTGGTTAACCTACTTTACGTATGACTGACTTCACTGTGAAATTAAGTCACTAGAGATCACAACTTCTCCCTCTGGCCTCAATGCCACATTCGGCCACAGTATCTGCACATTGAGACTCGTTGCGTTGGTATTTTGATGCGATGCTCCCGTTAACCCCATATCCTTCCCTATCGACTCCATTTTACTTAGAGAATGTAATGAGAACTCTGATTTGCCTCTCAAACCAATGTCAGAATCTACCATTAGTCCTTGAGACGCCCCAAATAAATGATAGGAACCATGCTCAGATTTTGATCAAAGCAAGCACATAAAAACACTTCACTCATGCTAGGAAGTAATCTCTGAAAAGCCATTTTGCATACTGTATTTGTGAAGGATCAAATGGACAGCCTGAGTGAGTCTGCGGAGATGGAATGGTGCATTATGAGAGGAATCAATTTGACCAATCGGACTTACAATGAAAAAACAGTAGACAGCATTCAATACTTTTTCAATGTTTTAAAAGGAATAGGCAGCCTATTATCCACTAATTTATTTTGTTTGGAATGACAAATACATCGACAAGTACTAGCGACAAACGTACAATTTTTGTAAAGTAGATCTCAATTATTTTGCATTACCTTTTGCTTACATAAAGACATCATGAGAAGCAAGAGAACATGTTTGCAAACTGAGATTTCTCAGGTCACATCAGGGGTAGTAAGTTTATATACAGACTGTTGTTAAATAAATAGAATGGTTTGCAATTGCTTCACATGGACACAAATGTTCCCATTGTTCCTCTGTAGAGTGTCATCAAGCCTTTATCTAGTGTTCATGGCAGATCATGTTTCACTTCCACTCCCATATTTTGCCATGGAGAAAACAGTATATTAACTTCTGCTGTTCATACATTCGTAAGATCACTCCTGCTCTGCCTTGAGCATCCATGAAACATCCAGATGGTTACAGCTTTATTGTCACCATCCATTTTCCTTTAGACTACTAGCAGAAATCTTGTGATAATTTGCTGCTCTCACTACAGGCAACATGAAGGCACCTTTTCCTAAATAGTCCGGCTACCTTAGGGCTGCTCTTTTTCATTCTGCCGTTTATTGGTACCATTAGCATTTTAACATTGAAGCAATGAGAGAAAAGGTAAACTTTTGTGCGAGAATAAATATCGTATTAATTCTTTACTGGGAACTGCCATCTATCCTTGTGATGGATAATTAGTATTAAAGTATCAGTATTCAAAAAATGGTAATTTGTTTGCTAGAGAATCAAAAAGTAAAGCATGCAACAGCCTATAATCTCTCTGATCTCCCTTCTCTGGAATAATATTGGTTAGTTGACATAATGTCAAATAGACTTGCTAATGTTTTTCCTATGTCTGAAATGGCCACTGAGGGGAAAAAGTCATTCTCTATTCATTCGTATTACTCTCTTCCTATCTCTTTCTCACTGCCACCTTCACATTTCTTTGATTATTTATTTTTTTCCAGCCTGCCCCTTTGGTGACTCTGCAGTAAATGCCAAAGAAATTAGATTAAAAAACCAACCTTAAACACGACTACGCTCACACACAGGCAAAATAACAAGTTAACACATTGTTTTTTGTTCCACTGAGCCGATTTGGGAACACTGGGCTCAACTGCACTCCACTCTTTCTCACTCTGTCCCCAGTCTCTGTTTGATAGCTACTGTAGAATTCAAACAGTTTTGTTTTGTTTTGTTACTTCCCAGTGTAAAGCGTCCTTGGGTTTCGTGAAAGGCGCTATATAAATTGAAATTATTATTATTATTATTAGAATGGCATTGTGTGCTCTTGACCGTGGTACGACAGGGTGTGGTGCTGGCATTGAAAGACAATTGAAAAAAGCCATAGCTGTTCAGCCATACAAACAAGAAAGGCCCCTGGCCGCTTTAAATCTCCCAATTATAAATGGTCCCTGATGCTGCATTTGAAACGCCATTACACACGGTACAGCAGATGTAGTCAGGACACACAGACTTGACTCACACAGGCAAGTTTTGACAAAGACCCCTGCCAATGTAAACAACAGCACAATTAAAACGCGCTCATTCTTTCTCTTTGTTACTATTTGCCACTAATTTGTGCATATACTTGTAAATCCTGACATACTAAATAAATGGATGCATTTTTCTCATCTTTCTAAGTTCATATAATATTCTCCAACGTTTTTATTCATGGTTTCTTCATTTTACCCAATTACCTTTTTTCTTGTAGGTGATTATGGCAACACAAGAATGCCATTGACAGATAAGCTCTTTAGTTGAGTAAAGGTTTAAACCGATGACATGTGTTTTCTTTATGTTGTGACTCTTTACACTCAGGATAACTGGAATGAATATTCCAGCACCCATCATCAGCAACACAAACTGGCTCCGGCTGCATTTCGTGACAGAAAGCAACCACCGCCACAAAGGCTTCAGGGCCCAGTATCAAGGTAAGACATGATTACTTAATTTGCACATCATAATAGAGGGTCCCCTCCTTAAGCATAAAGGGATCATCGTAAGAAGAACACACTGTAATTGCAAAACATGTTTTTGATCTTTTGTTAACTGAATATTATAGAGTTTGATTAATACCTCCTCTGTAGAGGGCATTAGGGTCTTCTTTGCTTCAAACCATTGACTTCAAAGGGCCTTTGTTAATCAAAAACATTTCAGAGATAAATACTGTATATGCTTTCCTCTTATGAAACCGAGCTCCAGCAGCTCGATAATCCATTACCCTGACATTGTTCTCTGGCAGGACTTTAAAGTCACAGTATGTGCTGCATACACTATACTACAAAGGCTTAAAGCCTGGCACCAAGCCAGATATGAAACCTGCAACCTCACAATAAAAGGCTTTATAAAATCTTCAGTAACATGCACATGGTGGAACTCATTGTAAATGGAGACATGAAATCAATAGATGAAAAATCGTATTTCTCTCCTATTGCAGTGCATGGTTGTGTTGTCGTAAAGCAATTTGTATATGCGTGTGTTAATTATGATGTAAAGGGCAAATCTTTTTTAACCACCAACAGGCACTACGAGGTTTTATTAGTGCTTTTGAGCATTACGTTAACAATGGGTTGAATGAACCATTTGACCAACAGTGTAGTTCACAGGAGAGGTATTATCTAAATGTTGTCAAATTCAAACAGCCTTGTTTTTGCTTGAGAAATCATTTATTGCTTTTGGCTATGCTTTTGATGATTAAAAATGATGACTGCCGCTTGCATCACCTGGCTTTTGTGAGCAATATGGCTCTTACTGTGCTTAATGAGACTGTCTTGGGCTGTAGCATTGCAGTCCTTTGGCTGCTCTTCAATTCAGTGTAGCATTTTCCCCCTACAAGCTCTAACCATTTAATCTGCTCTGACCAATCAATTTTGATCCACTGTTTAATATGTCTGAGTTAAATAAATGACCAAACATGAGAAACTAATTTAAGTTTTATAGAATTGCCAGGGCAACCCTTAGGAATGCATCAGAGCCATTGGACTCATTTCCTTTTGCAAAAAGATTCTCACCAGTAGCAATTAATGTTGATGTTCTTCATAGGAATTATTATCTAGAGAAAGAAACCATTGTACTGTATCTTCTCACATCTAATACTGTAACTTCTTTTATCTAATGAACTCTTTCTATTGCTCTCGACCAGTGAAAAGCTCTGGAGAGCTTAAATCCAGAGGGGTAAAATTATTACCAGGAAAGGACAACACTAACAAACTGTCTTTGAGTAAGTCTTTTATTTTTCTTATGCAACTGTTTTCATTGTTTGGATTTTTTGTTTATGTAGGGCTTGTGTTCTGGGTCTTTGTTTGTTTCTTGTCTATTTTCTTTGCTGCATCA
Organism: Notothenia coriiceps; assembly: GCF_000735185.1. NCBI lineage: Eukaryota > Metazoa > Chordata > Actinopteri > Perciformes > Nototheniidae > Notothenia > Notothenia coriiceps. The sequence continues at coordinate 1,768,280 of NW_011359125.1, read as the reverse complement.
TTTGGTGAAGAAATTAAGCTACAGTACTAGATTTTGCAGAAGTGCAGTCTCTTTTTCTTTCTGATGACCTATTTCCGCTCATGTAACAGACTTCCTGTCCTGACACTCGGAGATCAGGCCTAGTTATGTATTTTGAATCAACAATGCTGAATTCGATCAGCTCTAGTGTTTCTCTACTATTTCAGCAGCACATCAGATTGTCAATATGTTCATGCACTGTGTCAACTAAACACACAGCGGTAGTCAAGGTTGAGTGACCACTCACTTGTCAGATGATTTGTGTACTCTTCAGACCAAAGTGAATGCATTCTAATTGCTTGAGGAGCTCTGTCATTCACATTAACCTGCAACACAATTCCCTCTTACTCCACTGTGTGCTATACACTTCAATGATAACAGGTTGTAATCTTTATTACCTTATGTGTCATAGATTCACCTTGCATGGAGACATGAATAATGCAGAACCCGTTAATCTTTTCTGAGGCAATACTGTATATAATTTAAAACACTATAAAGATAACTTCATGTGCCTTGTGGGTTTATTGCATATAATTGAACCCTGTTTCATCACCTGCAACAATTAACTTCAAAGCTGATGAACTTCCTGAACAATGTCAAGGCAAAAACACTCAGTGTTCCTTGACACACAGTGTCAAGGAACACTGATCCGTTTTTAAAAACCAAGTGCCTTTGTGTGTGTGGGTCGATGTCTTATTGCTAATTCTACAACAAACCTGAACCATAATAATGGTCCTACATATTTCATGATATTAATTTCCACTTCATGCAGTCTTTGATTTACAGATCCTAATGTGAGGGGGAGCTTGTTAAAAGTCACAACATAGCTGAGCTTTTTTCTTTCTTCTTAGCCACTTCTCTACTCTCAAAGGCTATACTCTATTCATAAGAATATCTAGTAGGCCTTATGTAGTGCACTTAAACTTTTATTATGTAAGGAGAGTCTCACTGAGTGATAGTTGTAGCTTTTGCAATTGATAGTTAATCCTCTTAGTCCCTTTTGGGCCCAGATATATTTCCTTTTATTTTGTGTAGCTCTGGTAAGAGTAGCATTTACCCTGGGCACTCAAGCTGATATCAGAAAGCACATGTGTATCATCACAATCAGCGCTGCCAAATGACTGGCAAGCCAAACTCTGTGACCGTGTTGGCTGGCAGTCTTCCCCATAGAATAAGATTCTAATTGTGGTCGAAGCTAAAATTGACTTATTGCAATATTTACTAGCTAGGCACTTCATACTGCTGCTTATAGATAATATCAGAAATAGGGTGTCAAAATGAAAGCGATGGGTTAAGAAGATAGATTCACATAACGTATCAGTCACCTACAATGCATCAGTTTTGGAATTGTTTTTGTGTTCATGATACTAACAATTCATGAAATCTAGATCAATTCAGTCCGCCGACTTATTTTCTCCTCCAGCAATAGCCAACAACAACCCTTTCTCTTGTGCATAAACATGTTTTTATTCAGAGTTTGCATTGCTTTTCACAAACAGTCCGTTGTCAATGTGTTTGTGAAAGTGGGAAAGGAGGGACTGAGCGAATCAATGCCCTGCGTGCAGCTTTAAAATCAAACATGATTTCACCCTTTTTAAATAACAAAACAATTTAAAATCAATATGTGGTGGCCAATGTTAAAATGATGGCAGCCACCACAAACAAGTCACTGTATGGTAAACAGATGTCATTCCTGGAACCAAATGATGTTACCGGATAAGACCACAACTTCTGGGTGTTTTCTGTAAGTACAGAGCTCGGCCAACTAAAGTGCCTTTCTCACAGCATTCTTGGTCCTTCTCTTTCTCTCTCAGTGAATGAGGGAGGATTCAAACAGGTGTCTAATTACTGCCCCGACCCAGGGGAGTCGGAGAATGGCAAACGCACTGGCTCCAACTTCAGGTGAGTTGGTGCTCCAGCAGCTGAAGAGATGCTGCTCAGTTGGTGGGATATAGTTGAGAAGGGTTCTCCATCCAATTTCAGTGTTAGGAAACGCAGCATATTTCAATTATTGCTGTCACATTCTGTTAAATCTCCAAACACGGTTTGAACAAACACAGTTTTAATCTTGTTAGGGAAACCTGCATCAGTTTGGAAGATTTACAATATTTCAATTCATTATGGAGTCTTTGTTCGATTTGCCAGGGTCATAGATAATCTTCTTGCTGCTTGTATTTTGTGCACTTCTCAGCAGAGAATAAAGATCCACATGACTTTTTGACTATTTTCTTTGACATGTTGCAGACTTAATAATCTGATATGTTGGGCAGAATGCAGCTTCATGCCACAGTTAAATCAACTCTCAGGTCCCTGTAAAACTGAGTATATGTTTTTATTGTTTACATAAGTATGCACTCTATGTCTAAGATAACTCTCTATTATTAGGTCTATCCAGCAATATATTAAATGTCCAGCAATCAAATGAACCTAATTAAGGTGTTTATCAGTTCATGTGAAAAGGTTACCATTATTTCACTCTGACATTTATGCTGTATATTTGGAGACTGAGAATAATGAATGAATTAATCAAGAAATTCGACCTGTGTCTACTGAATAACGATATACAGTATTGATGTGCGATGTAAACCTGTTATGATGACATTAGTTAAATCATGAATTTGATATTTCTTCTGGAGTAATTTTTAGCAATTGATTTGCTCTTTCAGGCATTGATAGTGTTTGTTATCTTCTCAGCATTGGAGCAACTGCTCAATTTACCTGTGATGAAGACCATGTGCTGCAGGGCTCCAAAACGATTACCTGCCAGCGAGTGGCAGAAGTCTTCGCTGCTTGGAGCGACCACAGACCCATCTGCAAGGGTGAGCGGGGCTTCTGAAGAGCTAATAAAACAGTTTGATTAAGGCAGTGCCTCTGGATATAGGCTCTATGTGGATAGAGGAAAGTTCATTTTTGTTAATTATGTATGAGAGCCTTTGCTGTATCACTCTAATTTTACCTTCCAAAATGCTCTGTTTTTCTGTTTCATAATACCTGTAGGACCTTTTAGAATTTGATTAATGGAAATGCCGCTAATACACATTCTCTCTGTATTTGTGCAAACAATACATTAAAAGTCTGTCATATCACAATGGAGGAGTTATAACACTGCCTTCTGAGCATATTCATGTGGATTTACCTACTAAATGATGTATATACAAATACTGTATGTGTATCTGAATAATCAAAGATGTTTTAAATGCCTTATAACTTAATATGTTTATTGTCTGTCTCCTTATGTTTATCTTTATGCCTTTCCAGTGAAAACGTGTGGGTCGAATCTACAAGGACCCTCTGGGACTTTTACATCTCCTAACTTTCCTATTCAGTATGAGAGTAACTCCCAATGTGTGTGGATCATCACAGCCAGCGATCCAAACAAGGTACTACAAAAGAGTCAGGGTCTACAATAGAGAAAACAAAGTAAAATATTCCAGTTATTCAAATTCAATAACACTCAATAACAGTGTTTACTGCAGTCTAGTCGATTCCTTTTGCTGAAGTAATTTACTTTTTTCATTTCAGAGGTGTAAAAAAGTATTTAGTCATTAAATCTGTTCTTGTGCAGGGTCTGCAGAAACATGTAGATACCCTGCTTTCCTCCTTTCGGTGTAGAGCATTTGTCTGGGCATAACCTTCTGCATACATATTTATGTATGCATCTATTTTCCAAGGTAGCAAAAGGTTACATGGAATATGCATGGGTTTTGACTTAAGTTCACTGTCCCTCATTAATTTACCTAGCTGCATTTTAGCACTAGACTCCACTATTGACAGTTGAGCCATTTGCTTTATTCATTTTGGGAAACAGAAATAATGATTGAATGAAATCAGCTTTTTCCCAAAGTGAAAAGGTCAAAGCTGTTTTCGTAATGGTCATTACTGCTCTCCTACATTAATTTCCATCTCTATTGTTATTCCAGGGTGTCATTTACACAGGGGTGTAACTAAGTGTTATTCTTCTACTTAACAATAACTATCCAGATTACACTCACTCAGACTCACTAGGACTGGCATGTGCCACAGCTCTGTGCCAACGTGCCCTCGCCTAGGCAAACACGCCATTGACTTGGCACTGAAGCTTGGGCCATTAGTGTTATTATGGCAATTATGCTTACGCGCGTATTGTAATGAGGCTGTTATACATGGATATTGTGCTGGCATTGTCCTCCCAATGGCCTGGGAAAGGGATGTTAAGGATGAGCAAGCAGCCATCATATGTTTGTCATTAACAGATGTGACACCCGTCATTCCAACATCCTTTCTTTCATCACTCACCCATGTCGGCAAAGTGTAGGTTGAGATAATATTGCTATATTTCATTACAGCAGAGATAAACATTATAAGTGTAAAAGGCTGTTGCCAGCTTGATCAGTGATTATGTAATCTTTCGTGATGTACATTTGTAAGGGAGAAAAGATCTTAACCAGTGACAGCTGACGAGGATATCTGAAGGGTGAATGCAGACAGGAAATTAAACATTTTAGATTCTTAGATTTGCCTGCTAGAATTGGTTTTTAGCATTTGATTTGTACTCAAAGTAATGTGAAGAGATGCTGTTGTCATTTTCCATATTGTGTTTATGGTATCTTTTGTTTGTAGGGGTGTATGTCATGAACGAGGGAATTTGTCTTCATCTATAAACACTCACATTTAATACAAGTTAATTCTTGTGTTTTGTCTTCCATTTTTATTTCAAAGACATGAGTGATTTTGCTACCAGTAGCAGAATGTAGCCTATAGTATGCAGCTATCTGAATAAACGGTAAGTAGGAAGTCTTACGTTTTGGTTTTTGATCAAAAACATTTCGGTCTTTTTGCCAAAATGAAACAGTCACCAGGAAATCCCCAGAAGAAACAGTCTCTCAGTTAAAAAAAGATGTACCTGTCAGGGCAACAATGTCATTCTCCGTAAACACACAAACCATCCTCACTGTAGGATAACAGACAGAACGTTTTTAGAAAGTTCACATGCACTGCCATGCTTCATCATAACTCATATCAAAGGACAGGGGATACAAGTTATCTTTTTATTTTATTTCAGGTTATTCAGATCAACTTTGAAGAGTTCGACCTAGAGATTGGGTATGATTCACTAACAATCGGAGATGGAGGGGAAGTAGGTGATTCTAAAACGATAATACAAGTGTAAGTACCAAATGACTTGCTCCATTGGAAATATATCGAACTTTGATATTGCTCATTTTGTTAAATTAGTTTCATAGCTGTCTAGATCTACATTTGTTTTCATAATGTTTTGAAGCCATGATATGCTGATCACCTCTATTAGAATGTAATGACTGCACCATTTCAATGAAGACTTGCGTTGTAAACCCTGTAATACCCTTTAATTACAGTTATACAGTCTGTTTTCTTTTTGTTTCAATACATTACACATGAGTTAGGACACATGTTATATTTACTCCTTGTCACATGATGTTTCAGAGCGGGTTTTGATACCATAGTGACTTTTTGTTGCCCTATCTGCAGGCTGACTGGGAGCTTTGTCCCGGACCTGATTGTCAGCATGTCCCATCAGATGTGGCTCCATCTCCAGTCTGATGAGAGTGTAGGCTCGATTGGCTTCAAGATCAACTATAAAGGTACACAGACTTTAGTGCTGATATCATCTGTCCCTGTCTGTTTTCATGCCTCTGTCTGGGACTGTCGCTTTCAGTAAAGCAACATATCCATTTTCCTGTTTGCCTTTCTGTCCTATCTGCCCATCTGTCNCATTTGAGTAGTATTATTCATCCCGCTTCCATCACATTAGTATGCATAGATCATTAGCATAAGTAGGGAGAGGTGTGACCTGTCACAGCACCTGTCACTTTCTATGCATACTAATGTGATGGAAGCGGGATGAATAATACTACTCAAATGACCCCAGAAGTTTTTTTTTTGTGCTAAATCTCTCTAAAAAGGTCAAATTTCACTTGTTTTGCATCAATCTTGATACAGGGTACTTATTATATGTTGTAGTTTGGATTCCTAAAGCTTTTAATCTACCATCCCATCATTCAAGGGTGGTTTTAACTATAAGTAATTTTATTTTTTTGGACCGACACAATAATCTTCTTTTTTTTTTTACTGTGTTCAATCTGAATTTACTTTAAAATAAAAAAAATCTATATTGATTCTGACACTTCTACATCCAACTCACAGGTGTAACCTTGCTTTGAGAAAAAAGATTATTAATTTAACCCTTTTAGAAGGGAAGATATGGTCATTTGTTCTGAGAATGTCATTTTCGAGCCTGAGACCTGAAAAACAGGCTCGGGGCTTAACAGGTTAAGCCACTTTTGTAAAAACACAACATTTTACCGCAATCATGACAATCTATCCAATTGAGATATTCCTGTTTTGGCCAAAGTGATGGAGGACTGAGGTGCCATCCTCAGTCGGAACTTCTGCATGAGATTTCCCTTTTAGCTGGTGCATTGAAACATCATACCACCTTTCAGTCAGATGGATTTAATAAAGGCAAGACAACATATTGCGAGATATGAACGCCCCAGTGGGATTTGGCGATGGCCTTTGTTGATAGAGACAGCCCAGTGCGGAAATGTCACCCAGTTAACCTGCTCTATGTGACGAAGCCGATAAGACAAACAGGAAATGGCTTTTTATCTGCCTGCTATGCTATATCAATTACAATTTGATATTCATGTGCATGTAGTAAAGTCTCCAGCGTGTGTTTGAATGCTTCGGTATGATTTGATTTATTTGAGAAACCAATTTTCAGGGCTTGATATCAAGCAGAGAGCAAAATGGAGAAGCATCGCTTGGAAAAGAGCAGAAACTGCCAGGAAAAGCAGACGCATGTGAGAAATGACAAAATAATAGGTTATTATTTGCACTCAGACTCAGGCTCTGTTCTCCATTTTTCACTGGCTGTCCTATCCCATATGTGTTTTCAGGAAAAATGCCCTGTAACCACAGATGAAATGCATTGTGTGCCGAATGTCAGGGCTGAGGGGGAAGAGGCAACACGTTAAAAATGGCTGCTGCCTCCAGACATGGCACAAATGGCAGAGATGATGTCAAGGTGACCTGGCACTGGAGGAATGGCTTTGCATCTCTGTGCAGCACCAGTGTGAAGATGTTACATGTGGCTTGCGGACAGATGCTCTATTAATTAGAATAATGTCTAATTAGAATAGCAGGGTGAACAAAGCACTTCACTAGCACTAGAACATTCTCTTCTTGTTCTAAAGGACACAGTAACATCTTCTTAATCCCAAACAAACAGAAACTACAACACTCTCATTTAATATCTAAAAGTATATGGAATATTAGTAGTATTTAAGAGATTACATGGGTTTAACATTCTGATTGAAGGTCACTGTAAATACAACAGAACAGCAAATGCACTCCACATTCCTACCTTGATATTATTGGGATTTTCTTTTCCATCTGAATTTGTTGCGAGAAAAATGTCTTGAATGGTTATTTCATAAAGAAAGCAATCACATAGAAGCATTACATGTCACACTGTATCTGACAATCTCAGGGTTCAATCACTGCTGGATTGTGTGGGTTTGATTTAGAGCTTTGTCAACAATCAGAGACGTGTAATGCCCTGAACCCTGCACCATAGTCCAGTGGCCAAATACCAACCTATAGCCCCAAAGTCAAGGACATCAAACAACATCAGAGTTTTATTTCCGTTACTGTAGCCATTCTTGTCACTTAAGTGTTTACTATTTAATAATCATTATGTTTTTGTTACCTTTGAATGATCCCTCAGTATCTACTGTAAGAAGGGAGCTCGTCCAATTTTCTGCACCGCCATGTTTCTACGGTAGCTCAGGATGGACAAACAAAACACAGCTCTAGATTGAGTGGCGCAGTGATTACGTACTTTTGTAGGCCAACCCGAATGTTAGCATCGCAGGGGGTGAATCGATAAAAAGCAATGAGATTTCTTTGTTGTATTTTGATATAATGCAGAAAATAAACTCTTTGGCCAACACAAGTTTAGGATACCTACACATTTTGTTCAGCAGGATAATGTCGACATACTAACACAACTTTGTGATTTTTGAAGTGTAAATGCAATCACCAGAAGAAAATAGAACCTTAAGCCAAACAAATTACATTCATGTTTTTGGAAGAAGTTTTTTGAGGATATCTCTCCCCATATTGCCATATTCGGGTGCCCAGAAGATTACAATATACAACTCGAGGCAATTAGATATTCTGGCTTTTACTTTGCTATTGGCAAGACGACTTCTTCTTATTCACTGGAAATCCCAAAAAGCTCCTTCCAATGCTCAGTGGCTCAGGGATGTTATTTATTTTCTAAAACTGGAGAAAATGTAATATTCTTTAATAGGCCTCTAGGTTTTAGACTAAGCACCTCTCCCTCTTTATTATATACTTATTTTTTTTCTTTGTATTGTCTAGTTATTATTTATTTTTGTTTTGTCCTGTTAGTCTGTACAACACTCTCTTAAATGTTGGCTACATGGTCTGTTTTGGTTATAAATGTGGTTTAAATATTGTACGCCTTCAAGTCAGGCTCAACTATTGTATGTATGCCTTGTCAATTGATGTACAATAGCAGAGACTAAGCTGAACACTAGTAGCTTTGAACTGTTGAACATTTGTAACTGTGGTTCCTATCAATGTACCAAATGTCCACTCTTTTCTATATGTCTTCAATAGAAATATATACTAAAAAAAAATACTTGTGTCGGCAAGATGACGTTTAGTAGTTTATATGTCTTGTTAGCAACAGCTTTCTTTGACACATAATGCTGAAGTGGAGAATCAATTGAAATATTTTATGTCGTTAAAAAAAAACATGAAATTCTCTCAAGCTTGTGCTAACCCAGCCCTCATTTTAAGTTTCTAACCAAAATCATGTTAAATCTTTGAACTTGTACCTGTAGGCAACTGTTGTTTTCCAGCACGCTTTTAAAAGTGTATTAACAAGTCGTTGCCTGAATTTTGTTGCTCCTAAAAGTTATTTTATGTGATATCAGCAAGGCATCGTGCCGGACAATGCCACAACATTACCACGACATTACCACTCTTTTGCCCTGGCTGGTTTGTCACTACCGTGTTGCAGAGGCTGTGGTAACCGGAAGGGTGTTTAGTTGGTTGCAATCTATTATGCTATACCAAATCCTGCACACTATCGCTTTAAGTCCAAATCTTTGATGGAATGAGGTGTATTGGATTTAGCAGAGGAGGCAGATAGTCGAAGAAGTTGCAGTCCAGACTGACAGACCACAAAGGAGTCAAGAGGCCGAGTGACTTCCTGTTTGAAATAGCATTCACTGTATATTGATGCCACAGTTTTCTGATGAGACCGTCGTGCTCTCAGTCCTAATTATGTGGAGCTGGAACAGAAGCAAGGGGCAGAAAGGGCTATGGGAAAATTAGCTTTAATCAACCCTGGATGCCCTGTAACAAAAACAACGCACGCACACATACACAAACAGCCTGCCTGACAGCGAGTCAATACCTGACATTCATCATTTCAGTCCAGGCGGGATTTTTAATTACTGCAATGAATTCTCTATGGCTCCTGTCACCTGCTAGCCTATCTAAACAGGGTTTATTGTTGAGGTTTTGCTTTGTCTAGACAACATTTCATGGATAAATAGTGAGGGTGGGTCTGGCTTTGTTCTGCCTTTGGTGAATATAAAGCATATATATATAAAAAATACAGCCACTGGTCCAGGACTTCTGAGTGAGAACAAAAAGAAAGCATTTTTTAATGAAATGTTTCCGTAAAACCGTTTAGCTGTATTATGTCTCCCTGGTGACTGAAATGTGCAAGATGATTAGAGACATGGAGCACAGCCAATGTGCAGGCCCAATTCACCACCAATGCTGTGTGCAAGTCCATGTGAGTGATGCAGAATATATCAGTATGGATGTCACAGTTCCTGAATGACGCAAACCAGCACTCTTTGGTGCGCCACACATGTATTGCTGCATAAAAACAGCAATTTCCATATATTACTTGCCTTGGAAGCAGCTCTCCTGCTCACCATTAACACATTATTACACATGATAACTGTTTGATGGCTGTTCTAAGAAAAGTAGAGGGCAAGCAATCCCAATTTCTGATACTTTCATCTAATTGGTTATATTAAAATGCAGTCTGTTTTCAATATGTTCAGTCATGACCTCTGGTTTATATCATGGCCTTAATTCATTTGAGTGTGTGAGATGTTTAAACAAAGTCTGAAATTAGATTGAATGTAAATCCTGCTGCTTGCTGTTGAATGCAATGCATTATGATGGAAACAATAGGGTGGGTTTGTGGGATACAGGGACCCCTGCAGGCCAGCTGTTACACTATAACCATGAATTAGCGTCCTAGGCAAATAAAGTTATTTAATCAAATATTGATTTATTCATGTTAAAAATCTAGTAAAAAAAAAATCAACATACAAACAATATTATGTTTGGCCTTTCTTTTCAAAATGTTTTTATTAATTTTCTTGTTCAACACAGAATTCCCGCAGATGGGCTGAAACAGTATCACAATGCAGTGAGTTGTGCAAACATGTAGCATTACATTCAACAAGTAAAGACATTTTATAGAAAATAAAAACACTATGTTTGGCCTTTCAACGTAGCCTAATAAGCTATGAGAATGTAGAAACAAACATGCCGTTTCAATAACAAAAAAGTATTAAAAAAACACATAAATGATCATAAAGACAAAATAAAATATAATGAGAAAACATTTGGCGAATTAAATACCTGTATTTATTTTAGCCACTAAGATGCTTTCCTATTTGTTATACAGTAAAACGTAACTTCAATAATATCTAAAATAATCTACATATTCAATAAAAAATATGAAAATGACATTTGCCTAATAAGATAAAAAGGTGAACATCACATTCAAAATAAGTTAGTAAGATGTTTTAACATTTAATAATAATTGCATGTGTGCACAATTTATAGTATTGGGCTTATGAGCTGTTTATTTAAGTTTGAAAGTAGAAATTGACAGTAAATGTAAGGTTATTCATGAATAATTACAAAGATGCACTGAAAATGGGAGAGTACAAACCGGTCAAAAGGTGCTGTGGTATCTGGACAGCACAACGCGCAAGGGGAAGTTTGTTTCGTGTCGGCTTCTGTATTTACACTTCCAACCAGGAAGTCGCTACAACTTCATTCAATCTCTACAGTTTGTGTAGTTTTTACACTTTCTTTCAAAATGCGTAAAAGAACCGAGGCTCAAGCATCCAACAATGAACCGGTCAATGCTGATAGAAAGGTAATGCAACGTAAACGAGGGCTTGTTTTCTGATAGCTTCTGTGCATGTGACAGGAGCTGACTGTTGCTAACATGCTAACATTAGCTGACTTACTCCAAAAGCTAATATTCAATCAGAGATCTAATGCTGTCCTGCAAATCGTTTTCCTGCTCTCATACTGATGTTGCAGTACAAGCTTTATCTTTAATATAACGCTATCTTTATTATTCGTCATTGTCCCCTAAAGAGCAGCTGAACCAAATCCCCCTTAAAAAAATTGCGATTTTAAAACGTATTTGCGTATTTGCATTATACACACATCAAAACATTGTTCATTCTGTATTTTAAACAAATCATTAGCGACACTTCTATAATTCGGCACGCTTTTAAACAATATAATAACGACAATATTTGCCTATTATGGACAAATCTTCCAGTCAACACACTGTAGTTTACCCTATTGTCCTTATTTAACCTTTGGGTTTTGCTAACAAGCATCTGTGTTATTGCAGTAGCCTGCTAAAATTGGTAACAGAAATGTCATCAATTAAGTTTACATGTTATATATGAAGATAAGATGTATGTTTGTCAAATGTTCTTCTCTTCATAAACCAGGATCCCGTTCAGAGACTGCCCAGCCAGGCTAAAGCTGAAGGCAGGGTGTCTTACCGCTCTGTGCTGACGACCATTGGAAAGTGTTTACTGGTGATCATCTTCATCCCTCCGTTCCTCAACTATGCATCTCTGCAGAGAGAAGGACAGGTGCTCCTGCCTAAAGGTTGTCCTATCAAAAGCTACAGTCTTTTCTTCTTTCAGTTTGATTTAAATGAACCTGTAAAAAATATAACCCCCATTTGGATATGTCATTATGTTTTCTATTGTTCTCAAAGCAAATCAAGACACTTTCTGTGATGCCTGATATTTTTTTTTTTTTTCCCTCTTGCTTCCAGATGGCCATATGGTTGATGTTGGTTTGGGTCAAAAGATGCATCTGTTGTGTAAAGGAAAAGGACAACCAGTTGGTAATATATTAATATGTCCTATAACAATATTTTAATTGAAAAACTCTCTGCATAAAATGTATTTAAATAATCTTATATTTAACTGGCTGTAGTCCTGTAGTGTGTTATTTGGAACTGTTTATGCACAATCAAACTGGAATATTGTGCTTAACTCACTCAGGTCGATAACTTCTTTCCATGACATCAAGTGGTGTTGGTGTTGTTAGGAGAAATCATGTATATATCATAGTTGAGTCACTATCTTTTGTGTCAATTTATTTTTTAATATATATTACAATCATTTTTATTATTATTATTACTTATGTGGTAAAATTCTTCCATGTTTTGTGCTTGAGGACCCTTCTCAATGGGATGTTTCATCTCAAAGGTTAAACCCTCTAATTGCATTTTGGAATAAATGTTATGGTCTGGTTTTCATTCAGGTTAAGAAACATAATTAATATAGTCGCACAGGATTTTATGTCTGTGATGTTTATTTTTGTCTCTATGCTTAGCCCACTCTAACGACTTTGTTTTTCTTTCTTTAGTCGTACTTGATGCACCAACAGGAATGTCCTCAGACGTTTGGTTGCATGTCCAGGAAAGTGTGGCCTCACTAACAATGGTGAGGAAATTACACAACTTCTGTGGACTGTCGATTGGCTGTATATTGAAATTATTTTCCAAAACATGATATCTTAATAATTCTTTTACTTTTTCAAAGGGATGATTGTTTTGAAGTGGGTGACTTACTGATCCATAGGCAGTGTTTTACCTACAGTAGATGGCAGACACAGCTCAGTTCCGAGAATAAGACAGAGAGTGCCAGCATGGAAGCAAAACAAAGTACCGGTACTGCTCAAGTGAACACTATATTAAAAACAGTTTGAAAATGTTACCTTGCTGTTAGACAGTTATTTCCTATTGGAAAACTTAAGCTTTTATCTAGCTTTTATTATTTTTCCTCACAGAACGCTTGTTGGTTTTCTGGTCAAATGCTTCCTTTTATATTTTGTGACTTTGGTTAGGTTATACTTATACTTAACACAAACAAACTAAACAATCAAGGCAGTGGTAGACCTTAAACCTCCTTGTTCTTCAAGGTAAAATCAAGGTTTTTTGTCAATAGGGTGAGCAGAGATTTAAATAACTGCTTCCCTATCAGAAAGGTATCCCTCACATTAATTGTAGAGGGGTGAATTATGCAGGCTGATTATCTATACTACATATAGCGCACTCTCGTTTGACTTTAGCTCACTTTCTTTTAGGGGGCTAAATATGTTTTGCTGCTGCCCCATCAACTTTAGTTCAGTGCTTTGCTTCTGTGCCTGTAACCCTCTCTGTTTCTGGGGGCATGCCAACTGCCATACACTGACTATCTCTGACAGCTCCACTTCAAAAATTCCAAACAATCCCTTTAAAACGAATGGTAACCGAGCAATATACTGTACCTCAGATGAATGTATCTTACACAGGGGGCATTCAGTCACTGACATTGGTTTTGCCTGTGATCAAGGAAATCCGCTGTGGTGAAGTTGTCTATCAGTTACTGCTAATGCTGGCACATTGTTTGTCACCAGGGTTATGTGGAGACAGTCCTTTAGGTGGCTCGGCCATGTCCTCTTTGCTCAGCAAGGACTCAGTGCAGCAGAAAGTCGGGGCTGACAGCCTGCCCCATGTTGTTTGTCTGAAATGTGACTCAAATGAGGTCAGAGGCTTATTAAGGAAAGGCCTAGATACAACTAAACCACATAAGCATTTAGAAAAACAAACTTACTGTTTACAGCACTTCTTATTTTTCAGTGTTTACAGCATCTCATGTGTATGTAGAGCTTGTGTTTTTGTTTTTTTAAATATCCCTATAAACCTGTTTGTCACACTGCTTAGGTCTGTACCTATGACAGAATGGGACTGGGCTTCAGCAAGCGGCAGATGCAGAATGAAACGACAGGAACTGAGAAAGTTTGGGGGTTGTCAACAACGGGACGGTGAGTGGTCTACTTCAGTTTCGTGGCAATCATTTTGAGTTTTACACAAAAGGTTTTCTGCTTTACTGAATGCCTACATTGGAAACATAATTTTGTCAGTTCTTTTATTGTCCTGAAGTGGATTCTGAATGAGTGAGTGGGCTGTTTTAAACCTGCAGGGCCTCTGCCCCACTCATCTGTTGCCGAGTGTATTACATTAATTTGTGGATATTTTGAGTGAGATGTAGGCCAAATACACAGTAGTGTAGTGTGTGCTGCGGCTGATTAATACTTATTGGGCTTTTTGTTATGGCTGTGTCAGTTTTTATACACTGTAGCTCAACGGTACTGCGTGAGACAATTTACATGCATGTGTGAACATATTTTAATATTAACACTGAAAACTTCCCTGACTTTATTTTTTGCTTTTAGCCTTTCAAACTGTTTTATATACAAAAGGATTGCGCACAATATTTTGAGATAATTCAAATGATGTGACGTTTATGATGCACTCTCTGGAGTTTCTAAGTGCGAAGCTAACTTAGCACACACTCCTGGCTCGAGATGCTAAATTGGCTAGCTTGCCATTTGGAAATTACCGTATCAGCTAATGTTGAAAAGCAACCAATGAAAAATGAATGCAGTGTACCTAAGGGTCTTACTTAAATCTGCTTCCTCTTTAACAAGCAAAATACTATCTGAGAAGATACTGTGTGTTAGTCAGCTGGCTGAGTAGATTTGTTAGTTGGCTAACTGAGTTGATATGTTAGTTGGCTAGCTTGCCAAATTATTCCACCATCTAGCTAGCTTAATGATAAGAACTTGAGAACTATGACCAGCAGTGTTGATTTTTTGACTGGGTAAATGTAAAATGGCAATATTCAGTAGAGGCTACCTTCACATATATACTATGAACTGTGCTTATCTTTGACCAGTCACACTGCATTTTCGCTTGGTATTCCTCCCAACATTGTCAACACAAATCAACATTTGTAATTTGGAAATAAGCATACAGAACCACACCATAAACGAAAGTAGCCAATTATTTTCAAGTTTTTGTTAATGGAGACATGCTATATTGATAACCAATTTTTCCTCTTTTTCAACAAATGTGTTTTGCAAAACACAATTTTAAAATTCTGATTTAGTTTGGTAAAGGGTTTTAAGGTCAGTTGAGACAAATGCAGCACACAAACCAAGACAGTCTTTACAAAGCAGTACAAAGCAAAGGTGTATCATTAACTCCCACTACATTTTTCACTAAGCACCTATACCTAGCTTACTTACCCCAAGATACCGTAGATGCAATTAGCTGTAGACATTTCTTGCTTGATGAATGTCTGAGACAATTAATACATTTTCCAAATAGTGGCATAATAATATTCTTTGAATAGAGCGATCGTTTCAGCAATGTTCCGTGGATCAAATTGAGTTATTCAGCACTAAATCTTTAAGATTCATGATAAATGTGACTTTTAAGATAATAACGTAATCACAGTGCACACTACAGTGTAGTAAAACAGATAGAAGTTCAGTTTTTGTATTATTGACAACTGTTTAAATATAATCACACCTCGTGCCTTCCTTTGTTGAAAACACCCCTCCTGGCCTTCCCTGTATCAAACCGCAGTGGGATTGGTTGATAATCATCTAGCCTTTGACACCCTAACACATTTATCGAGCTTTAAATCTCCTTAAAGTACGAGCGGACGTGGACAGTCAGCAGTGCCTTACCTTGGCATCTGGCCCAGGAAACAGGCGGCCGACCATTACAGATGCAAGCAATCAATTTCCCAGAATTCAATATCTCAAGGAGTTTGATGCCTACCTAACCTTAACCCTGGGAGTCTTGTGAAGACTCCTCATCTCAGTGTGACACCTCAGATTTGATTTATTAGCACAACAAGCGCAGGACAGCAGATGGCTCTCTGAGAGGAGCTTCTGCACCATGCAATGATGACGCTCCCTGGGATGATATACGTTTCCTGGTGATTGTTTCTCCTGCGGGTTGCATTTAAAAATAGGCCAGCAGTCCCCTCCTCCCTGCTGTCATTTAGATTTAAGCACGGCTGTTTTGTTTTGTAATATTTTCTTCCCTCTTAGGCTATTCTTACTTTTGTAATTGCGACTCTGTTAACGAGCAGATTAGAAATTAATAAGATGAATGACGAGCCCTAATCCCACCTCGCTGAATAAATAAACATTGTGGCCCAGTTTGCAGCTGAGCGATGAGTGTTGTTGTCCTACACAGGATGGTGGATGATCTGCACCGACTCCTGCAGGCTGCTGGGATCGCCAAGCCCTTCATCCTGGTGGGCTCCGAGCTGGGAGCGCTCAATGGAAGGTTCTTCACCCACATTCATGATGTGTAAGTATTGTATAGACATTTACAATTTTATACATAAAGGTCGGTTTGCTTTTCATGAAGGGTACTACTTGGCTTGTTAAACTTAATATCAGAAGAAGCTATTTTATTATAAGTATCATAGTATGAATTCCCCATCTTTATAAAAGTGCAGTTATAAATTGCTGAAATACCATTTGATTTAAAAAAGGTTTGGGTAATCCAGTTTATATGATTAAATAGGCAGTTTCATTTTTAGCAGCTATTTCAAATAAGGTATTCTTTAGGCAGCTGTAATGCATTTCAATTTTTTATTTGGTAAGTAGCATACCAAGCAACAACACAAAAGATAGTAGCCATTTTGCTATAATGAATATGTATTGGTTTATTCAACGGGGACGGTGCACATTAGTAAACATTGTTGTTAATGCAAAGTCAGTCGAAATGGCAATGTTTTATTTGTTTTGTCAAATATGCTCTGCAAAATACACTTTAAAATTCTCCTACTAAATATGTTGTTCTTTGAAAAATAAATAGTTTTTGTTCTCAAACAGCTGGGCAGTAGTTTATCAACTGTAGTAAGTAAAGTGAGAAATAGTTTCATTTTCTCATAGACTTCTATGCAATTACACTTATTTTTGCAACCCCTGTCCCCATGATGATTCAACATAATCTTCACTTTTCAGAAACGTAGGTTAGAGCTTGTTAAGTCTTTCAATTTGATTTGTGGATAATATCAAAATAACAAATCTTACCAGACTTATTCTTATCTTCAGTTTTAACAAATCTTTGATAAAATGTCACACAGGTCATCTTAAAACCACTTTACAGTAGATCATATACTATAAAAGGAGTATATTTTGCAAGTATGGCATGCAGTTCCTCCCAAAGTCGCACTTAACAAAATATATTCCAGTTTCCATTCCCATCATCCCCCATAACTCATCCATCTCAGAGTCAACGCAGTGATTAACGGGATCATCATCCGTACCAGGGATGAAAGATTTAGTATTTAATCAGGCACGATGTTGCCGCCGTTAAGGGAGAAAATTAAGTGAGTGGATGACACCTCTCCGAATGGAAGTGTGTGTGTGTGTGTGGAGAGACAGAGGGGATGACACCATCCATCTCAGGCCCCATTTACACGGGAACGCAAAAAAACCGAATTCGATATCAAAAAAGTCTTCCATTCACACGGATACGGCTCAATAAACGTGTCCCTTCACACGAGACCGCTGGAGACGCTGTAGTACATATGCCGGGCCTGTAAGTGGAGCTGTACTTCCGCCACAAAATACACCAAAAGCAGTGAAGAAGACCCCCGAGCCTGGTTGCCCTTCTGTTTATTCTCCGCGGTGGATTTAGCAACATGTAGTTCTCCATGTCCAGTTGTTGCTGATGGTTGTGGTATTGGAGCTGTAGATCTTGCCCTAACATCTGTAGCATGGTCAGTAGCAGTAGCTATTGACAATGCTACAGCAGTGAGCAGCAGAGGTGGGGAGAGGTGGGGCTATGGCTTCATCGTTATCAGGAAATGACCGTATAGGGCGTACACACAGAGCCGTTTGGCCCCCAGAGCATTCCGTCCGCAGATCTATCCACCTTGGGACCCGTTATCGTTTTAGGGGTCCGTTTCCGCCGTTCCGTTACGGCCTTGTGTGAACGAACGGCTATACGAAAGAGAAAAGTAGCAGATACAACCCGTTTCGTTCCCGTGTAAACAGCACCTCACACTCATTACAGCCTGGGCCGGGAGGGTAAAGTGGACAGGGTCAATGAGTCTTACTGTGTGTGTGTGTGTGTGTGTGTGTGTGTGTGTGTGTGTGTGTGTGTGTGTGTGTGTGTGTGTGTGTGTGTGTGTGTGTGTGTGTGTGTGTGTGTGCTCTCTCTTTGTCCCCCAGGCAAGTGTCAGACCTGGTGCTGATTGATCCCATCCCAGAGGACGTTTTTGAGGACAACCAATGGAAAGAGTACTGGTGAGTTTATAGCTGGGGCATAAGGAGGGGAGAACTATTGAAAAAAAAAAAGGGTGAAAGAGCAGAGGATATAAAAAGAGAAGATGGAGAGATGTTATAGAAGCATAACTAGGGAGGGATATGGAAAAGAACATTGAGAAAAGAGGAGTGTGAAAAAAGAGCAGCCAGGACGATAAGGAGCTCTGAAGGGCAGAGAGGAGCAGATAAAAAGCGAGAAGCAGGGAAGAAGAAAAAAGGGAAAAGTATCAAGAAAGAGGATTAGGATGAGGCAGGGAACATTTCACAAGTGAAGCTCCAGACTCTTCTCTTATTGGTCGGGAGAAGAGTTGATTATCTTTGCAGGGTAGGGCTCATTAGCATGATTAATTGGAGGCCAAAGATCCTCATTAGCTGATCAGTCTTTTAGCAGGAAACAGATGAGCGGGGGTGGTGATGGTGGTCTGCCCTGAGTGACAGGAAGTGTAATAACACTGCTTTAATCCTCCAGGCGAGATATACATGTCAAGTGGTAGTCATTGTCTCACCATATAGCTCATTAAGCATGAAATATCATGAGGGGGTCGGGTTGTTCTAAGGAGGAGCAATGTGTCAATTATGCAACAAGGAAAGCATGTCATGATGTGTAATCCTTAAAAGGTGTTTCACTGCTGTAGAGGCTGTAATTAATCAGATATCAT
The DNA here is from genome assembly GCF_000735185.1 of Notothenia coriiceps. Taxonomy (NCBI): domain Eukaryota; kingdom Metazoa; phylum Chordata; class Actinopteri; order Perciformes; family Nototheniidae; genus Notothenia; species Notothenia coriiceps. The sequence goes on along the minus strand of NW_011359125.1, from coordinate 1,749,066 downwards.
TTAGTAAACCATGCTTTTAGATGTTGATGACAGCCTAGCAGCGACGGCTACATAATAAGCAAATCTCTGGAGTGATCTCAAGTGTTTTTATTTTTTATTTGCACATCGAAAGCTTTTGTGCTCAGTGTCACTTGAAATTAATTTGTTTTCTGTCAAGAATTACAAACACAATTTTGCACTGAAAGAAATAAGGGAAAACCCAGTCACGCAATAAATAATAATTATTCCTCCCAATTAAATATAACAAACAAAAAATATATAATTTTGTCCATTGAATTACATTACAGGCAGTTTGTTGCTCCTCACATGTGACTTTGGCCTCATTGCTGTAAGTCCTGCGCCTGTATGTAAACAGCACAATAATGGATAGAAGTAGGGCAAACTCAAACATGTTTTCTGTGCAGTATAACTCAGGTGTAATGCCAATAATCAGAAAAACTAAAATGTTAAAATATTTTATAAATGTCTCTAACAATTACCAAAGAGGATTTATTTAAATTGATCTACTACTCTCTGTCGTACCTTAACAAAATAATTGTGTTAAAAAATACATTCCTTTTTTTATTTGCATTTAAAAAAAATGCTTGGTTCACAAAACAGAACGATATACAGTTAAAAATGTAATACATTTAATAACTAAATAATAATCAAAAAATCTAAAAGAGAAAACAATATTTATAAGATATAGCTAAAAATATTATGGATTTAACATAATACTCATACATTAATTGTCACAAAGATATGAACCTGATTTCTTTTTCTCAGTCATTTTTGCCATTCCATTTACTTCCTGACATCACTATGATACACTCTATTGGCTATCGCTCCAACACATTATATGTTATATGTTAAGGGGCGGGACATTTATGTCACATCTCTATGCGGTTGACCAATCACAACAGTGCCGGCCAGCTAACCAATCAGAGCAGTCTGGGCTCTGATTTCAGACAGAGGGTGAAAAGAGGTGCTGCAGCACAGGCAGGATGAGAAAAATGAAGAGCTTTTTGAACATAAAAAGCATGAAGACAAAATGATTTGGTGCATCCGCATTTCCTTCCACCAATATTAGCTCCCATCTTATATAAGCATGAGTCGAGCCAGATAAGAAATGGATCCCTTTTTAAAATGGCCTAATTTGTACGTGACTCAAAGTGGAGCGGCGGCATTTATCAGGGGGTATGTGTCAAATTATCCTCCGATTAATAGGTATTCATTTCACTGCGTACATGACAGTGCAGCCACAATCCAATTATTCTGTGGAGAGGCAATGGAGAAATTAAATGAGCCATAGACTTACATTTACTTTACTAAAACATAATTTTATCATCTGTGTCTCATTTCCATGGTGGAGTAAATAGAAACCTTAATCGCACATACAGTGTTAAGAATAGAGATTCAGCACCAAACTACACATCCTAGCATTTTTCAACTTGCTTTCCTCCCTTATTTTCCTCTTTTTTTGTTCAGCATGGTTGCATTTAGGTGCGTATTTCTATCTCTGAGATACAGGTTATTAGCTGTTGGAGGTCTTACAGTATTTGGCATTTGAGATAAAGTATGTCAGAAGGGAGCAGGGCTGCACCTGAGCAGGAATTACGGGGTGACCGTATCAGCTTTGCACTGGTGCCCGAGGATTTACACATCAAAGCCCCGCTCATAATTAGTTCTGTTACATCTTACAAAACAAATCACCACCATCTCCTGAGAGTAGTATTTCTGCGTGATTGTGCTCGGCACGTGTGTAGGCGTGTGTACTGAGAGGTCAGCGCTCTTATTGGGGATTTCCCACTGTAGACGTCGCAGCATGTGTCTTATTTCCTTCTGGGCACAGATAATGCCCCCTGATAAAAAATCAAGCTGTGGGTCCAGCATCTGAGATTAGGAAAAGCCCCTCTTCTGGACAAATTGCATTCCGGGTGATAGCCATTGGTTGGAGTTACTCGGTGCTGCTAGTCTTGTAAGTGTTGCATTGCACAACTCCTTATGTAAAGAATCCTTGCTTTTTAAAGGGTATATTGTCCTATTACGCTTTTTGTGGTTTTCCCTTTCCTGTAGTTGTATAGGTTTGTGTGCATGTAAATGGTCTGCAAAGGCTGAAATCCCAAAGTTCCCTCCAGAGGGAGTTTCTCTCCCACACACCTGCCTGAAACGCCTCCATTCTAGTCTTGTGCTTACTTTAGTAACACTCACGCTCCTATTGGCTAGCGCTCTACGACCAATCACAACAGAGCTGGCCAGCTAACCAATCAGAGCAGACTGGGCTCTGGTTTCAGACAGAGGGTGAAAGGAGGTGCTGCAGCACAGGCAGTAAGAGAAAAATAAAGAGCTTTTTCAACATTAAGCATGTGAACAAGTAGGCACAAATATTAATATGGATCTGAAAATGAGCATAATATGTCCTCTTTTAAACCTTTTTGTTGTTGAAATTGTTATTGTCTACTGGGGTAATAAAGTTGACCTTAGCAGGAGCTTATGTCTCATGAGAGAGGAAGCTCTGTTTCTAAGGGTTCTCTGTGGTCAGCTCACCGTGCTTATGTTGCTTCTAATCAATCTGGAGGTACATTTTATAACTTTGCACCTGTTTGTGCTTTATTACAGTTTGAAAACCTTTTCAGCCTTGCGGCTTGCAGAGCCACAGTTAAAAACACAAACATCTTATCGCGTCTGTAATCACTTTGAAGAAGATTGAACTTATTGTCATTACGTAGTACAGGTACTATGTAACGAAACGGTTTCTCTGCATTTGACCCATCCTGTGTTAGGAGCAGTGGGCTGCCATTATGTAAACACAAGTAAAAGAATGGAAATGATTTCATCTTTAGTATAAAATGAGGAACACAGCTGTGTCGACACACTCAAGCATGTGTGTGTCTCCTCTCTTTCTGCAGCCGTGTGTTAGTATGGAGTATAACACTAATTTACCCCATGGGGAATATATTTGCTCAGAGATCAGAAACAGTGGGGAGCTCTCTCTCTCGTCTAATGGGAAGGTCCTGTCCAATTTAATGAATGCTGATTGATTGGCAAACTCTGTTTTAATGTCCTGTTCCTGTGTTTCATGCAACGCAGTCCTCACAGGGGCACCACTTGAAAGTCTCCATCTCTCAACTCTACATCTTACTTCTTCTAAGTGTGATTTTACTTTAGTTATACTTGAATAATTTGAATTTGATGCTCATACACAAACCAATCAATACGCTCAACCAACCCAGTCTCACAATAGTCACAAAATGTAATCTTTTGATTTGTTTACCCGGACACAAATTTCCCCTTATTTTTCGTGTCACAGAGAACGATTTGAAAAACAATGCATTTCAATTAGAAGTATCTTTCATGCCTGTAACACAGATTTTTGTCAGGGCGAGAGGCGGGTCTTTGGAGATCGCAAGCTGTGTGGTTTATCAACTTTTGTCTTACTCAATATCAAGCCACAACTATTCATGTGTTTACTTCTTTATTTCAATGGAATTATGTTGGTATTTTTTCAGTCAGTGCAGATGAGAGTCAAGGCTCAGAATTCTTATTCAAATAGTTTTTTTTACCTTCTAAGGTTATTCCTTTTTAACCTTTTTTTAATCCGTATCCTTCTGTACTTTACAAGGCCTTTTTAGACTGCCATTTCTGTCTGTAGGCTACTCGGCGATAATTGAAGAGTTTTCATGTCACTCAGCAAGGCCACACGGTCGTGATCAGATAAGCAACATATCTACTGTACGTATTGTTTTAAACACACTCCAGACCCCCACAGCTGGCTGTAAATAGACTTGTTCTGGAGCCTGCTCAGTGACAGCCAGCGTCTGACTGCCGCTGCTGCATCTGCTCTGATTTATACACAGACAGGGTTTAGTTCCTTGCCTCCTCTCTTCACTTCCTTTCCTCTTATTTCTTCTCTCCTTTTCTCCCCTTCACCTCCCTTTTCCTTTCTTCCTGAATTCCCCACCTTGTCCCTCCTCTCCAACTCTTTCCTCTGCGCTCTCTCCTCTCCTCTTTCTTTCTTCCTTTCTCCTCCTTTCCCTTCTCTTAATCAATTCTCCTCTTCTCTTCTCTTCTCACCTTTCCTCTCCTCTCTTCATTTCCACATCCACTTATTTTTCTTCCCTCCTCTGTCTTCCTTTATCCTCCCGTCATCAATTCTCCTCTCCTCCTCTCCTCCTCTCCCCTCTCCCCTCTCCTTTCCTCTCTTCCTTTGCCCATCCTCTTTTTTTTCTTCCCTCCTCTGTCTTCCTTTGTCCTCCCTTCATCAAGTGTCCTCTTCTCGTACCTCCTCTCCTCTCCTTTCCTCAAATCTTCTCCTCTCTCCCATCCTTTCCTTCTTTAATTTCACCCCCTCTCCTCTTCTTGTCACATAGCTAAGACATTTCATAACTCTGACGCTACAGTAGTTAATTTAAAACCGTTGTGGCATTATATAATGTCTTGGCATTTGCTCTCTCTCTCTCGCCTTATCTCCCTCTTTTCTCCCTTCATTGGTAAACAGCAGCCAGTGATGACATATCTAGTCCCCTCCCAGAGCCCATTCGCTGCGTTCAATAACCCACTGGAGCACGGCCCCGCTCTAAGCCCTTCCAGGAATCCTCGGCTGAGATTGGCAGCAATCACCGGGCCGCGGGGCGATGTGTGGAGGGAGGGAGGGAGGATGGAGGGAAAGAAGTAGAAATGGAGACATAGAAATTAAGGAAAAAAGTTACATTACATTTATCTGACGTCTTTTTTAATCCAAAGCAATGTACAGAATCAGAATCAATGCTTTATTACCAAGTGGGTGTACACACACGAGCAAGTAGCTTTGGCATAAATGGTGCATACAAAGACACAGAAAAATACAAGAAAAATATTTAGCAAAATTTTACTTTTAAAAAAACTATTTGAAAACTATAAAATATGACAAATACTATATTTAAAGTAGAGAGCTTAAAAAGAGGTTGTGTAGAGCACAAGCTATGTATTTACTTGTATTTAAAATAACGTTTCTGTACCAAACTATATACAATATATATACACAGTAAACACTGTATAGGTTCCCCACAGAAGGCTCCAGCAGTGTGTGATTAATTATGCTTCACAGTGTGCTTCTGTAATGGCTTCCAGTACGTGGGCCTCCCCCTCAGTCCTCTCCTGACTCAGCTGTCCCCCCCCGCCACCCTCTTCCAGAGACTCCCAGATGAGGCAGGAATGCCAATTAATTGTAATTAGAACCACTGTAAGCGTAACTATTGCTGTTGTGCTCCACTAATGAATCAAGGCTGCTGCGCTCCCTGTGTGTTTACCCCAGTGTAATCGATCCCATTAATGCAGCAGGGCTGAGTGCAGTGGATTCTGGGAAGAGCCCCACGCCAGCTGTAGTGCGAGAGTGACACCTTGTGCTCATCCTAGGTTTTACAGCTGAGAGCTGGGGGTTTATATTTCAGTTGCTGGGGTTTGGGCCATTTTCTATCACCCAAAGTTGTAATTATACATACAGTATAATTAAGTTAAGTCAAATAGCTCATGAATTTCCACATCTTAGATAGATTAGAATCATTAGATGAGGTGTTCTGCAATCCAAATGGTGAATGATTTATTGGGAACAAAGTGGCAATTAAGACTGATTATCAGGTTAGCTACAGTGGGGCAAAAAAGTATTTAGTCAGCCACCAATTGTGCAAGTTCTCCCACTTAAAAAGATGAGAGAGACCTGTAATTTTCATCCTAGGTATACCTCAACTATGAGAGACAAAATGAGAAAAAAAAATCCAGAAAATCACTGTCTGATTTTTAAAGAATTTATTTGCAAATTATGGTGGAAAATAAGTATTTGGTCACCTACAAACAAATAAGATTTCTGGCTCTCACAGACCTGTAACTTCTTCTTTAAGAGCCTCCTCTGTCCTCCACTTGTTAACTGTATTTAATGGCACCTGTTTGAACTCGTTATCAAGTATAAAAGACACCTGTCCACAACCTCAAACAGTCACACTCCAAACTCCACTATGGCCAAGACCAAAGAGCTGTCAAAGGACACCAGAAACAAAATTGTAGACCTGCACCAGGCTGGGAAGACTGAATCTGCAATAGGTAAGCAGCTTGGTGTGAAGAAATCAACTGTGGGAGCAATTATTAGAAAATGGAAGACATACAAGACCACTGATAATCTCCCTCGATCTGGGGCTCCACGCAAGATCTCACCCCGTGGGGTCAAAATGATCACAAGAACGGTGAGCAAAAATCCCAGAACCACACGGGGGGACCTAGTCAATGACCTGCAGAGAGCTGGGACCAAAGTAACAAAGGCTACCATCAGTAACACACTACGCCGCCAGGGACTCAAATCCTGCAGTGCCAGACATTTCCCCCTGCTTAAGCCAGTACATGTCCAGGCCCGTCTGAAGTTTGCTAGAGAGCATTTAGATCAGGGGTGTCAAACTCAATTTCATCACGGCCACATTCGCATTATGGTTGCACTCAAAGGGCCGGTTGTAACTTTAAGACTATATAAAAATACATATATAAATATTTCATATATATAAAATAATGTATTATATTACATGATTGCCTCTGCATTGGATTGTTATCGGATAGGGTAATAACTTCATAATTAACTCGGTCTGAAAGCAGAAGTCTGGGGCAAATAATTGCAAGTCTCTTCAGTGAGAATGTCACAAAATGATTTAAAAAGTTCACCTCTTCCCTCTTTGGAAACACAACAAGAGTCCATAAAGAACGAACAGAACGAAATTTATCAGGGGTAACCATCCGTCCTCAACCGAAAGAGACCAAGGCGGGGTCCGTTTCTGTAGGTTCCCCTTTGTTGGAACCCCCTATAGGGTTGATACATGTGTGTCATCTTTGTAGGACCCTCCCCTCCAGGTTGTGTCCCCCCTCTTGGACAGTCAGACTAACGAAAAAGATCGGTTTAATGGTCGGTTGAAAGGCAATGACATTGACCCGCTCATATAAGTGCTAAAATATGTATGGTTCTATGCCCGAAGGTGGAACCCTTTAAGCAGTAAGACACGTGGGAATTACGTCCCCTAAAGCCCTGATAAGTCTTTTGCAAAAAAGATGTTTATGGCCGGAATTGTTTTTCCCAAGATGATATAACTCCATCGACTGAGACTCTACAAGGGTAAGTGAATTCGACTAGAACACCCAGAAGGACTCAAAAATTCACATATGGAATTCCTCGGTTTCCCAACAAGTTTGAGTTTCCCGGGCCCCCCGTTTAGGCCCGGGCCCGCCTGAAGTAAAAGACACCGGGTATCTCCCGAACGTTCCCTTATATTTATACAAAAATAATACCAAATGAAGATGAAAGTCTTCGTACAAACGGGGGTATTTGATGGTACAAAGGGGTCGTTACGTAGAGTTTAACCCCTTGAAAAAGAGTCTAAACAGAAAAAAAGGTTTTATACCAGAAAAAAAAATCTTAAAAGTGAAAAAGGAGTCTAAATCAAAAAACGGGAGTGTTACCGATGAAAAAAAAGAAGTCTTTA
>NW_011359125.1:1720010-1741549 GCF_000735185.1 Notothenia coriiceps | reverse complement strand
ATCCTTCATAGTTTTAGTCGACGAAAACTTTACTGGAGTATTTAAATGTTTTGCTACTGTGTACTTCTACTCCACTACAGTTCAGAGGTACATGGTGTACTTCTCCTCCACTACATGTATTTAATACCTTTAGTTTACCTTACAGATGTGGATGAATGATGTGAAATATAATCAAGTGTTAAATCAGACTTTAGTTCCACCTGGAGTAAATCCACAAGCTACCCTGCAGTAACAGAGTCACTTGTGATCCACGTTATACGACATACATATACAGTGGGGCAAAAAAGTATTTAGTCAGCCACCAATTGTGCAAGTTCTCCCACTTAAAAAGATGAGAGAGACCTGTAATTTTCATCCTAGGTATACCTCAACTATGAGAGACAAAATGAGAAAAAAAAATCCAGGAAATCACATTGTCTGATTTTTAAAGAATTTATTTGCAAATTCATGGGTAAAATAAGTATTTGGTCACCTACAAACAAACAAGATTTCTGGCTCTCACAGACCTGTAACTTCTTCTTTAAGAGCCTCCTCTGTCCTCCACTTGTTAACTGTATTAATGGCACCTGTTTGAACTCGTTATCAGTATAGAAGACACCTGTCCACAACCTCAAACAGTCACACTCCAAACTCCACTATGGCCAAGACCAAAGAGCTGGCAAAGGACACCAGAAACACAATTGTAGACCTGCACCAGGCGGGGAAGACTGAAGCTGCAATAGGTAAGCAGCTTGGTGTGAAGAAATCAACTGTGGGAGCAATTATTAGAAAATGGAAGACATACAAGACCACTGATAATCTCCCTCGATCTGGGGTCCACGCAAGATCTCACCCCGTGGGGTCAAAATGATCACAAGAACGGTGAGCAAAAATCCCAGAACCACACAGGGGGACCTAGTCAGTGACCTGCAGAGAGCTGGGACCAAAGGAACAAAGGCTACCATCAGTAACGCACTACACCGCCAGGGACTCAAATCCTGCAGTGCCAGATGTGTCCCCCTGCTTAAGCCAGTACATGTCCAGGCCCGTCTGAAGTTTGCTAGAGAGCATTTAGGTGATCCAGAAGAGGATTGGGAGAATGTCATATGGTCAGATGAAACCAAAATATAACTTTTTGGTAAAAACTCAACTAGACGTGTTTGGAGGAGAAAGAATGCTGAGTTGCTTCCAAAGAACACCATACCTACTGTGAAACATGGGGGTGGAAACATCATGCTTTGGGGCTGTTTTTCTGCAAAGGGACCAGGACGACTGATCCGTGTAAAGGAAAGAATGAATGGGGCCATGTATCGTGAGATTTTGAGTGACAACCTCCTTCCATCAGCAAGGGCATTGAAGATGAAACGTGGCTGGGTCTTTCAGCATGACAATGATCCCAATCACACCGCCCGGGCAACGAAGGAGTGGCTTCGTAAGAAGCATTTCAAGGTCCTGGAGTGGCTTAACCAGTCTCCAGATCTCAACCCCATAGAAAATCTTTGGAGGGAGTTGAAAGTCCGTGTTGCCCAGCGACAGCCCCAAAACATCACTGCTCTAGAGGAGATCTGCATGGAGGAATGGAGCAAAATAACAGCAACAGTGTGTGAAAACCTTGTGAAGACTTACAGAAAACGTTTGACCTCTGTCATTGCCAACAAAGGGTATATAACAAAGTATTGAGATTAACTTTTGTTATTGACCAAATACTTATTTTCCACCATAATTTGCAAATAAATTCTCTAAAAATCAGACAATGTGATTTTCTCATTTTGTCTCTCATAGTTGAGGTATACCTAGGATGAAAATTACAGGCCTCTCATCTTTTTAAGTGGGAGAACTTGCACAATTGGTGGCTGACTAAATACTTTTTTGCCCCACTGTATTTATGTATAAAAGACATCAAAAAGTGCATTTTACACAATAGGTCCCCTTTAAGTTACAATGTGGAGTCTATGACTTACAGTATGAATGCAATAGTATATATGTATTCTTACATATATAAAGATTGTTTAGCCAGTTATGTTGGTTTTTGTAAACACACACACATTAAGTGCATTATCTGTATCTTCATGGCCCTTAAAAACGTTCTGACTGAATATCGTAAGCAAACATGGCATGCTTCAATGTTCAAAAAGCTCTTTATTTTTCTCATACTGCCTGTGCTGCAGCACCTCTTTTCACCCTCTGTCTGAAACCAAAGACCAGTCTGCTCTGATTGGTCAGCTGGCCGGCTCTGTTGTTATTGGTAAACTGCTTAGATATGTCCCGCCCCTCAGCTTATCATGTACAATGTGTTGGAGTGCTAGCCAATAGAAGCACAAGTGTTACATAGTGATGTCACTCTGTGCCAAAAGTAAACAAAGGAGTCCATTGGTGGCGTTTCGCGCAGGGGAGGAGTGTGTGGGAAAGAAACTCCCTCTGGAGGGAACATAACATGTTATATTACCTTATATTATTACTTTACGTTATATTACACTGGGATTTGAGCCTTTTGCAGACCATTTACATGCACAATAATATAACACCACAGGAAAGGGAAAACCAAAAGAACACAATAGGACCTCTTTAAAACAGATTATGGGAAATATGAAAATGGAATGCCCCATATTTAAGCTTGTTTAAAAAGCTGTATCAACTGTCCTTAAGCATCTGCAGTATAAAAGCAGAACTAGCATATTGTATAGTAAACAGAATGAACCAGAATGCATGAACTGTATCAAGAGAGCTCAGTGTATGCTTTTGCTTCCCCTACACTGAAAGAGATTATTTTCTGCCCCTTGAAGGTATAACATATGATACAAGTTTAATAATCCCTTTGAGGAAACTGGAGGGAGTAGAAAAAGCAAACCTAAAAATAAAAACGGTCTATTAAGTAGTTATAATATACAAACAAGTGCAAGTGACACATGGTTTAAAGAGTGATGCATTGTTCACTTCCTTGTTCAGTCTGCTGCTAATTGTTTAGTGTCCAATTAGCGTCTACAGTATGAACATCTTGTTTTAAACGTAGCCAGGTTTCCAGATTGCATTTCGCCTTCTGCCTTGGAAAGTTCTCCTACACACAATCATAGCTCTCTTAAACATGATTGGTAATGCATATGGAGTAAGAGCTTGTACTGTACAGTATGTGAACAGTGTGGTACCTATGGTGTTGTGCATGCTACTGCACAACATGATCCTTCATGCAGTAACTGTGGTATGAGTGATACTGTAGCTTTATGGCTTATGTTAATTGGTTGTCGATTTCATGAAGTCCAGATGGAAATGCTCCTCTGTTGCAATAGTGATGTTCAAAAGTAATTACATGTAAATGTTAAGAAGAACAACAAATGAAGAATCTATATAAGTCAAACTCTTGTCATAGTTGTCTGCCAATAATGACACTGCAAACAGCAGGTTTCTACATTTCTATGTTGGAAAAGGCCCAATAGAGTCATAACCTCATATCCAGACTAGCATCTGTTCTGCTAGCTCCTTCAAAGCCATCTCTCATTGAGCATTAATGTCATTTATGCCTGAAGAAATATAGCCTGGTCCTGTTGTTTCTAAAACAAATCAGCTCCACTAAAGTGCTTGCTGTAAACCTTGAAACCTTTGTGTCTGAACCACAGGGAAACAATCATTGCTTCGCTAGTTAGAAGATTGTCATTTCAAGAGTAGGAACCGTTGGATGTGGATAATCAAACTTAATTCAACATTAAAACAGGAGCTGTTGCAACACGCAGTCGATAATACTTCCACATTCAAACATTGCAATTATCAGTAGACCATAGTCTCATTTGACAATGGAAAGTGATTCAACATACAAAATCATTATTACTTTAATAGCATATATATTAAACAGGCAACTACTTTAACAAAACGAATGATGCGAGCCACACAACATGCTGATGAATGGCTCTGTTTCAAAGTTACTTCTTAAGAATTGATAGTTCCTGTTTCACTGAAGACATAACACATTCAAGGCCGAGAACTATTTCCTGTGTAGTCCTTTATGTAAATCTATAATGCAGATTACTAGGAAACTATACACTAGCACCAAACTGACACAATAATTACCATGTATAATATAATCACTAATATAAAGTACTCCAAGCATTCTCTCCATACACTGACTGTGCCTAAGGGTACTGTTGTGGGTAATTTAACTACAATAAGGATTTTGGCGATGATAGAATTCTTCTAAATATGTCCAAATTGTCCTTCCTGTAAGACCGTTAGAGACCTCATCATGCACCCCGGATGAGGGCACGTCCACATGCCCTCTAATAGGGTCCAATTCTTTGCTGTTTTAAAAAAAAAGTTCCTTCAGCGTAATAGTTAGTTGAGCCTCATGTAATAGTCCGTGTTTAAATGTTCTCTGTTCATTGTAATAGTTGGCAGAAGCTCGTGTAATAGTTGGTGTTTTGTGTGTGAGCAGGCTCTCAGGTAACAGAGGCCCTGCATATGAAATTAGATGGTAATGAGGAAGAGGAGGAGGAGGGGGGAGCCTTATCACTACAGGGCCAAATTCCGACAGTGAATTGCGCAGTTGTAACAAAAGTAACAGAGCGTCCATTCAGCCTGCACTAATCCAGATGGGAAAGTCAAACAGCAGAAAGTCCACGGCACAAACTCATTTCATCACTTTATTAATTTAGATATTGCCTCCTCGCTCCTGTGGGGAAGAAAAAAAAAAAGAGCCCCTCTGAAATGACCAACATCGGTGAGGCGTTTTGCTCTACATGGTTCCCCCACTTCGTCTCCTCCCGTTATCTGTTTAATTCATCCCGCCAATCTTGGCTGTCTTTACCCACTAAATTTCCCTTTGACACGCATGCCTTGCTTCGCATAATCCTCACTCCGGGGCAGAATTAAAAATGGAAAAAAGAGGAGGGAATAGGACAGGTGGCTGGAGAATCCTTGAAATAATGTTCAATGCCAGACCCAGGGATGATTTGACCAGATTCGAAACCAGGGGGCTGATAGGGAAAGAGGTTTTTCTTTTCTTCTACCTTTTTATTTTTGGAATCAAGGGGTAGGAAAAGAGGTGACAGGTGGAAAATGTGCAGAGACTGAGAAGTCCCTTAAGAGCCGGGTCGTAGAGTCAGGACTAAATTGTGGTGCCAGAGTGACTTCGGGGGGAAAGTGTGGCAGGGAAGATGAAAATGTCAAAATGTCATTCTCCAGAGGTCTGATTTGAAAAGTTTTCTCTGTCTGCTGAAGACTGAAAATGAGAACAGCCAAGTTATTTCTTTCCCTCGTTCTGCATCTATTTATTATTGACACGTGGGGACTGAATGTGTTATCTTCTCACTTCTGTGTGTAGCAGTGGAACAACCATTGCTGTGTATCAGATTATCTGACCATTCACCGCTGACATGCTTTGTCGGAGCAGACTCTGATACTTAGAGTTGCAGTTCCTTAGGTCACATGTTACATCAATAACAGGTTCAATGGTTAATTTTTCTAACTGAAATATACATGGTTATGATGTTTGATATGAGGGAAATGGTCATGGTGAAGAAGCGCTGAAGTCTGCCTGTTATTGAATCAAGTACAGTGCCCTACTCGCTTCTGCTGTGACATGAGATTTTAGATTCATTTCACAGATCTTAGTCCCAGTTCATTCATTTCTATTTACATACATACACACATGGACATATCTTCACCCTGGAAACATTCCACACAATTCCACATCCCTCCCCCTTAAAATCGGAAGCTTTAAGCCCTGTCAAGACCTCCAATACTGCAATAGCTGACACTTTGAATATACAATTATTAATTTTCTTAATTACTTCCCCTTTTTTTTAAACAAGTATTGCTTTTTCACCCACCCCCCTAAATACACAATCATACACATAGACATGCTTGCCATATCTAACAGATTCCTGCTTAAACACTGGGTATTGAGCACTGCTTTATGTGACAGTTACTGCAGGAAGCTATTATTAGACATATAATGCTTACTATTTCATGCTTTCTTAATATGCTATTATCTTATTATTCTAATACTTTTCTCGTGGAATTCTTTTGCCTTTATTTAATATCAGACAGTGTAGAAATTGGGGAGAGGAAGAAGACTTATATGACACGCAACAAAGGTTCCAAACCCAATTTGAAATGATTGGGCATGCACTGTAAGCTTGCTAAGCTAACAAGGCAAATAAAGTCAACATTTCAAAAAATCTGGAATTCTGGAATCTTTGTATATCCCTAGGTATTTTTCCCCTTTTTAGGAGACTCTCCGGTAGCCTATATTGTTGAGGCGCATAACCACATTTCCTGCCTGTATATACACTGCCACGATCAAATGTACGCCAACAATATTGATATTTTATCATCATAGTCATTTCTCAGGTATTACTATTGTTCTAACAATTGTTAGAGAAATATCTCTCGTCACCGGCTTGAGTTTAAAAACAGGATACATGTATTTATTATCCTTGCAAGAATGAAAGTAGTCATCACACACAGAGCATTTGGTACAACTAGTTCCTGAACAGTGTCCTTCACAAGCTGATATTCAAGAGAGGGAGTTACACAGTCACAAGATGGAAGAATATGCTTCTCATATGTCTATCTCCATAGAGGCTGAATCATCATGTTAATCACATAGCTGTCATATGCCTAACACAGTCCTGATGCTCTTCTAGGTAATCAGACATCCTGTCATGTACACAGCTACAGTTGGGATACCTTTGTTATCATGTGTACTCTGATATTGGAAGAGTACATTCAGTATTTCCCCAACAACAATATACTTTATAATATGATATATTCTAGAGTGATAGTCCACAGGGGCACAGAGCTGTGTGTGGACCAGATCAGCAGGAAGACGAGGACAGTGTTCCCGGGGGGGGGGGGCTGATCTGCAATGTGTTGGCTGCGTTCAGGGGCAGGCTGCGCGGTGCGGCCATGGCGGCAGCCGGCGCACGCCTCTATTGATTGGGCTTCACAGGCTGAGACTAGCCAATTCAGAGCACCAGTGAGCCGAGACCGATTGGGCCTCCTGAGTTACAAAATCCCACAGCTCTTCTTCTCTCATCTGCCAAAAAAAAGAATATTTCTCATTCCCCAGGCAAATGTTTTCGAGAGAAACTTTGAGGTTCTTGGTTGGAAAAGGCTGGAGGAATTGTCTTTGAAAGTTTGCTTGAGTCACTGTTGCTGTGATCACAAAATCACACTTGTTGTTGGAGGGACATTTTAAACTTTATGTTGCTGAGAATCAAAAATCTTACATTTGGAGATTCAAGCACAAAGAGTATTGGCAAACCTACAGTCTGAAAGAGAATTACAATAACTACTTTTTCTAACAATAATGAATTAATTCCAAATATAACGACGTGAGGATCCAAACTAATGTGTTACATTCTAAGCACCAACATTTACATTTATGATCTTGTATTGCTCCGTATTGGACTAAGAAAGAAATGAAGAAAAGGACACAATTAAACATTTGAAATCAATGGAAAAGTAGAGAGATCAAAATGCCCTTTATTTCAATACAAACACTTTATTGTTGATACAGAAACTCACATACCTTTTTATTGAAGTAACCTCCTGTGTGAAACCCTTACAACTTTGGTATTGGGATGGATTCTGGTTGGCAGTTGGATCAGTGGATCAGTTTTCCTACTGTCCTCAAACGGCTCTGAAACACGGTTGTGGTGCAGATCCTGCAATTAATTTGAGTCATAGAAATAAAGTTATATTTCCTAATGACGAAGGCCCTTTTCTCTGGTATTCATGGTTTCATTCAAAAACTGCAATTATAAAAATATATTTTGTATTAACAATTGATTAAATGATTTGTGAAATTTTTAAAAGGCTTCTCTGGTGCTGATGCACCTCTGAAGTCTCCATCCCATTATAGCTTCTTTTAACACGTTTTTTGGTTTCAAACTATATTCATCTTCCCTCCTAGAGAGTTGTCAGTGAAATAGCTCTGAATTACTCATGTATTGTAACTCCATGTCTACTAGATGTTTAAACAAGCTAAAACACCTCTAAAGCGCTATACATTGTTTTTCTGTTGCCTCAAGTGGCCCAAACCCATGAATAAAGCCTTAAAAATCATTATGTTCAAACTGTTACACTTCAGTTTTTCTCCTGCTAAAGTTTTGTATTGTGAATGTGTGCGTTTGTTCAGGTGGGGTAAGCTGGTGCCCTCTCTCCAGGTCCGGCAGTTCTCAGCAGCTACAGGGCTGAGCCGCCTGCTGATTATTCTGGGGGTGATGGAACCGGCGGTTACCGGAGAGAACGTCTCAGAGGAGGTCATCCAGCGGCAGGTCAGGCTAATGCACACACACACGCACACACACACGCACACACACACGGGCACACACACACACGGACACACACACACACACACACACATGGGCACACACACACGGACACACACACACACACACGGACACACAAACACACACACACGGACACACAAACACACACACACGGACACACACACACACACACACACACACGGGCACACACACGGGCACACACACACACACGGACACACACACACACACACGGGCACACACACACGGGCACACACACACACACACACACACGCACACACACACACACACACACACGGACACACAAACACACACACACACACACACACACACACACACACACACGGGCACACACACGGGCACACACACGGGCACACACTAGGGCACACACACCACACGGGCACACTCAAAGAATGTTTATAAACTTTGAAGACAATACTTTGGTTTCGTCCCTCTGCTCAGACACTTTACTAAGAATATGAAGGCAAACATTTAGATTTTTCCTTCTAGATGAAGGCTAAATGGACTCCTACAATCTTTCCGATCCCACCACAGGATGGTGCTAGTGTTAGAACAATCCAGTGTCCTCCTCAGCAGAGATCCGGGTGCATGATGATTGCAGAGGCATTTGTCTCCGGGAATCTGGCATGATATGACGCCACACGTCATTTTCAAATAAATGAAAATTGATCCCGGTCCCTCTAGCTGACATGACGCTGCAGTGGCTCTGTATCTTCTGGAGCCTGGTGTAATGTAAACTCCGTTCTTGACATTTCACACAGCCTGTGAGGAAGAGTATTTTAATACAAACTATACATTCACTCAGATCTGCTGTAAAGCTGTTTTAAAGACACAGTGCTGACGACTGCCTGTCAGGAAGACCTCTAGTCGTTTTTGACTTGCTATGGAAAATATCTCAGGCAGAAAGGAGTAGTAATAGATTCTGGTGATGAACAACAACCGATATCTTTGGTAACATGGAATAATGCTCTGTGGGGAGTGAAACATTATTACAGCAGGGGTAAACATACATGATGCACATAGATAAGAAGAGATTATTGCAGGAAATCTCATTTAGTAGCTTTTTATTGCATTCAACCATACTGTCCTACTTCAAATCCTTTTTTTTTATTGTTTGGAGAACTTGTGACACCTCTAACATCTGTTCAGCGTTTCCTTGTAGCTGAAGCTCTGTACGATGCTCAGGAAGAATGCGAGCACACGTTAAGATGCCTTGTTCTCCGCTTCCCGCCACCCACCATTTCGATGGCAGTAGTGATGAGGGACCCATTTCAGCTTTTCAAGTATTACAGTTGTTGCCAGGGAGATAAGGACGCCATTGTGTGCAAATCCTCCAAGGACAGAGGAAGGTTTAGTAGACAGGCTAGTGAAGGTTATAACACACCCACAAGCCGGACTCAATAGAGCATGCAGTCCATTTCTCAAGGGCGTGTTCTGTAACCACTGCCTAACTGATCTGGAGAGGAATTGTTTGCTTCCATGTTAACAGCACCAAGATATGTCCGGTCTCATCACGTGCAGGTAGAGATAGATGCAGGTAAAGGGGATTTTCGCTGATTTGGGCATTTCCTGAGGTCTACAATGTTGTATCATTATTCTGTCTGGAGCAAGACACAGACTGAAGTGTTTAGGCTTTCATGTCTTTTCAAAAAACATCTTGGGACATGCAAATTAAGTTTCAACAAAAAAGTAACATTATCTTTTTGCATTGATTCAGTCAGTACGCACGCTGATGCGCTCACACACTCACGGACATACACAACCACTCGGAGGCGCCACATGTATAGGCTATCAACAACAGCCTGCCCTGGCCTCAGACCACCACAGCCTGACAACGGCACAGCGAACTAAGAAGAGGATTACACCTGTTTCCTTGATGTTTGTCTCTGGGGAATGGGCCGGTAGGCCTACATAGACCGCTTGCTATAATATAGCTTTTGATCTTGGCGTCAGGGGTCTCAATAGCGCCATAGAGTCCCCTATCGGTTGGGGCCCTTGGGGGAACTGTTGGACCACCGCCAGGCACTGCCAAATCCAGCCTCTCCTCCTGGCTGGCTGGAGAAGAAGGTTGCACAGCCACGGCCACAGATACAGCTTCACTTGTAGAGCTAGATGGCAATGATGGTGGTGAGGCAGGTGAGCTATCGTTAGCCTCCGGCTGCGGCTGCACGTCAAAATTGCTAACGTTAGCGCTCGATTTCGAGGACGATGCATGACAAAGAAAACGGTCTAATTTTGTCAGTTTAGCTGTTACATCTCTCTCTTTTGAGCGCTGCTCTTGTGCTTTGGTTTGTTGTACATTATAAATGCAAGTTATTACATTTTTTATAATGCTACCGAACTTGCTGCTGCTAGCTACAGTACACTACAGGTTGATTAAACAGTTTGCTCGTCACGCAAGGTATCACATGACATGAAAGGGAGCAAGGTCATTGGACAGACAAATTACAAATTAATTTAGGTTGCTTGGTTACTTTGAAGACTGCGTGAACCAGTCAATGCCATTGGGGCCCCTTGCCGGCTCTGGGCCCCGGTGCGTTGCACCGGCTGCACCATCGATAGTTACGCCACTGGTTATACGGCTCCACCTGTGCTTATAGAAGGGTTACTACAATATGATACCTTTTTATTTTTTTATATACATGATATGTTAGGGCTGTTCTGAATGAGGTAAAGCTGTTTGTATTCATGTATCATTTTGTAGACATATCCCACGACTTGGATAGCGCAGTATTTCACCGGATTCACTGCAAATAGTTTATTGCATCTCAACTTGAAACAATGTGAAGTTTGTCAATGAATGCTTAGTCTTGGAATTGTGAAGAATTATGCAGACTTTTTTTCAAGTATTACTATTGATTTGGCTTCATACGTCATATTTTCTCAACACTGCTGCACAATGTTCTAACTTCTTACTTTGTTATATATACTAAAAAAGGTACTGTGTTTTATAAACTGCTTATGTACTGTATATGTAGACACAAACTCAACTAAACTATACAGCTTTCTCAGAATACAAAGACACAACTGTTTAAATATCATCTTTGTCTGGTTTTTGATTTCTTTTAAGGGAACCTTGGGTAGAAAGTGATAAAATGTGATGCAAAAAAATAAAATGGTACTCGGAGAGCGCAGACCTCCACCAATTTCATATTTTTTCTTGTAGTGTTAAAGAAAGGGATACATATGTTGTGAGGTAAGTTAACCTGCTTAGAAATATAATACTTCTGGAAATATTTGCCTGATATTCCAGAATTTTTGATATAACCGAATGATGTAGTATAAAGTTTGTCATAGTGCTGTTTTTGTTAAATGTATGAGAGCATGAAATGGTTCATTTCTGTATAATGTGTTTGACACATGTATAAAGTTCCAATGTGTATTACGTAGCTTTTTAGTTTTCTCTCTCAAAGAAATAGTAAAAAAGTGTTTTGACTAGTTTATTTTCTTTCTCTCTGTCTTATAGAAATACCTACTGAGCAACCCTGCCCACCAGAGCAGTGCTGTGGATGAGCATTACTTTTTAAATGAAAGTGCAGCTCAAGTCAGGTACACTAACAGTCTTTGTCATTACTTTCCGAACAGCTTTGCAATTTGCATATTTAATGTGGAAGTGAAAACGAACCATGAAATTTAAATGTTTTGTTTGTTGTTTTCAAAAGGGACATCACCAAGTTTAAGCCCCTCTCCAGCAGGACAGCAGTGAGTGTGATCACTGGGGATTCTTTTGACCAGGAAATACCAGAACATCTGAACCAGGTGAGAGAACTCACCTCTCTTCTACTGGACAATACTGTAGTAACGCTCAGGTAAAATCCATAATAAATCTTTTTTTTTCCTGCACCAGATGGTAGCCAGGCTTCAAAAAAAGTTTCTGGAGGAGTCTTACCCATCAGCCAATCACATTCACATAAAAGGAGCAGACCGGCGAATGATCTACAAGAAGCCATCTGCCATCAGCCAGCACCTGAGGAAGCTAGTCCACCAACGACAAGCCAAACAGCAGAGCGAGTGACCTGTGGCCAACATGTAACAATCCCCTCCGACACACACAGGGTAGTAGTCTAGCTGCCAGCTCATAGTCCTATTTTGAACCCGGTTGTGTTGAGTACACCAACGTTTTTTGATAGAAATGTATAGTAGTGGTCCCCAGCACATAGAAACTGCCGGATGCTAACTTGCATATGTTGGGCAATTTGCGCAATAAGCATAAGTTGCGTGGACAATAGTTTAAAAATGGCTTGGAAAATGTTGGAGTGGTTTTGGGGGTTATGAGGATGCCCAGTCCATTTCTGACTTTTTCAGGATAAGAAATGGCCAATATTTGTACTCTGTGGGCGGATTTTTATACATTTTTTGTCGATTTGTAAGATTTAGGGGACTATGGATCCTTGGAATTGGAAAGATTGCCTATTTATTCCAAAAATAATTGTCCACAGTAGATTTAATAATTTTCATCTTGTGCTGTCTATCTCCAATGGTTGCAACACTACTCATGGTAGTCAGACTTAGCCCACCAAGAGTACAAATATTGCCACTTTCTGGTTAAAACTGCAATTTTTGATCGTGCAAATGTCAGAAATGGATTCAGAAACCTCAATAACCCTCAAAAACACTCCACAATTGTCAAAACCTGCCAAGACTATTTACTATTCTATACGTATGTTATAATGCCATTCATTTTAATTAACGCTTCTTATGCTAATTGTTCAAATTGCCCAACCAATAAAAGTTAGCATCCGGCAGTTTTTTTATGTACCCAAAGTATACATTTCTATCATAAAACTTTGAGGTACTCAACCTTTCCGGGTTCACTATGCCGGCAACTAGACTATAACCATTGAATATGTTTTAAATATTCAATAAAATATTTTTTACCTTCAGCAATCTGTAGAGACTGTGTACTTGTTAGGTTCATCAAGAGGTCCACGTATCTTTTTGTGCCGCTCTGCTTCATTAGAATTGAGAATAACGAGGGTTTTTCAGCGTGATGAAATATTTGCTGTCTTAGATTCAGAAAATCTTATCCTTCAAGTTGTTATTTCAGCCTTTTTACCCGATTGGCCTGAGACAAAAATTAATACATTACCCCTTATCAATGTAAAGGCCACACACGTCAATGCTCACCCTGATACTTTTTTATCTATTTCATTTGGCCTTAATATTCTGCCTTGTTATAGCCTTAGGGGAAGATGAATTGAGTTCCTCTCTCTGTGTCATTTGTTACTTATTGAGTTACATCACAACCAGATATGGACCTCTTATCTTTGGAGTTGATTAATTTTTTTAATTTTCGAGCAGATGAGTCTGGCCTGCAAAGAACACACTTACACTTTTTACACAGTGATGGAATGGAGCAGGGAGAACAACTTTTATTTTACCTGCACCTTATTCAAGATGAGCTTGTCTGTCGTCACAGCTGGCAGTTACTTAACAAACTTTGAGAGTAACATAAAAAATCAAGCAGTCATCACAAAAATATACCGGAAGCAAAACATATTACGTAACATCTTCATACGGTCTGATTATTGTTTTGTATACATTTTCTTAAATCTAAAGATGTCTGCACAGACACAGACATATATTTTAAGGTAGTTAGTGCAAACGGATGCCTAAAATGAAATGTTTTTCGATGTAGCATGTCCTCAGAATTTTGAGACAAACAATCTTTGGAAATATTGTGATATTTTTCTTTTTCTTTGTACACAACTAATAGACTGAAATTCTATTAAATCCTTAAGTTTTCAAAGGCCCGAGTAAATAAAAGTGTGTTCCTGTGGATGTACATTATGAATAATTATCACTGACATTTTGTAAAATAAATGAAGTTACTCATGTGTTGCCCCATACTTCAACACAGTTATTAAGTTATGGCAAAAATCAATGTACACATTGACCTGTAGTCCAGCAAATACTTTGCCTACAAAAATAAATGTTTAGATACTCTAGTTTTCACATTTGCAAGTAAAGAAAGACCAGACAACAGCGGTTTATCCTGAGGATTTAAGTTTAATTATGACACCACATCAAAATAAAAATTTCCAACAGATCTGGAATTTAATTCCATCCATATACATGCATAGCAACAACGTTTTAAGAAACATTTTCTCCCATAATCAGGACATTGGAATGATCATTTTTACATCAGTATCCCCACTGACCTCCCGCCCATCTTGTTCGTCAGCAATAAATTCTTGTACAACTTCTTTTTTTTCCCTTTGGGGTTTACAAATAATTATATGCACAGTCCCCATTTCATAATACTGCTTTTCAGTAATGTTCCCTCATTTACAAAGTATTGCATTGAGAGCAAATTTCAAAAAGGGAGACCAAAGTGTATCATCAAACAGAAATACGAGTACTATACAAGAATGCTGCCAATCTCATGAAAACATCCACATCTGAGTTGAAGAAAAGAGACAGGGACAAACAGCCACATATGTATGCAAAGCCATGTGTATATGCCAAAATGTGAGATGCAGGTTGTGCCTGGTTATCACCCCCAAATGGTGATTTCTTTTTTTTAAGGCAAACAAGTCATTAGTAGCAATCTGCAATTGACATTTTGAGCATATACAGAAACTGGAACAGCAAATAAGAATACACAAGTGCCTCAGTAGCTATTTTTGTGTCTAAAATGCATCTCATTTTTGTATTGTCTATTTGTTTAATTGAGCCTACACTACAGTGTAAACAATATGTGTGCTACACAAGAATGACTATACAATAACATTACAAACAACTCTGATATAAATTTCCTTTTGAATTTAAATTAAGATCACTACTTCTATTAATACTGATTGTAAAATAAATTAATGTGAAAGTGGCACCAATATTATTCTTGATTCATTTTTCTTTTCTTTTCTTTTTTAACCAATGGTTTTTGCATTATCAAGTCTTAAAACAATGAAAGAAGAAGCTTCTCTTGATTGTCCACAAGCAGCGTATAGCACTGCGTGATGCACTATTCCAGACACAACAGTGTACCAAAACATAGGAGAAAAAAGGGGGTCAAAGTTTGGAAGGGAATAGGGCTGGGGGAAGAAAAAGAAGAACGTGTCTTATTCTTCTCAACTTATTTGACATGCTCTGCAGCATGTGATGAACAGTAGAACTTCTTGTGGGTAATAAAGTTTGACAGGTTGTTGAACTGGATATCACAGAGGCGGCAGTACTTGCCACTTCCAGAGCCGTTCACACCTTTGTTGGTTGTGGGCGGCGCCTCTTCGCTTGGAGACTTGGAGGAAGGCGACATGTTCTCGTTGGAGTCGCCCTGGTTCTCGGTGGCCCACGTGGGTGAAGGGTTGGGGGGCTGGCCGTCTGGCAGATTCTCCTGCTGTGGAGGAGCCGTGCCTGAACGCTCCTCGTTCTTGTGCCCCCCGTTGACGATGACCATGCCTCGGTTTTTGGGCAGTAGGGGTAGGGGTTCCTTGCCGGGGTGGGGGCAACCGTTAGCAGCAGGCGGCTGGGCCTGCTCTCTGGTTGTTCCTGTCTCCCCTCCTCCCGTGCCACCTCCCCCATTAACGCTCTGCTCCTGTTCGCTGGCCTCTCCCTGCATCGCTGGTCCGCCAGTCACATAATCAGTTGACTTTATCCCGAAATACGGCGACAATTGTTCGGGACCTTTCATCTTCTTTATTGCTCCGGGATAGAGGCAGTGGGACAGAAACATATTCTTGCTCTCATCTTTTGATGGGATGAGCTGGGGCTCAGCAAAAGTTTTGGCTCCTGGCGCGGGCCCCAAGTGAGGGGGCAACATGCCTCCATTCTGCAACAACACTTTCCCATTGCCATTCTTCTCACATTTTCCCGGGCTCTTATCGTAGACTTCATCTGGGTTGTTGTTGGCTTCAATCTTCACATCGGGGAACATGGTCGGCTCCAGGCTGCCAGTCTCGTTCTGGTGTTGAGTAGCGGCGGCGGTGGCAGTAGCAGCAGCAGCAGCAGCAGCGGCGGCGGCTGTTGCTGGGCAAAAGTTCTGTTTGTGCGCCAGGTAGTTCTCCACTTTGTTAAAACTTATCTTGCACACTGCACATTCGTGATAGTCCAACAGTCTTTTAGGGGAGCTACATGTCTTGTCAGAGGCTGGCGAACACTTTTTGCTGAGATCGATGGGAGTGTCCAGCTCCTGTTGCTCCCCTGTATTGCATTTGGGAGCCATGATAGGTTTAGTGACAGTCAGAGAGGCTTCCAGGTGTTTGGGTACCATACCAGGGAAGATGTCACAGCGCGGGTGGAAGCGATCTGCTAGGCTCTCTACTGCTTCCTGGGATGTACAAGGGTTCATTGGAGGAACCCCGAGAAAACCTGGCTGACCCATGGGCCTCTGGTGCTCCTGTTCAGGAAGACACATCTCGTACATCTTCCTGCGCTTACGGGCCCTGATGGTTCTCTGCATGGAGGGGACCTTGTTGCTGGACATGCGTTTCATGGGTGGGTCATGACGGGTGGCACAGTAGTACTGCTTGTGGACCATGAAGGTCTCGTGGCGGCTGAAGGTGATATTGCAGGCCTCACAGACCGTCTTGTTTGGGTCATTGTCACTTTCCACCAGACCAGTAGTGGGGCTTTTTCCCTCCAAGGGCTGGCCATTGAGCCTCTCTTCAGCCCCTGTTGGGGTAGAGACCTTCTTCACCTGTCCAGCTAGATCCTTTTCTGGCCCTTTAGCCCCAGCATTGATCATGTCCAACACATTGGAGGTCAGACAGGCGGACTGCATGAGGTGGTTGTCGGCGTCCGTAGGGTGGCAGCCGGTCAACATGTTAACAGAACTGTGCCCACTGTTGGGGCTCACCGCTTCTGGAACCTTGTCTGAGAGGGCGGAGAAGTCGGGGGACTTCGTCATGTGTTGCCAGCGGCTGTTACAGTAGTGCTTTTTGTGGACCAAATAGTTGTCTAGGTTGCTGAAGGTGATATTGCATTCGAAACAGGTGGCCCCCTTGGGCATAAGAGGACTGTAGATGACAGGGGGGTAGTTGTTCCCTCCGTGGCGCAGCCTCCGGTGAACTAGCTCTGACATTTTAGCAAGAATCTCAGAAGCCTGTGGGACTACTGAAATGTCTTGGGAGAAAGCAAACTGAGACAAGAAGGGGCCCATGGGAAATGTAGGCATGTTATGCTGCACAGGGGAGGAGGCCAGTCGGGGGCTGGAGGGCTCAGACTTGATCCTAGTGTAAGAAAAACTGGCTTTGCTGCCTGGGTGAGCCTCTCCCTTCTGAAGGGACAGCATGGGCTTCTTCTCCGCCTTGTCAGCCTCTCCGTCTGTGCTGGTCTCCTTGTTGAGGGCCCCTTTGGGACTTCCCAGCAGAGCATCCTTCCTGTTGGCCAGCTCAGCGCGGGCCTGCTGCTTCTGCTGCTGGAGGCTTTCCTCGGGCCCCCTGGGGGAATGCTCGGTGCCGTCGCCTTCCCTGTGAAGTTTGCTACCGTGCCCATGTAAGTCCTGATGCTGTAAGAGTTCCCTGTGGCTCTGGAAGCTGATATGGCAGTGATTGCATCTGAAGGCCGCCTGTGACAGGTGAGACATGATGTGATGCTGGAATGTAATAAGAGAATCTGCCGTGTAGTTACAGATTGTGCATTTCAAGCTGGTGCCAGGAGGGAGGCTCTCTTCCATTTTGACACCTGTGAAGGAGATAAAAGGGAGAAATGCTCAGAATCTCGCCTCCCACTTCTCCTTTAGAGTTAACTCTAGACACCATCAAACGCTCATGCAATATGCCAAGCTTATTCCCATCCACTCGATTTCTTTTTTGTTGCTCAAGGATAAACTGTCAACTATGCAAGCTGACAGCAGGATATGTATATTTCTGAAAGGAAATGACAGTCATTTTTTTCAAACCTGTGTTAAACTCTGTCCCTGTGTATATTTTTCTAAAACATCTTACTTAAAAAATGAATTGAAAGTATCCACCTTCATGAATTGTCATATGTAAAAAATATTGTAATCTATTATGTTAAAGAGTGTTCTGAATGGATGAAACTCACCACTGTGTGAGGTGCTCAGGTGTATTTCCAGGGCCCTGGCTCCAGAGAAGGTCTTGGTGCACTGTGGGAAGGGGCACACACTGGGGGTTTGGTGGGGGCCGCTGTCGTTTTCCTCCAGCACCGTCTCTGGCTCCCTCTGTCGCCCACTGCAATAGTACATCAGATGGGCCTGCAGGTTCCTCTCGCTCCTGAACCAGATCCCACATGCCTTGCAGGGGAAGATGTCCTCTGGAGGGACAAGGAAAAGGACAAAGGGTACAGGATATCAGGACATATAGCGCACTTTCACATTTATGCATAAGTATAAAGATAAAGAGCTTGCACGCACACACACACACGCCCACACACACACACACACACACACACACACACACACACACACACACACACACACACACACACACACACACACACACTCCTCTTCTCTACAGTTCTGACTCTCAAAGCCTGCGTTAAAAGGCTTTTCCACCAAATCCTCAGCTGCTGCATATCGCTGTGTTGCTACCACTCGGTTGGTGCCCTTTCTCAAGGGCAAACAAGAACACTGGACCATCTGCTTACAGAAGCCTCCCTGTCGAGCTGAACCCAGATAGCCCTCGCTAAGTAAACAAACACACTATTTGCATGAGGCGTGTATTTTGCAATTAACACGTTAGTGCGAGCCTCAGTGTGTTTATGTGAACCCAAAACTTGAAGGTCGATGGCTCTTATCTCCGGCGCAGAGACTCATCTGGGTTAATCTACGCCCGGCGGAGACGACGCTCCTTGTTAAGCAGGTGACTGAGTGCAGGCTGTGGAACAGTGTGTGTGTGCGAGAGAGAAAAGGAGAGCATGCATGTTGTGATTGGTGGGAACAAAAGCATGTCTTGCTGGTGTTGATGCACGGGACACTCACTGATTCACGATGGCAGTGGGCAGGATGGAAGGCCATGGCGGGCCTGCTGGGCAGGGAGCTGCGATGCCTGTCCAGCAGCCTGGCTGGGTACATAGCCCTCGCTCAGAGACATGTGGGTTCACCGCCTGCAGACGCGTGTCAAAGTCCACCGCAAATGCCACCGCTCCTCGCCCTCCATCATGTTTCTTGGGTGGTGGTGCACCATAGTTGGCCACCTGAGCACAAACAGAAATAGACGAGAGATTTAGAACCGATGCCCAAGAGAAGAGCATGTTACTGCATGTATATGTGAACTTAAATGTCAAGGCAGTTATGGAACATAAGAAATATATTGTGTGCACAACATCTCAAAGACTCAATGGTGGTATAATAAGGTTGGTTGCATAGACAGTATGTAGTGGGAAAAACATGAGTGGATTTTTTTTTTCTCGTTCCCCCTTAAAGTATAAAAAAAAGTGACATGTAAGTAGTTTCGGCAGGCAACAGTCTTTCCAAAATAATGGCCCTTATTTCTCAAGAGGATGCTGTCCAAGTTATTCATATGCTATGGAGTTACTATAAAACCTCCATTTGGTTTAGGAAATTCCTGAAATTCACACACAGATATCTTAAAAAAAACTTCTCAAGTACAACTATGCACTGAAGGTCATATGTAAATGTGTTTTTCAAAAGAGCTGAAAACAATATCCTTTAAAAATGTCTATTTTTTTCTGTCAATCAAACGTCTTTTAGGGCTACCAAGCACTGATATCCTGAAGCCAGGCAAAACCTCAGCTGCGGTAAACTTGTAGCCCACATTGCTGTTGTCGCTAGAACACTGAGACAGGTCCTTCATATTATTAGATTGTTGTGTTTTGGGATTAAGCATTTCCTCTGAAATCTTTGAACATATTCATTAAGTCAGAGGAAGTGGGGAGGGTGCAGGAAGGAAGGGAAAGGGTGAGGGAAGAGAGTGAAGGTTTTAGCTTAGATAATATTTATCTCAGCACAATGACAGGCTTTTCAGGCTGGCACTTCATTTCCATTAAGGATTAAAGTTTTTGAATATGACTATTTACAGAAATCTGGCGGGGATGATAACAACAACTTATGGATACGTCATGCTAAATGGCCAGAATTAGGACATTGTTTCTGGAGAAGCTGGGACAATTAATTAAAGCACGCGTTAGCTTCAAAAGATGTGCAAACATACCGACGGGGAGTGTCAGGCTGAGAGGGGGACATGTGATTTGAGCCCTGGCTGATGTGGAATAAAGAGAGTCCTGAGGAAGAGGTGTGAAGGCAGGGGGGAATCGACGGACATCGACAACGACCAAATCTTACAGGTAAAGCCTCCATAAAAACATTTTGCAACTAAAATTTAATTCTGGGTCACCTGGTCCATCACTACAGCAGATTGTAAAAGAACTCCCCCACTTAGTCTTATTGAACTGTTTTTTAAGGGGCCCCCCCTCAGGGATGTGCCTTCCGAGGGTTTCGACAGAACCCCGCGAATTTGTGAGACAGGACAGCTCGAAAAGGCATTTCCACTTCAATGACTCTCTACTACACATACTTCCTCTTTAAAGAGTACAATCGGGTTTATTTTATAAGGATTAACTTTGTGGCAAGATCAGGTTTCCTTAAGGTTGACCTACAGAATCATGGTGATCTCTCGCACCCTAGCCTACCTGCACATTGGTGAATTTTTTCTTCGCTATCCGCGCTCATAATTCGCGACATGTAGGACAACGCGATTATTTTTTGGTGCTGACATATATGCAGATGCATTGGCCAGTCCGAACGGCAGACTGATAGAAAACTCAACATGGAAGCTATATTGCTGAATGGCATTTGCTCAGCTCCAGATTGGGTAAACTATCAAGTAATTGTAGCAAGGCCCTTCCTTCTATTCTTCGATGTGTGGCCCGGACATAGGCTGTGTATTTACGCTGCCTCAGCTTACTGCAACCCAGCTACTGATTTTAACCCCTATCTATACTACATATGTACATGTAAGATAGAAAAATCTACGAATTGTTCTTGTCTCGGATATTCTTCCTTATCTCACTGACATTACTTTAAAAGATGCACATTGTCAATAATTTCATGTATGCAAAACACAAGAAACACTGCTTGTGCCAAGCTTGGACACGTTTGGAAACAATTCATCGACATTCATTTAGTAGACGATGGTTTTCTGCGCCCCAAGCTGTACATCCATTACACTAGCAGTTGGCTTATTCGTCTGGCATGATGACTTTTCAGCATTTTCAAATGGTTATAGACAACATTACAATATAAACAATTTTATGGTATTAATACTATGTAGACTAAAACAATGCAACAGGGGTTTACTAAAAGTGATGGCATTAATATATAAGTAACCTCAAAACACG
>NW_011359125.1:1704495-1719965 GCF_000735185.1 Notothenia coriiceps | reverse complement strand
TGCCTGTGAATAAAAAATAAACCATAGTGTTGGTGATCTACAGTGTTGTCATTCTTCTTTGAACACCAACAAGACCGCTAACACCCTATTTCAATAATCACACTCCCTGTCATTGACATAATTAATAGATAGTTTAGCTTCTCACCATCATTTGCTGTGGCCAACTGATGTTAATGATCGTCAACGTAAACATTCAGCCACGTGACATTCAGCCAAACTCTCGCGAGAGTTTTACACAAGACGGATCCTTTCTAGCCATAACCCTATCGCTTTCCAGTCTGTTAACCCAGAATGCAAAGCGATACAAAATCAGTCAAGTGCTGGGAAAACTCAAATTAAGTTAAAGAGACAAACAACTAAATGAGTGCGGGACCAACAAAAAGCTAAAGACATACCACTTCCACCCAGAAATTCTGGGTGGTAGTGGTATGTCTTTAGCTTTTTGTTTACAGTTCTGTCATCAGATTATTTAATACGATTTGTTAAAACATTGTTGTTTCTTTTGATGTGAAATATTATTTATTTAATTCAAATAAAAAGCAATGTTAATTTTGTTCACAATTTGTTAAGTTAATTTAATAATTATGTATTTTTGAATCAAGTATTCATCTTTATTGTCTTCATTGTTAGTTTCCACATGCCTAAAACAACCTCAAGCTAAATCTAAAAGTTGATGGCTAAATAAGAGCGTTTGAGAAATTTAGCAAGGCATACAGTAATAGTCCGAATAGTCGATTAATCGTTTCATTAATCGATAGATTAATCGATTATCAAATTAGTCGTTTGTTGCAGCCCTATTGTAGTTATGCCATGTATAAATAAAACGTGTTATTCAGCAACCCTTGCAATTTGGGATTTTATTTTTGGTTGGTAGACCTCGGTGAGCTGGTCATTTCAAAAGTAGCTCACCAGCCAAAATAGTGTGGGCACCCCTGCTCTACAGGGTGTACTTTGAGGGTTTGTGACTCTGCAGACCATTTATGCAGAAAAAGCTATAACACACAAGGGGACGGGTAATAACCGGAAAAGCATGATGGGACCTTTAAGAGGTCTGAGAACTGTTCACTTTCTATTTTAAAGTCTTGTAGAAATACATTTAATAACGGCATAATCCCTTTTAATGCCCTACTTGTATACCTTGGCATGATCCCATGGTCTAAACTTCTTAGATTTTCTCGAGCAGTTTTGCATGATCTCAGCCTTTGATAAATTCATTATCTTTCCAAATATTTCATAATCTCTCTTACAGTCTTTGCTGCTGCATTCCCCCTCTGGCACTTTATCTGACTAAGATTTAGATATCTTTTATTTGCTGTTTTAACTCCACACTAAAACAGTATTTTGGTGCTAAGACTTCATTCATACAAGTTATGCCTTAGACTGGCTTAGGGTTATAGGGAAATACCGTTTTAAAATGGTATTATCTATGTTTGGTATTTTTCAAAGGAGGTCCATCTGGTTTGTTGTGCAGTGTATGTGAACACTGTATAAAACCATCTGCAGCTTTTCAAATATCAAATATGAATCGGTACCTCACTATCAACTGGATGTTTACCCATATTTGAAAAGAAAGCAATTATTTCACAATTTGAACAATTGAAGGAAATCTTAATGCACTCCCAAATAACTGGCCACATATGTAGATATGGTATGTAAAAATGCCTTCGTCTGTGAGTTTCTGTTTCTAACTCTACCTTTTGAAAAATAATAGTCGTATGTAATGTTTGACAAAACAAAACATGTATTTTTGACCTTCCATTCCTACATAACATACGGGCTGACATACAGCTATATTACAAACTGCTAAATAGATCAGCCTAAAGCTAGCAGCTTTTTTTCATTTAACATTTAAAAAACAAGAAATGTTCCTTTCTCAGATTCAAATGTCTATTGTAATTCTTTTTCTGTTCCATGTACATGTATCGGTACAATATCGTTGAGGATCTTTCAAAATGTGGTTTTCAAGTGCAGACATGTGCAGACATTAATACTTTAACGTCTTGTTTTTGTGACTGTGAGATAACTTAAAAAGCATGTTTAAACAGACAGCGTTTGCGATTGCAGTATATAACCCTTCTAAGATTGTTCCCTGTGTGGCCCCCACAGGCAGAGATCAGCAGCCTTCAGCAGCTTCTGCTCAGTAAGAACTCTGAGATCGAGAGCTTGCACACTCAGCTGCTGGCCAGACCCTTTCTATCCCCTGAGAGCCCGGAGAGAGGTAAGCATGGCACCCAGCCTCAAACAACCTGCCAACAACAGCCTGTCTCTCTTGAACACTAACCCAGCCTGATATGTGACGCAGTTAATGACTCATATTTGCATCCGTTTATTTGCAGTAAGATCTGTGGGAAAATTAGGCTAAACACCAAATGTAAGCCTGAGCAGTTGTTGCAGTGTTGGAGCAGTACTTAATGAAAAACATTTAAAACCCATGGGCCATGTCTACTTTTGATCTTTCAATTATTTCTTTACTCCAAACATGTCTCTGTATTTGATTAGATTTAGTTGATTTCTGTTCTGAGGGGCAGCTATGATCATAACAAGTCATTTCCAAAGATTATTTAATGCACTATCTCTTATCCCTATGGCTTTTTAATTGTCTATATGGTTTCCTATGACTAATATGTTTTTGTTCCTTCCAATTTTGTCAGTTAAACACATGGGGTACTTGCTCAGTAAAACCAATGTCAGTCCCAAGCAATAATCTCTGTGTGCCTGTAATAGTTACGAAGGGAATGTTGATAGACTGTGGGCCCAACTATGTGAAAGCTGACATGGCTAAAGCTATGATTGGTAGATTAGAAAAGGCTTGGGAGAATCTAAAAATACACAGTTTTTGATGGCACTCCAGTGAGGAAAAACTGTACTTCATGTTAGCATGTATGTTTGCCTTTCCTATGGAACTGTATAGTATGTGACTATGTTTCTCTACAAAATACTAATTTATTTGACATGACATGAGCAGCTGCTTTTACAGACTAATAATCAGTGTGGTGTTTCTCTTTTTAGATCAGGAGCTGCAGAAGCTAAGGAGTGGAATGAAATCACTGGTGACTGCCAATGATGAAAAGGTAAGTTAGGAGTGATGTGGAAATATTTCCTTTCTCTTCTGGTCAACACAGCTGCTTGTGATCAAGCAGTATAAGGCAGCATGTGTTGTCTTGGTTAACTACAACGTAAAGTGTCTTACTGGCCTGTATATAGAACTGCTATCATCATGCTGTTTGAAAGGTTAAAAGGTAACTGTTTTTAGATGTTGTCATTTCTCAGAGGCGCCGCCCTCCACCATTTATAGTACAGAGGGGCTTTTGTATTCACCCTCCCAGACACTCTCGGACTTTAAAGACTCAAAGACGAGAGCCTACATGTGGCACACTACCGAAGGACACACACGTACACACACCCCAAGGCGGGCCATTTCAGGCAAAGCCACACTTAAGTAGGCCTCGATCTGCCAAGCCTAATTTCGGAGTGAGCTGCATTAGGAGAACCATGACAAAACCAGGCATGGGCATCACTTCAAAAAATAAACAGCTGGTTACCACAACTAAGATTTCCAGCCAGGCCTGTGTCAATCCCCTCCCTATCCACAACTTTGATGTAAAGGCCATATGGTAAAAGAGAGACGTTTGTGTGGTGTACGGGTCAGTAATAGAGTGGAGTGGGTAGTCCATATGTGTGTTTCCTAACCTTAGATAAACATCTTAATTGAGTTTCCTCTCTGTTTACTCTAGGAACGACGCATTGAAGAGCTCACTCTGCTCCTGAATCAGTGCAGGCAATTCAGAGAGGTCCCTCACACCACACGGCAAGGTAATCAGCTTATTCACTGCGTTATCCTTCCCTAGTGGCGTTTCTATTATGTGAGCAACAACGTTGAGCAGCATGAAAGCCACCACTCTTCCCCTCCTTAACAGAAATGTACGCCACGGCTTGAGCTGAGAAATAAGGGTTTCTTCTCTTTGTTACTGTAGCTCCACCTGCTGTTCGGTCGTTGTCAAATGGCAGGACTCCGTCAAGCAGCAGTGAGGAAGAGGAGCATGTACTGATGAAGAATACTACAGACTCTGCCAGTGTAAAATCTGTGGATGTAAAGTCTGAGGTACAAACCATTTCAGCTACTTGATAGACATTTGCTTGCTTAAACATGATATTGATTTGTATTTACCCTTTAAAGGTTTCCACAAGCAGTTCTTCCTCTCGACAAACATCTGTATCATCCGCCCAGAAGGACAGTGATTCCAGGTAATAAAGCAGCTGTTAGGTCATGGATGACTCCGATATCTCTTTTTTTTACTGAGATGATGTTGTCTTTATCTTCTCAGAACAGACCCGTCAACCTTATCAAGTAGCATGAATGACCTAAAAAATGGACCTTTACAAAAGGTAATCATCCTACAAATGTAGTGTGTCCATATTCTTCTATCTTAGATAGGCTTATACAATCAACAACGGATGCTTCCAATCATTATACTGTTCTACACTTTACTGGAAGCTAAAGTTTTTATGGTACATGATTAATGCATGAGAGGTCAGAATGTTCTCATTTGCCCAGTACATGATACTCAAAATAGATATATTTACAGTTATTACATTTTCCTTTTGTATCTGTGTGTGGTTTATCCAGAATGGTCTGGATGAAACCAGAAGTCAGACGCTGCCTGTGAATTCCTCTCTGTCAGAGCAGAACGGGAGCGGAGACAGCAGCAGTGAAATCCAAAGTCAAAGGTCTCCAGATGGGAGCGAAGATGGAGACTCCAGCCAAAGTAAATCCAGATATATTAACTCAAGCTACACATGATGATGGATAGCGTGCAGTAATCATCTTTGATGTAGGATCAGACCTAATGTTTCTGGGGAATAGTCGCGGGGCCAGTAACTCCTGTGCGCAGATGCAGCTTTCATATTTGGAGCAAACCACTCTCCTTTGACCAGACGACCGCTGCACCTTTGATCACATTTAATTGCAGAGGCTCCTGACAGAGCAGATGGCTCATGGGAAAGACTTTCTCACCAAACACACCCTCTCTCATTCATTCTCTCTCATTCATTTCAGATCCTCCCTTCCTGAGATTCACCGACCATTTTTAACTTGAGCCCCACCCTGATTTTTTTCTCTGCTGCGTTCTGACTGACTGAAGCCCACACCATAAATATCACACCTTGTAACATTTAGCTTGAACCCCTTCTTTTTCACAGGGCATTAACCAGTGCATTTTTTGTCAAACTCAATGATCTGTGACCTGTGTTCTCGCTCATGAATAGAGTACTGTAACAAGACAGACTGAAACACGTGCGCCGCTTTGCTCTGAATGTTATTTTTGGTATGCCAGCGAAGAAAAGAGCAACGGAATTTATTTTTACTGCTTTTTACTCAGTAATCATCATCAAGATTTATCTTTCACGCTTCGCTACAGGAAACCATAAATTAAGACATTCTATTTTTTCCAAGTTTCCAGTGTTGAAATGTTGTTTATTTGGAAAGATGACAGTACGTCTATTTTTGCCAATCACAATTAAACTCTTTTTTTCTACTTATCAAATGCTCCTAAAATATGTTGCTTCTAAGTTGCCCTTCACAGTACTTTCATAACTTTTGAACCATATTTGCACTTACACTGACTTTAGTTTTTTTATCGTTTTACAGGAAAGTTGGAGAAAGTTGATGACAGCAGTTCGAGCGATAATTCTCCTGTTCATTCTGCAGAGAACACACAACCCGGCCTAAGAGCTGTGGGCTCACCAGAATACATGAAGAATAACAGGAGCTTAAAGAGGCTCTGGGGAAAGTGAGTGTGGGAAATGACAGTGATAAATCAACAATACACCAACATAAATGCTGGCCAAGTATGGAAAAAAAGAAGAAAACCAAACATTACATAGACCTTAAAAAGTATACGTATAAATATGTACTTCAAGCCAAAATACATATGGTTTATAGAGAATATATTTGTGTATAAATAATATATAAGTGGAGAAAAAATAAACATATAGAGATTTTTCCATAAAGAAATCTTTCCTGCATAATGAAACTCTCCTACTTATTACAGTAAAGTAAAAAAGTAAAAACTTACTATATAATTACTGAAACTACACTGTTGCACAACCCTGTCAGATGTTGAATGATTGATGATAACAGTTTTATCTAAAAGTCATTAAAGACTCACCTTAGGGATTTCCATCACCACCACAATATTTCTACGTGTGCCAAATATGTTATCATTTAACTTTGAGAATGAAATGGTTTGATGATGTTAACTCTCCTTCATACAGACTTCGGAGAACCCAGTCAGGAGGCCTGCAGGCAGCCGATTCAGACGGCGGTCAGTTTAGAAGAGGGGGTCTGCGTGCCACAGCAGGACCCAGACTGACCAGGACCCCCGAGTCTTATGACCCAGCACGGTAAAAATCAGTGTACCTATCTGTTTAGTAAGAGTTTAAGGGTTTCTTATCAGGCAAGTCAGCATTCTGTTTTACTCCTTTAAACAAATCTGGTTTGGTTCTCATGTCTCGTCATGTGCATTCACCATTCTATAAATACCCAAATCAAACAGTGTAACAAATACGATTCTTTAAATGTGTTACATACATAAATCACATTAAAGTACTTGACATAAATGAATCTGTTCATTATCTGATTTCTTTATTTTTTTATTTCAGTGATCTGAATATTCCATTCAGCCAGTGGACCAAGGAACAGGTGTGCGGCTGGCTGGAGGACTATGGACTGGGCCAGTATGTTAATCTCACCCGGCAGTGGGTCGAACATGGACAGACACTGCTGTCTGCCACACCGCAGGACTTTGAGAAGGTCAGAGAATAAAACAGAACAGTTACACTAAACATTGAGAAAATGATGTGAATGTACAACATGATGTTTTTACTCATATATAGTTTCTAAGTAGGTATCTAAAGAAACATATTCATGACTAAATTGAAGACTTAAAACGGCTAAAATAAACTACATTGTGCACCACCACTGATTCCCCAATCCTTAGTTTTATAGTGACAGTTTTTTTTTTGACCTCAGGAGATGGGTATGAAGAATCCGCTGCACAGGAAGAAGTTACATCTCGCTCTCAAGGCCTTCACCACAAAGGTTATAGAGAAATCTTCAGAGCTGGACTACATCTGGGTCACACGTAAGACTCTTTCTACATGGAATATTTGTTCTCATTTGAATCATAATCCATAAATAGAGACTGGGACATATCGGGCCAACAAAACAAACAAAGACATGTAATGTGTGAGATGTAAATCTGTTTGGAAAAAAATGCAAATATGGCCAGCATTCAGAAAGGAACTGTATTTTGCACTGAGCAGTTACAGTGATAACACAGCTGATGGTGCTTGATTCAGCATTCATAAGGAGAGTGAGTGAAGTCAATTAATGTACACTTTTCACCCATCTAGGCTGGTTGGATGATATAGGTTTGCCTCAGTATAAAGACCACTTCCATGAAGCCCGGGTGGATGGTCGAATGATACAATACCTCACAGTGGTAAGACTGAATCCAACTGTAACATTTCCCATGAATGTGGAGGCCTGCAAATACATATATTTACATTTCAGATGTATTTAAACATTTGCATAATTGTCCTTAATTTCAATGATATTCACTGTTCTTTTGTTGTTCCCTCAGAACGACCTCTTGACTCTGAAGGTCACCAGCCAGCTTCATCATCTCAGTATTAAATGTGCCATCCATGTACTTCATGTCAACAAGTTCAACCCCCACTGTCTTCGACGTAGGCCAGGGGAAGAGGTAAGCCAACATTGAATGGAGCAACAGGAAGTGCAAGTTATAAGTTACTGTGGATTTTGGAAATAGGTGTTATTACATGAGCTGCCCACAAGATGGCGACATACAGACATGAAATGCCTTTAACATAAAGCATAATGTATAAATGCCTCTATGGTGCATTCAAAGCACTCACTTATAATGTATTTAGAACATGGATCAAACTAGTATGAATGAGATAGAAGATTAATACTTTTTGTTTTTGACTTTGGCAGAAAAATCCCTCTCCCTCAGAGGTGGTGCAGTGGTCAAACCACCGTGTGATGGAGTGGCTGAGAGCAGTAGATCTAGCCGAGTATGCCCCTAATCTACGAGGCAGCGGCGTACATGGAGGGCTTATTGTAAGTAGATTTTGAGCTTTTCTGCAAGTTTTTCACATGCTTTCATGACAAGACTGAATAACTACATTTGTTGTTGTCTTCTTCTGTCAATACGCTCTTCCATAGATACTCGAGCCTCGCTTCAGCTCAGAGACTTTGGCACTGCTGTTGAATATTCCTCCACAGAAGACTTTGCTCCGTCGCCACCTCGCCACTGCCTTCGCTGCCCTGGTGGGGCATCAGGCCACGCAGGAGAAACGAGAGTATGGCAATGCCACAGGCCATGTACCCCTCACTACCACTGCTAAAGTAAAGGTAAGAGCAAAACAAGAATCAACATGTTTCTGTTGAAGCAGCATACAATGTAAATGATTTATTAATGGGTTCGACTTTTCTGTGTTTTCAGCCCAAGAAGCTGGGATTCACCCAATTCAGTCACCTCAGGAAAAGGAAACCTGATGAATCTGCGGACTATATCTGCCCAATAGACAGTGGGGCTCGGACAGTCAACGGGGTTTCTCGCCTGCCCTCTTCAGCACTCAGGGGCCTCAGCCCCACCTTGGACAGACAGGCTGAGAGGCAGGAGCGGCTGGGGATAAAAGCTCAAGCTAATGGCCTTAAAGAATAATTTAAAATACAGCACACTCCCCTCTCACTCACTAAGTGACTTTGAAAATCAGTGGAAATCTGATGCAGAAATGTACCTGAGATGAATCCATGTGATGACTTGCTGGATTGGCTGCAAAAAGCAGTGTTGTTTAAATTGTGCAAATAGTTTTATGAAAGCTGCTCTCTGCATTCCTTATACAGTTGGATTCCAAAGCTTTTACTTTGATTTAAAATAATGCTTTTTCCTGTCCATTTTGTATGTTATTTTCTGCAGATTTACATGTATAACCTTTTCTTGTGATAGACTGCACAAGGTATTTGCTGACCCCAGTTACTTTAAGAATGTCTCTTGTTCATATTCTGTAAGACTGACACAATGTTTTTCTGACGCATTACTCTTGTGCACCTTTAAATGTGTTTTCTTTGTAAAGGATTCTCATATGCAACATTATTTCATACAATCATATGCTGTAGTGTAGTATAATAAACATGAGGTTGACAGTTTTTGTAGCATTTTTGGAGAAAATCAAAGCAAATGTTTTCCCATCTCTTCTGGTGCTTAGCTGCTTACTGTACTGTCTCTGAACATCTTGATCCTATTTAATTTTGGCTTAATTATATCATACAGTACTCATGTGATTAACAGGGAACGTTTTCAAATGTACGTTTATATCGTTTTTTAACTTAAATTAAGGTATAAATCTCAGTGTTTTATTTTTCACTTCCTGTGAATGGATGTTTAGATCTGAATGGGCTAGAATAGATTCAAGACTGCCCTCTATTGGTCACAAATAGAAATGCAAGAACAATTTGCACGACATTAGTTTGGTTTGTTTGTTTTGGTGAGTTAATTAAAATAAATGCATCAAACAAACAATGATTCTCTTGTTAGTGAAGATTAACAGCTTCAATTTAAATTCAACTTGTTAAACACTCGAAAAGTATATTAAGTGTGTGTATATTTATAATAAAAAAAAAAATTGACATTTCGAGCATAATCTGCTTGAATACAGGCAGTTATAGACAGTTGTCCACTACGTGCTGTTGATCCAGGAACAATTTACAATACACCATTTTTGGCCTATTTAAATGTTCTGAAGCTAAAATATCTGAAACCAAATCATGCCATGTTTTGCTATGTTGTATTGCACTTGTTGTTTTCAATATAAATGGTCATCAAGAGTAAATACAACTAAATAAAACATGTCCTGACAGCATTTTACCCTTTAATCTCTGGCAGATTATTTTGAGAGAGCCCAGATAATATATTGTTC
Organism: Notothenia coriiceps; assembly: GCF_000735185.1. NCBI lineage: Eukaryota > Metazoa > Chordata > Actinopteri > Perciformes > Nototheniidae > Notothenia > Notothenia coriiceps. The sequence continues at coordinate 1,709,960 of NW_011359125.1, read as the reverse complement.
AGCAGGGTGGAGTGGAGAGATATTGCATTTCTTAACCAATCATAGCTCAAAGGCTAAATGAAACAAAAGCAAACATGACTGCCTTGAGTTGGGCTACATTTTCCTTCGTAATGTCGACTTTATCTAGTGGTATTGTAATTGTTAACAGTTACGGTATTTGCCAAATGAGACCAATCCGGTATTGGTACCAGTATTTCATTTTGCACGGACTGACACCGAGTGCTGTAATAAAACAAAGTCTCACTAAACGACCAATTTCCCTCTAAGTTAATCTGCTTTAATTCTGCTGGCGTGTCTGTTAGCTTGGCAGACGGGGCAGCAGTCAGCTCTCCTCTGAACCCTCCTGCAGAAGCAAACAGCCTCAATTAGACCAAACACAATAATTAGGGAATCTTGTACCTCTGCATATCATTAGTTTCCTAACGGAGAACATCCTGATCAATGATTACAAATAGCAGCTTCATAAATAAATTAGTCCTGCTGATACATGTGTAACCCAACTCAATTGATCTATGTTAAATGGAAATCAGAGGGCTGCAGGAATGAGGATTAGGATGGTGGGATTTGCAAATGTAAAAGTCTGAAGTACAAAGGAGAAAATACTAGTTTAAAAATGTGTTTTCAAAGCGTCAGCAATGTCTGACACATAGGTAAAAAGGCGGCATGTACATAAGAAAATGTTGAAAGTTTAAAAGATAAAAATCCTTATTTAAAACCAGCAGATGTCAGTGTTGGCTGTGGATGTGCCATGTGCCATAAATACTACCAGTGCTGAAACTTAACTGTTGGCTTGTGGTGCACCACTCTGTATTTAGCTTGTTTTTCATTCATTTTTCATCGTTGTTTAATTTTCCTTTGTTTACTCTGTTAGTCAGAGGTATTAATACTTTTTCATTTGAGTGATACTGACGTCACCCTAAAAGACATGAAGCTTGTTGTACTGCCTTACTACATTTGCAAAGACACTTTGAGTTACATATATTTGAAAGTTGTTATCATGCCAGCACACACAATAGGAATAGATGTCACATTGTTAATCAAATACTGGGCTCAGACGTGGCAGATGGACATTTCAGGATTAGAAAACATAACACATTGATATTAGAGGCCCTTTTAGACTCTTTAATTGTCAGAATGTAAATGATACATCTCAATAATACAGACAAGCATGCATTAAAGCATGTCGTTTTATTAATAAAAAGTATAAAACATTGCTGCAGTGTCTTTGTTTCTCTCTTTTTAGACTGCACTCTCCATTATGTTGTTTGTGGGTGTCAATGTGGGTTTATCAATGTTGTATGTATGTGTTAAAAGAGGACTGCGTTGTTTATAATAATGCATCTTGGCTAATTTCAGTAATGTGATCCAGCCTTTAGGAGCTGACAGCTTAATGGCTATTATTTGTGTCACCCTCTCTCATAACACTTTAGCAGTAAATTGCTATGTGCATATGTCTGTGGTATGACTGACATCTTACCTTGTAATATGATAGCTATTGTTTTAATTAAGTGAAAGCGATTGTGACATTTATTGGTTTCCAAGTTACTTGTTAATGGCAATATAAGAAAGAGTAGAGGTAAATTATGATGGTTTACATTGCATAAATAATTTACAAACCCTTTACTAATGATTACACATTATTCTCCCACTGAGACTGTCATTTCATTTGAATACATCACAAATAAAAACACTGCATTGGTGATGCAATGCAAAAAGGCTCTTGGCAATGCCTGAGCCCTCTCCCTTCTCTCTGTCTCATCTTCTTCCTGTGTGTTCCTGAGTGTGAGAGGATATAATGTTTATTAATGCTGTATCATATTTGTGGTGAAATGTTCCATTTAAATGATAGAGTCTATTGAGACTTGTATTCTGTTATCAAGGTCCCTTTTTAAAATAATGCCAGTAGCCAGTCTGTTAGTGTTTTAAGTCATCACCCTGTCTGTTTGATCTATGGAGTCACTCAGATGTCTTTAGTGGAGCGTAATCATGTTTTTATATGGTGTCACTGGTCGTTCCTGTCATTAACTTGCCACCAGCTTGCCAGTTTGGGGAACATATTCCATGTTAGGGTGGTGCATGTGTTGCATACTCCCCATCCAGGCACTAAAGCTGTATCTGTCTGCAGCGCACCAGTTTGTTCTGACAGGCCTGCCACAATAATGACTGCATCACCAAGATGCGGCAGAGCAGCTTGCGAGCCGACCCTGACATGCCGTCAAAAAGAGCAGCCAGCCGTCTGAATGAGCCTTCTTCTGCCCCATCAAACCTCAGAGCCATCTCTTCCTGTACAGCCAGACACCATCAACCAGGCTGTCTTTTCTCTGTTTGCTTTCAATAGGGGATGCATGCTTTGTATCCTTCTTGTGTGCGCGAAGATCAGTGGCTATAGATACTTAAATTATCTGCAAACAACCTAAAATCATCACATTAGATATAGATAATAGAGGACAATGGCGGTCCAAAACAAGCATGATGGGATGTGATTTTGGGGAACCGTAAGCTTGGTTATGATCAGCACTGTTGGCTCAAAGGGGCCTTTTTTTATTTGGCAGCCAAGGCAACCCTGCCTGTCATGTTTAGTTTCTGGACAGGCTTTTTCAATGCCTGAAAAATGTAGCCAGTCCATTGAAAGAGAGGAGAGGCATCAATCATTATGAGAAGGCAATTAGAGACATTTAATGAGTGCTCAAACCCAATAAAGATTGAGCATTGTGTCACCACTTTGGTTATTTAGTCAACGTCGTAACTGGTCATCTCTTACACATCCATTATTAGATCTAATGTAAAATCTCTACGATAGAGTTAAAGCTATAATACATATTGCATTACCAAGCTGTCCCCTTTAATGGTAGCGTCTCTCACCAGTGTGTGACTGGGTGAACGCTGGCTTGTGTTGTAAAGCCAAGAAAAGAAAAGGGTTACATAAATGCAGACTATTTAACATTTTTAGTTTTTTAATGCTCTTAATTGATTTTTTAAAACAATAGATGGCAATTACTTGCAATTAAGTGTGCAGTGAAACAGACACTGCACTGAAAATGCACAACTTAATATTTATAAAGTCAGCCACACACCGGCACGACATTTTTACTCAGTACACTTCACCACTGTTTTGCATTCATCGTCTGTCCTCACTACAGATTGTCCACATTAACCTCTACTGATTGACTTTCTCTTTGTGTCCCTGTAATGGGCCCCAAAGACCAGAAATAAACCAACCCACATAAATTAACTGAAGTCTCTGTGTGCATCTTTTAAAAGCTCTCTAAAAAATAAGTTATTTAGTTGATACACAACCCTTTTACTTTAAATAAGGATATGAAAAATGATAAGAGAAACAAATTAAATCCAAAAATCATAAGCAGGAACATTCCTTTTTATTTGAGTCATTCACAACAAAAACATCCATTCTGGGTTATTTTCCATATATTTGCCCCAGATTTAGTACAACCTGCCAGCATGTCTTCTGTGGCTGTGTGGCACATATGAAATGTTATCTGCAATGGCATTCCTCAGTTACACCCAGGTCAGTCGGACAGGTGTTCTCATTGGACATGAAAGCCTCTGGTGATGCATGTCAGTCTTGATCACCCATGATGATGGCCTGAGGTAAGCGAACTGCTTCCATTCCTCTGACATGGGAACTCTTTTGAGTTTCAGCACTTTTATGATGTTTTGGCAGCCAGAACAACCATTCGGACATTGAGGTGGACATTCGGGACACCCTTCCCATCAGGCGTTTATGCTTCAATTGTCCAGATCCTTTTCCTTTGCTAGGATAGGTTTGTCATGTTTCTTCCAGTCTACCTGAAAGTGTCTCTACTACTTGTAATGTTTCTCTTATCTACTCTTATGCTAGCAATGTGTCACTTGACAGTAAAGGTTGATGTTTGTGTTAGTCACATCATCCCCAGATTGATCCCAAGCTTTGGGCGTGTACATTTTTTTTTAAAGTAAAAAAAAACACATAATTGAGAATAGTAATATTCAATAAAAAATAAAAAGCCCACCACCAAAAAGACCTATAGTTTAAATATCAGCAAGAAAAAAGTCAAAAATCTAAGGCTTTTTTCTTTGAGTGATCAAAAGGGGTATTTTGGAAGGCATGAAAAATATCTATTTTGTCATTCATGTTCATGAGTACTTGTATCCATTGTGCAGTATTCATGTATTCACTATCTACTGGGGTTTATCAACCTCTCATATAAATGGATGGATGTGTTAGAGGTGGGATACATTACATCCCATCTCTAACACATCCTGTTTACAAACTTCAAAAACATACAGCGAAGGGGCTGTTAGATGAAATGAGAGTATCTCATTTGGGCAATATTGTATAAAGAAATATGCAAGAAAAAACAAACCCCAACAGCCACGCTTGATGAAATTACAGACGAAAAAATGGTCTCTGATGAATTGGCACTTAATTACTGCTTGATTAGCATAATTATGCATGTTAATAGCATCTCAAATGAATTGCAGTTGTCAGGAGGGAGGAAGCATCTGTAGTGGTGGCAGCCTGATACATATTTTCTCCTATCCAACAGCGTTGTCTAACTCTTCCCCTTAAGTGTTCACCATTAATCACTACACACTCCTTTTCCTTTGGAGTGAAATCTGGCATTTTGGGATAATTGGGCTATTATTGTGGGCTTGTCACATCTGTAATAGTAGGCTAACGAGCCCCCTCGTGTGCTAGCATTCAAGGATGATGGCAGAGAATGGGCACTGAGTGGCAAGGGAGGTAAATATATGGCCGACTAGTACTCAGATATATGATCACATTATTTGGGCAATAATTTATAGCATTATCCTTACATCCCAAATATAGACCTTATTTGATTGTAGCACTGTAGCTACAGATTGACATCTAGGTGTATGCAGTGGCGTAACTATCGACGGTGCGGCTGTCTTATTGTATATATTTATTTTTTTTGGGGCCCCAATGGCATTGACCGGTTCACGCAGTTTTCAAAGTAACCAAGCAACCTAAATTAATTTGTAATTTGTCTGTCCAATGACCTTGCTCCCTTTCATGTCATGTGATACCTTGCGTGACGAGCGAACCNATATATGTATTTTTGAATCAAGTATTCATCTTTATTGTCTTCATTGTTAGTAGCCATCAACTTTTAGATTTAGCTTGAGGTTGTTTTAGGCATGTGGAAACTAACAATGAAGACAATAAAGATGAATACTTGATTCAAAAATACATATATTATTAAATTAACTTAACAAATTGTGAACAAAATTAACATTGCTTTTTATTTGAATTAAATAAATAATATTTCACATCAAAAGAAACAACAATGTTTTAACAAATCGTATTAAATAATGTGACGACAGAATTGTAAACAGAATAGCTGAAACTTTAACAAAATAAATAGCTCAGTTACCTCTAATCATTAACCCATGTTTGTATAATTGAGTTAACTCTGTGTGTTGCTGCTAGCATACATAATACC
>NW_011359125.1:1704056-1704490 GCF_000735185.1 Notothenia coriiceps | reverse complement strand
GCACTTTTGCTAAATGTTTAGACAAATTGCTTGTGTTACCGCACTTACATGCTAAACTCTTATTGCACTCTTGGCAAAGAGCATTGTCCACCTCAAGACGGGTAACATTTAACCAGACCTTGGAGCGCTTCTCTCCGTTATCCCCGCTGTGTGTTGCTACATGTAGCAGCTGCTTGTGTGTAAACTGCCCCGCCCCCTCGCACACAGACGGGGGAGAGAGATCTCTTCTGGATTTTTCGTGTTTATCGTGTTATTAACTCCTGAATTAAGTGGCAGGGAGGCCAAGGGAGGAGGGATCATGTTTATTTTAACGGAGCTGGATTTTTTTTTTTATGAATGACTCACGATCTACCAGCATTGCGGTCGACCGCGGTCGACGTACTGGGCACCTCTGCTCTAAGGGCACTGGCAAAACTTTCTGGAAAAAAAAAACA
>NW_011359125.1:1669034-1704016 GCF_000735185.1 Notothenia coriiceps | reverse complement strand
ATGTTAAGTCATTAAAACCTAAATTTATGCCTTTTTATTTAAGAGTAAAGATGAATGGTAGGTCGGTGTATGGTAGTGTCGTCGGTTATGTGCTTTTTTACCTTAATATCTAAGACGTCTTTAACCAATTTTTAAGTAGAGTAATAAAACATGTCCCGGAGGCGACCTGTCACAAGGGGGAGTATATAGTAGAGGACCATACACTTTACGAGTCAAAACAGTGTCTTTGTTCGACTGGATCCCTATCCATTGGTCGTTCGCTGCAGTAATCTGTAAACGTTAAGGTTTTGGATATCCTGAACCGTTCTTGATTTTTCCGAAGGGAAGTAGAATTTTTATTCTCGAGGGACAGGGAAGTGGAGTAGTGAGTCCGGTAGAACGGACCTCTGTATTCCAATGTTACCAGTCCTTTTCACCGATGTTTTTCATCAATCAAGGAGACGACACCTGTGTGGATTTTCTATCTGTATAATTTCCCGGGCACAGTACGAGAAAGGTCGAAAATAATGGGTAGGGGAACACACAACACTTCCAAAAATACGTATTTTGCCAAGCACGTCTCAGTTTTAGGAGTTTTCATTGTGGGACATCGCTCATTTTGAGATTGTGTCTTTTATGGTAGGGGTTTGCGCAGCAACCCTCTATGCAGTAACAGGTAACAAATGAACGGACCCATGACACAGGCATCTTTACCGGTCATCGGCCCTAACCGAACGTTTACCCGTGTTAGGCAACTCGGCAATGCAATGCCCAGGCCCTCCGGTAATGCAATTCGTGGTTGGCGACTAACCAGGTTTAACTTATTAGGTGCCTTGAAGGAGTGATGTATAAGTTAAGATAGAAGATAGATAGAACCGGAGGATGAAACCCTCTTTATTTTTGTCACACACATGTACATGCACACAGCACAGACAGTGAAATTGGACCTCTGCATTTAACCCCTCCTAGTGCTAGGAGATGGGGTAGGAAGGGACAGGATGTACCAACAACAACAACAATGTGCCATGTTTTTATAACACCAGTACTTGATGTCAATATGTATAATGTTGCAAAATAAACTGAAGCTGTTGCATCCAATTATGCCTTGTAATTAATGGATATTAAATTCACGTGCGAGACAATGTCATCACATGCTTCATCTTTACAATCTACTGTATCTATGCATGAACTGATTTACCATATCATTAACTAACTAATAACTACTTTCATATCCTTTTAATATTTGATAGGATTGCTATGAGCCACATGAAAGAAACTGTATTCAGATAAATGATTTGCTACGGTTTACCTATCTAGCTCTGAGTGTAGTAATTGAAGCTTTAATGTATACTCATAAGAACAGGAAACACTTGTTTTCTTATAACATGAATGTGGATACTAAAACAATGAATTTATTAAATACATTGAAAACTTAACTGGTTTAGCAGGTCATTTTACTTTGAATAAACTTTCTTCGCTATTGAATATCACTGTTCCATGGCTTTATCATCCTGGGAAATTATGTATTCAACTATTAATTTTCAGCACTACAAACATTGCATCAAGTAATCACTTCCTCAGCCCTCTTCAACCTTACAAGAAGAAGATGCAATGCCTTTTCCTGGTGAATCTAACTCACCATTGCGCTTTTCCATCTGTCACTAGATGTGTTATCTTAAAGGTTGTTTCCTTGAAGGCTGCTATCTATGGATGGTTAGATGTTGTGGGGCTTCACATGAATAATGCATTCTCCTTAGAATGAGTGTCAAGGGTCTCCCATATTGCCTTTACGACAACTAGCCTTCAGCTGCGTGCCATCTGGTTAATGACTATGACCTTGTCCCATATTATACCTCACCATGTGTGAGCATCATGATGGAATATCATCAAAAAGAGAGAAAAGGACAGGGTGGGTGTGCGTTTTCATTGCAGAGACAGAGATGTGTGGGTTACTTGTTAAGGCCTTGGTAGTGGGTGCTCTGTATGACACATTTCTAGTAGGCTGTACAACTGAGATCTAGCAAGGTAGACAGTAACAAGGAAGGGTAGAGGCGCTCTTTCCAAGAATCATTCCACTTGGTGGTATAATTATATGTCTGGCATTTACTCTACAGCACATAGGTACATTCTGACATTTTAGATACGGCTTCTTACAGGCAACAACCATTAGCACATGTCTAATATGAATTTAATTAGTGTGGTTGTATTCACTCAGATTCTACATTTTTAACACCCATATTTGTTTTTAACAGGGGAACCTCTTACTGTGTACTAGAATGATTATACATAACTATATGAAGCATCTTACCATGTTGAGCAATATAATGTACACATATCTTTGCACCAAATATCCACAAGTTACATTTTTACTTTTAATCAACCCAATGGGCAAAATGCAATATCACTCCTCATCCACTAAATCAGGAGTCATTAGTTGACTGGAAGAATCGCTTTTTCACAAGGAAATAGAAATGTGTAGCTATAAGATAACAGCATTATTCTTCTTATCTGACTCTAGGTGGGGTCACACACAGCAATATTTGCTGTGCTCTGCATCAAACGGCTTATCTTGTGTTTACCACTAGACAGCAGGTCAGGTTTGAAACAACATTTTGTCCTGTTATGCACAGAATATGTCTTGGCAAGATACTGTAACGTTCTGCATACTTCATTAGGGTAAGGGGAAACCAGATCCCGGCCAATACAAAGTCCAGCACATGAACCACATAACACCATAGTGGGCCTCTTTAATATACTGATTTATGGTCCTGGTAGGTGAAAACTTGGATACAGCCCGGCTAGCTGCTTCCTTCTTGAATTTTATAATCTAAATTTGACCATCGGCTAGCTGTACATTTTGTACAGATAAGAGTGATATTAATCCCATCAAGAAAAACAAATAACCACTCAGCATATCATCTGGTTGCCCGTCCTACTTTCCTTTTATCCATATTTGTGCAAAAGGCTTTAAGTTGGAGAATATTTATGCCAGCTTTTATGGCTTGTGCCTCTAGTAAGGCTGGTAATGTTAATATTGGATCCACACTGTTAATGCAACTGGGATTGCTTCTGTTAATCCTATGTATTTCAGTATACAACAATCAAGGGAACACATGAATAAAATATGAGGAAAAACAAAGATATTAATGAATTTAATTGCCTTCTTGATTAAATTATGCAGAATTCCAAGAGGAAAGCTGGTGTCTCAAGTATCAACCTTTTTAGATTCATGTGTAATAGATAGGAGATAAATCAAAATGAGATGTGGAGAGTTTTAGGTCAACTTTCAATAATGTGATGAACTATTAATTGCCAATTACATCTGTTATAGATACAATAGTATAGCAATTAAGGCTGCCTGACGGCCTCTTTTTATTTCTCTCTTACATTATGATTAGCTTTGAGCGTCTTGTTATTCTCTACTATAGTGTTTAACATGTCATGTGGGTTTTGGTCCACTGGTCTAATTATGTGGCTGTCTAAAAACACTTGCATTGTGAAATGGAGACTCACGGATATTTACAATATTTAAAGTGGTTTAATTAGTAGACACAATACAATGACAACACTGTAAGTATCCATATCTGAGAGGGCATACTCTTCCTTTATGCATCTGGCTTAAAAAGGTGAAATAAATACTTTATCTTGTAAATGTCACACATACGGGTTATCAAAAGATGTTTTTCATACAGCAGTGTTAGAACTATTTCACTTCAGTAAAGTATTTTGTTGCACTGTATTCAATTGCTGACTTGGTTTATAGTCTGGTTTGCTTTCCTTTCACATGTGGTCTATAAGGCCATTTGTGATTGACTGTTGGAAGCTGCAATAAACTATAGTACTCAAATGTCCTTTTGATTGTGTTAAGAAAATATGCAGTGGACTGGACAAAAGGAAAACATTCAACTGATTTCCTGTACCCCAGTCATCAATAGATGGAACCTTTATGCAACACTGTTTTTATCAAATGTTCTGTGATATCTTTAATCAGGACTGCATCAATGCTAAGTAATTGGATCAAAGTGATTAAAATGAAACGAGGGAACAGACAGAGGATAAAGGAAAACAAGTTAAAAGAGAAAGGAATGAAGGGACTGCATGTCTTCCCTCAGTAAGGGTTGTCTCTTCCATTTGCTAGTGTCTTGCAGTGAATATGGTGTTGTGCGATAAGTGTGATGGTCCATAATTGCTCCCATCAGACAGGAAAGGATTAGACCAGAGCAATCAATAAACTGTGGCAATGTGGCCAACTTAAAGCTAATCGATTCTCCTCTTTGTGGAAAAAACATTAGCCTCAACATACTTTTGAAAACAATGTCTCCCAGTTGGTCAGTGTTTTTTTTTGTAATGATGCTAGTGTCACAACACTAAGAGAGGATTGTTGAGCTAACAGTATTTATTTGTATTAATGTGATAAAGTATATATGTTATCAAATACAACCATGGGCCTAAAGTGGCTCTCACAGATGAATGCTTGTAATTGGATTTCACTTATTTTCTCTTGCCTTATGGGAGGATTTGACTCACTTCTAGGATGGCCTTGTGCCAAGCTTGCCTCTGTCATCATCCATCAATAGAAAACAACGCTGTTCATGATTTGGCACGGTGATGAAGCCTTTATAAAACTTTGAAACATTTTATTTTAAAGGCTCCGTATTCATAACACACTCATGAGGACTACCTTTCTCAGTGGCAGGGTAGAAATAAGTTTCCTGGCCAATTTGATTTAAAATTATGACATCTATTTCTCTTTTGTATTATGCTCTTTCTCTGTATTTTGACAGTGATACTTTCTTTGGCAGGACGAAAGGGTGAGTGACCCTTTCAAACCATGAGGCAGGAATCTGACCTCTTGGCATCTAACAGCTGTATGTGTTAGTGAGTTCAAAGTGCAAGCGTGAATGATAATAAAATAACACTACCGGTACTTCTACATTGTGCATGACCAAGACACAACTGGACTGATAGATTTTGGTGTATAGATATTAAGTCTAAATATTAAAGGGGACCTATCATGCAAAATGCACTTTTTTATGTCTTTTATACATAAATATGTGTCCCCGGTGTTCCCGGGAACTCATGCAGTGTCAGAAGATAAAACCCTTTCTCGTTTCCTCCGTACCCACATCTTTTAAAAACGGGGGTACAACGAGCGGATACAGATTTTCTGCCGATATTACGTAATTTCGGATGGTGGATCCACAGAGACAAATCAGAAACAATGCCTGACGTGTTTTGGACGTAATGGTATTTGTTTACATCAGCAAGCATCGCTAACACTCAGAACTAACCTGTACTGAAGAGCACAAGTGTTTAAAAAGCAGGAAATAAAAAGGAACTCGCCTTGTGGTAAACCCGCAAGAGAAAAAGAATTTGAGCTCCATACTGTTTCAGAAATAATCCTTGATGTGGTTTAGAACAGGATGGCGTTTTATCATAGCAGAATTTAAAGGGGACCTATCATGCAAAATGCACTTTTTTATGTCTTTTATACATAAATATGTTTCCCCGGTGTGTCGGGGAACTCATGCAGCGTCAGAAAATAAAACCCTCTCTCTTTTCCTCCGTGCCCAAATCTCTAAAAACGGGGGTACAACGGAGCTGATCCAGATTTGCGTCCGATATGACGTAATATCGGAAATGTCGACCCACGGCACTATCAGAAAGTTGCTATCAGAAACAATGCCCGACTGTTTTGGACGTAATATGGTCGGTGTTTACATTAGCATTGCTAACACTCAGAGCTAACCTGTACTGGAGAGCATGTGTGTGAAGAAGCAGGAAATAAAAGGAACTCACCTTGTGGTATAGTCGGCAAGAGAGCAAGCCTTTGAGCTCCATACTGTTTCAGAAATAATCCTTGATAATCCATGATATGGTGTTTCATCACGGCAGTATTTAGTTTAGACAGTAGCTGCTGGGTCCCGCATGAGCTCAGCCCCCTCCTTTATACCCCAAATCAGCACTTTTGAAACAGGAAGTGAAATAGAGGGATATGAGGCATGGCTAGAATGGGTGATCTGTTTGGTATTTTGAGCAAAACACTTCATAGACATGTTTTTAATATATTTTTATATATCTGAGACGCATAATATATGCCTAAAAATAGCATGATAGGTGCACTTTAAGTCAAAGCTGTTTTTAAATTACACTACGATTTGTTTATTTAGAAACATGTGCATTTCAATAAAGATTAGATACAAATAAACCTTTAAATATCCCTGTAGGGAAATTCAGGTGTCAGCAGAGCAGGGACAGCAATATACATATCTGATATCAAGGGAAAACAATACAATGACATAATACAAAAAGATCATCAGTTGTACACTTTCAGTGTTCAAAATGTATGTTAAATGTAGTCCATAAATCTGTCAATGTTTGAGCAGCATAGTTAGTTTTTACGTACGCTTATGAATGAGTGAGAATTCTGTATGAAAATATGTTTGCTTTTCTTGACTAGTGATGCACCCTGTTGGCCATACTGTATATAACAGCACAGTTTTTGATTTAAAGACAGTTTAATAATTTGAAGATTATCAATGTGCTTAACCAGCTAAATCAATCAAGTAACTTACGCTTAAAATAAGAAGCAACAGTAGATTAATATATCTTAGTGGTGGTTGTGCAGTTACCCTCCAGCAGAGATTGGATAATGCTGTTTTTAACGTCTTGACTGTTAAATTCATAGGTTAAATAATACAAATAAAACAAATAAAAAATCTGCATATTTTTCATTGTGATTGTTATTGACTTGAACAATGTAGACTTGTTCTCCATACTTTAATTGTATATGTTGCATTTCCATTGATTTTTTAAGGTTTGTAAGCTAAAACTAAAATATTTACATTTTATGTCATATGAAATAAAAAATAAAAAATCTAATATAAAATAGATGACTTACATATTCAAGAACCCTAAGCTCTTATGGGTGTGACCTCTCATTCAGCTGGTCCGCTTTCCAGCTTCATTGTGCATTGCTTATCATTATAAAAGTGTGTCCTCTGTCATCAACGTCAATCAAAATCAGGGTGTTATGGTCCAATGTCCTGATATGACCTCCGGGGCTCTGACAAAAAAAGTATTTCATGCTAAAAATAAAGTTATTGAATCTTCTTTCCTTCGTTTTGTTTTTCATGAATGTTGTCGATTTTGAGCGAAAGTTTATAGTAAGAAACAACGAACACCTATAGAAACAAAGAAACCAACTATTTTAAATATGACCTCAGGCCAAATGTGGAAAACAAAAACAAAATGATAGGGAAGTTTAAACCCAAAAGCCACAATCAGATGGTTGTTGACTTGAAAGTCGCTCAGATGTCAGGACAGCTGTTCTAGCTTTGCTGTGAAAGCATCTAAGTGCGACAAGAAAGGGGAGTAGTCTGCAACACTCTGTCTTTCTTTTGAAGATCCCTGACTCTCTCTCTTTTCAGCAGCTAACTCTCTTATTTCTTCCAGTCAATGACAATCTACTAGTGCTGCCTTATAAGACAGTTTGTTGCCATGGCGTCAAACGCCAGCCACATGTTGGAGGCTGCCTTGGAGCAAATGGATGACATTATTGCTGGTAAGAGTTTTTGTTTCATTATTAGACATTCAATACACTGCCAAGTTTGTAATTGCAGGCGTTCTTAAATCCGGCGCCACCCACATGACTTTGCCATATGGAAATCATGTGGGTAGAGCCTTGTAGGCCTTATAGTAAACATGGGAAAGGGGAAAATGTAAGGATTTGTTCAGTTGTGTTGGATAAGTAAAAAAAAAAAAAGAAATAACAAAAGAGAAAGTATAGTATGGATGAGCTTATGAGATAATTTTGTTTCCGAGTCTTGACTGAAATAAAAGTAAACAGTTTTTGGATTATATGAGTTTCCAGTCATCTTTCTCTTCAACATTATTTAGTCAGACAATAATTCAATAACACACTTTAGTGCTTCCATTGCTTCTCCTTGAGCTTCTAAATCTCACTGTGCTACAATATCCAAGTCACAATCTGTGTCTCTGCTTCTGTATTTTCTACCAGAGGAGCTACATTTTGGTCATTGCTGTTGTCAAAACCTCATCAGTGTGTTAGAATGGCTCAGAATGACAATGTTCTAATAATAGAGGTGACCGTCCAGCCAATACCACACTCTATTTACAAACTAAACCACAGCTAACAACTTATAACCAACACAATCAGAAATTCATACAAAAAACGATGCAATTGTCCCCATTGTGTCTGTGACTGTCAATTGATTCAACTTTCTAACATGTATGAAAACTACTATTTGCATCACAGACTGGATGATTGCAGTTACGTTCAAGTTGAACTTCTTGTTTGTGGATTTCAGAATCCACAGTATACAGCCCTTTGATGCTATTTACATCCAGCGAGCCACATTGGAGCACAATAACGCCCTCAAGAGGCCAATTTCAGGAATGATCCTCAATATACTTAAACCTGACACTCACTCCTTATCAGCTATACAAATAATACGGAGGCCCAATATATTATGATGCTGTAAACCAAACAAAATTCTGTCTATTTCCGGATGTTCCCTCCTTTAGGTAAAATGGGTGAAGGGCTGTTCACCGCTCTAATGCAGATAGAGGACCAGGATTGCCCAGCCTCTGAGTGTACCTCACATTTGACCCTGGATCCAGTGGTGGACCACGCCCTAAAGGCCCTCCAGCTGACTGAGGCCCTGAGGGGAGTGCTGGAGGGGCAGGGGAGTGAGCAGGAACAGCACTCTCTCAGGAAACAAGTCTCCACTGAAACAGCACACATTATACTGAAGTGGCTGCACAGAGATGAGGTGAGTACCGTTTCACTGAAGGCCGTGAACACTGTAACAAGGATGGATAAAAGACCAGAAGAGCATTATACAACACTCAGTATGCAAATCTAATATCCAATCTGAAAATATAAAAAATCCAATAAATGAAAATGGCAGGGCTGGCCAAGCTCTTCCCCTTAGAGGAGAAGCTTATGGTGAGGCGTGGGCCGTAAGCCAACACAATTTATTGTTTTGTACTAAGATCATGAGTTCCATAATCTGAAATGCCTTTTGTCTGTTTGCCTGTCTCTGCCTCACACTTCTATTTTTAGCCCACCAAACGTCTTGCAAAGTGTTACTCTATAGCATAAATATATTGTTATTTCATCATTTATTTTTCCCACAAGAATCTGTTAGACAAAATTGAACCTTATGGTGGTCTAACTTTGGCCTTCAGGCTCTACGTTCGGCAACCCTGTTAGAGAATTGCAAAGTCATAAAAGCAAAGGCATATAGGCTACTATATATATATAGTGTATACTTTTACCACTGCATCAGTCCATGGGTTTTATTAGTTGTGTGATATGGTTGTCTTTGATCCTGGCCATCAACATCTGGCGGCTGTCTGCATAGAAGTAGTTAGCCGATGCTGGAGATATTGCAAACTGCACCGGTAATGAAATCCAGAGCTCCTGTTTAAAGTAAAAGCAGTCACTCCCCCTTTCACTCCCTGACTTCCTTTGTTCCTATACCCCCTGCACTACTCCTATCCTCTTTTTTCTGCAACAGTTGTTTGTTTGTCTCCTGTTTGTAATCAACCAGCAGTATACCCTCGTCTACTCTACTCAACTTCAATATATTTTCAACGTTTCACTTGCATTCCCCTTCAGTCTCCTCCACCTCCTCCTCCTCCTCCTCCTCCTCCTCCCCTTCTGCGTGGTCTTTACTGACATCTTGCTCTGCACCACATCTGACAAGCATGTGTTGAAGAAAGTTTCCTCTCCCCTGTGCCCCTTTAAGAAGCCCCGCAAAATGGTCTCGACCGAGAGGTACTTCAGAAGAAGCGAGACAGGGATAGAGACAGACAGAGGTACGAGAAAGGAAAGGGAGGAGAGAAAAGGTGAGAGACCATGACATTCAGCAGAAATACTGATGCAGTTATACTGAATGTGCTTCAGAGAGAAAGCAGGAGAAAAGCCAAAGGGGAAGTTAAAAAGAACTAGAAAAAAGTGAAGAGAAGAAAGAAAGAGAGTACAGCCAACTGGCATAGTTGGAGTTATTCGCCTCAGCTCAAAAAGTCTCAGGCTGCCCAGACTCCAAACCACACGGACTGAGGTCCTCTCTGCTCTCTCAACTAAAGCTGCAGTATGGAGGCTCTGTAAAGGGACTAGAGTTGGATTCAGCGAGACCAAGAGTGCAGCACAGTCAACAGCAATTGGTTTGTCTTATTGAGGATTTTGTATCTGTTCATCCTCCCTGATGCTTCAGAGCACCATCTCAATTATTTTAGTATCTTACATTAAGAGCCAGAACTACGGTACAATGGGCCTGCACAATGGAGTATGATATTGACTTCTACAAACATTTTGCCTGGCTTAAGAAGGTAAGACATTATCCTCTTGCATGTCTACTCTTCAAACCTGTATACTGCACGAGTGTTTGCACAAAGGTTATTGGTTGTTTCTTTTCGGTCTTGCAATGTTGTTGCTTTTACGATATAATGACGGTTTCCATGGTAGCTAATTTGGGAGGAGGACATGTTTTGAAGAGGTGTGCTGCAGGATAAGCAACACATGAACTGTAAGCTCCTTGTGGACTAGAAAAATAATGAATATAAGTTAAGAAACAGCTAACGATATCATGGTAGTAAATGGATCATAACATGGGTGAAATAATAGATGCACTCTCTGCCAAACTGGTCACAAGGTTAAATGTTTGAGGTGAAGGATAAATGGAGATGTCAGCTGGGATCATTTTCTTCCACTCGAACCTACAGCGAGCCTCTGGACAGCACATACCATCCTGCTACGATTAAGAAGGCATTAGTATTCTCTGCATCCATTATGTTACACATTTGTCTTAATGTAAAACACATAGCGGAACCGTTTTCATAGATTTACTGTTTAATCATTATTATTTACAATTTTGACCAAGAGGTTTATGATGTATCATAAGAGACAACATTGTTGTTGTTTTTCTTGACAATGTTTGGAATATTTTCAAATTGTATATAGTAAAACTATATATAGAGAAAAACACTGTATCAATTGAATCACATGTATGTAATGCAATGCAAAAGCCCTGTTCAACTCATTTAAGCCACATACAAACTCACATCAACACAACATGACAGTGTCAACGGAAAATAACACATGTGAGATTTCTCATAGGATTATACATTTGGAAAGAAAGTCAGGATATATGTTTGAAGTTAGGAGGAGAATCGGTTTAGGAATTGATTATTTTTGAAGTTGGCTAAAAACAGTTTGAGAGTTATTAAGCACACGGCAAAAAGGAAGGGAGCTGTTTACAATATAAAGAAAGGCAGAAGATAATATTACCAAACACTGGACTTGTAAACATGGCAATGGTTTAGAGGAGGGACTGTCCAGCACACACATGCAATTACTCATAAAAAAGTTATAATGAAGAATATCTGAAATAATACTTAAAGTAAGCATGATGTACAATCACATATATTAGCATTTAAACAGATGTTTTTGAAAGCATAAGGCAAAGAGTGTATTAAATGCTTAACGGTGTTTTTGAATTATTGCATACCACTTGCTGGCTCATGATGATATAAGCTGGCCTGCATAATGTTTCCATGCTTGTGGTTGAAAGCCTGGATTTCTGAGATATTTGAGACTATTGGATTGCACTTTGCTTCTCTTTCGAACTGATCGCTTTAAAATGTTCCTAGGCTCTGCTTTCACACACAATTATTTCCCACCGATCAGATTGTGCAGGATTAGTACCTCTAAACCTTTTGCAGGCTTTTCCGCACATGATCTACTGACACAACAACGCTAATACTGAGAGTTAATTATGTGTGTTCGTGCATCTGTGTTTACTGTACACAGCCTGCCACCTCGATGAAGGAAACCAAATCCAACCCACTGTCCTGTATTTAACTGTGTATTTAATGAACTTAATAGCCGACCTTTTTTCTAAAGGTAAACCTCCATTCTACTGGCAATAGTGAGTCCTACCAGGAGCGGTTATCACGTCTGGAGGGAGACAAAGAGTCCCTTATTCTGCAGGTGAGTTTGGTCAGTCTTAGTGTTCAAAGCACATAACAAAATGTCTGTTTCTTTTTGTGTAACAATTATACAACCCTTTAAAAAATGTTAAACCTGAAGAATGCCTGGACATTTGTTGATAGAGGTGAATCATTTCCATTTGGTATCAGACTGCTCAAATAGAAGAGGTCATGTGACCACACTGAGTGGGACCTGATTCTGAACAGTGCCCATATCACATAACAGTGTTAGAGGAACGAGTAGAGGAACTGAGGGCAAAGCTAGGTCAGAGTCTAAAGGTTGCGTAATTGCTGTATTTCAGTTGCACAGGTGAATCAGCAGTTGTAAAGCTGGGTTTGGTGCTCTGGTTACAACACTAGAATGTCTTGTTTTTTTTTTTTTTAACAATTTCTTTGTCTAGATATGTAGGTGTGAGTAGTTATGACACAACTGAACAAGTGCTTATCTCAGACAGGCTGAGGCTAGCACCACCATGTACTGTAGCGTGTAGGTGTGTTTGTGAGAGCAGGTGCCCTGTTTGTTTCTTCAGGCTTCACATATAACATTCCTTTAGAAAATCTGCTCCACTTGGCTGGTCGGACGGGCCTATCAGCATGTGATTAGCTATGATGTGGCCCTAATAGTTTCTTTGCAGATTTATATTTAACCTGCGTTTTGCTGACATTTGGCGCCACTGTAGTGTTGCAAGCTCTGAGTGAGGAACAAAGGATCATTCATTTTTTCTTAGAGTAAACGTTTACACTATCTAATCAGTCACAGATGTAACATTTCAACAAAAATGTAGTACAGAAATTGAATGAAAAAAGCTGATATAAATGTGTCCTATCAGAAGGTAAAGGCGAAAATCGGAGGCCTAAAGAATTTGGTCAAGCATAGGTTGCAATTATGTAAAAGAAAACAGTTTTATTGTCAAGTTGTGTGTAGAAAAAACATCCTCATCTCTGCTTTCTGTCTTCACACACAAATACACACAGGTGAGTGTGTTGACAGAACAGGTGGAAGCTCAGGGGGTCAAAATCAGCGATCTACAGAACTCTCTGGTGGAGCATCAGCACAAACTCAACTCCACGGAGGAGATGCTACAGCAGGTACAGCCTCACATACCAAAACACTTCTTACATTGGACTTTCAAATGCTTGATGTATTACTGGACCAAAATCAGGAAACTCTGACTTCCCTCAGCAGGCATCCAGGGCTTTCACATCAATAGTGTTCTTCCATTTAACAAGACTGTCGATCTATCCATCACATATGACTCTTCTGCAGATTCAATCTTCTCTCATAAGCTGTAGAATTTGACTTGGGATGAGTTATGCTTCCTGGGAACAAATTCCTTTTAAGATTCCAGAGTTTCTGTCTGCAGATTACCTTGACAACCAAAAATATTTAGGACGCTCAGACTCATTCCACAGCAGTGTCTCAGAGTGTTTTTCTAGTTTATGCAGGGCCAGACTGTTCTGTCTGGGCAGGTGATTACAGAACCATTAGCCACACCCACAACCTGTAACCACCATGATGTGTGTACAGGCACATAAACACATACTATACACAAACATAGAAACGCTTGCACACGCATACAAACAGAGAGGGAAAGAGAGAGAGGAAAACAGAGGAAAGGAAAAAGCATTTAAGAGAAAGGGAGGAACAGCTGAAAAAGGTGGAGAAATGGGAGGGAATAAGGGTGGTGCTACTCCAAGAGTTAGAAGTGTGCATGTGCAACTTTCAGTTGTTTGCTTTTGACTTGAAATGTAACAGAGGCTTTGCTGAACACTACGAAGGACTCTGAATGGAATGGATTTAAGAAACTGTAATTTACTGAAACTACAGGGTGCTAGAAACCACCCGCGTCCATGAAGGATATACACTTATTTTTCCTTTGCTGCAGGTAGACACTGGAGTAAGGTGAACCAGGTATTATGCATAATGTCATTATTGTAATGCTGCTCATCTGAATTATCAATTCAAAGCAGACTGTTTAAACCTATATGACTAATTGTATATGTGCCAGGCTTGCGTCTTTTAACTATAATGAGTTGTGAACTTAATACTCAGTGTCTACTTCTATGTGCAGTGCTGTACATGTATGTGTGCAGAGTATCAAAGGGCAGCCAGGGCTGGTTTCTTGGAGACATGGTCATTATGAGGCTTTGGACCTGAGCCGTAAATCTCTTCCTGGTGACAAAGCTTTAATATTTCCATGTGTACTCTCTAGAAGAAGCCTAGACATTTTCCAAAGCCAGAGTTTAAATGGATATATCAATATGTACTGTTTGCCTTTCTCCGATACTCATTCCTAGACTTTAAGTGATTTAGCACCTGCTTGACATCAACCAAATTAGTAATACATCTGCCCACAGAGCCTGGCTTAACTCTCAAGGCTGACAGTTGTTCGGGACAGATAGTACCAGAACTGTATAGCAGGCCCAAAGTCTCCCTTAGCACCAGGTTAGACTGGCAGCAGTTCAAAGTTGCAGGAAAATGCACCTGTCAAAGTTATTTTAATGTTCTTTCTGTGAATGTTTTGCATGCTTTTGGTATATTTCTCTCTCACTCTCTCTCCCCCTCTGCTGTGTACTTTGACTGAGCTGTGAAATAGGCATTATAAATAGTGGTCATGGGTTGTGTATATTTAGCCACTCAAACAGCGTCTGAAACCAGTGGGTTTGTCTGGGGCACTGTCATTACAGCACTGGAAGCTAGCTGTGCCTCATACTTAATGTTGCCTTTGTTCAGTAAGTATTGAGTGTTTTGTATTATTGACAGGATTATGTATTCATGTATGTTAGTATTTAACTGTACGTCTCTTTGTGTTGCCTCATGCTCTTGCTGTATGTTGTTGATGACAGGAGTTCCTGCATAGGACGTCACTGGAGAACCAGAAGCTGAGTCTTATGGGGGAGGTGTCCTACCTGAAACTAAAGCTGGCAGACATGGAGGGAAAACAGGGCCATGGGGCTGAAAGGCAGCACAAAGCAGAGGTAGGGCTACTCAGAGAGCCAAATATGCCTACTCTCTGTTGTATTTTACTTTTAATATGCAGTACAGCCTGTAGGTATGGGTGTGTTGTTCGTCAGAACTTTTTTTTTACAAATGTTTCGATCATATAAAGGTTGCAAAGTTTGAAAAGCAGTTTAAGTTTCTAACATTAAAGCTTTAAATCGTTTAAATTGAGCAATTAAACCTGATATTCTTGACTATGTACAGTAAATGTGAACGCCATGCCTCATATTCTAAATGAAAATATAGCTTGTTTTACTGAGGATTGTTTGAGATGAGGAATTAGTTCAGCTAAAATCCTCAGAAACCTATATTTTATAGTCCTCTGAACTGTTACCGAACTCTGCCAGGAGTGAAGCAGTTACTCACAGAAATCTGACTGGCGTTTTGAGGGATCTTACCTTATAGTCAGCAGCCGATTTTATGGATGTTCATAAACACTTTCTTGATAGATGGAGGGTAATATTCACCCAGTCTCTGGCTCTGTTGTTTCTGGGCAAAGTCCACAGGAAAAAAACAGTCTCCAGGGGATTTACAT
Organism: Notothenia coriiceps; assembly: GCF_000735185.1. NCBI lineage: Eukaryota > Metazoa > Chordata > Actinopteri > Perciformes > Nototheniidae > Notothenia > Notothenia coriiceps. The sequence goes on along the minus strand of NW_011359125.1, from coordinate 1,688,483 downwards.
TTTTGTCAGTTTAAACTGAATCATGTATTTGCTTAAGAGCGATGTGTTAGGTTACCAGCAGGCATTCAGTGACCATATGAATTAGAGAAAGAGGAAGCAGGGAAAGCGGCAGGACAGGATACTGTAATGTCTGTAGTTACTTCCAAAACACTGCTGGTCAAAGGGCCTTTGTTCTCAGGTTAAAAGACTCCCTGCATAGCAGAGCTGGCTGATGGATGGCAGACCAAATATGAATGTTTGTAGGCTTTAGCTAAGACCATTTTGTTTTTGGTTGTGGGTAAAGGTTCCATTGGCCAGTATAAAAAAAGGAACTGAAGACATGTTCCCAAAAACATTACACGTAAGCATTTGAAAATAATATTATTCAAATATGGTTGGGGAATTATAGGGAGGGATTTTATTTGTATTTCTAAGGTAACAGCACACTGTACACTGGACGGCGGTGTTTCAGCTTTTCTTAATCCTGATTTCACAAACCAAACTTTCCCAACAACAGCTGCTTGGACTTAAGGAGAATAGGAAAAAAATCAGCTTTGAACTATTTATTGGCCTCCCACGTGCTGCCTCTACAACACAAACATGTCCACACATATGCAACATTGGGCACACACACACACACACACACACACACACACACACACACACACACACACACACACACACACACACACACACACACACACACACACACACACACACACACACACACACACACACACACACACACACACACACACACACACACACACACACGCAACATGCGGAAGCCTCCTTGCTGTGGAGCCAGTAAGCTTGCAGTTAAATTTAGCCACGCAGGCACTCCATATCATCTGTCATATCCGCTGTACTGGACCCCAAGTGAGACTTCCTCTGTCCACAGTCCAGGCATAGCTCCACTGTTGTTTACAATCTTTCTGAGGGAACATGGGTCCGTATAATCTCTAAAAGATGGCAAACCTACTCGTCCCCTCAGGGCAACTGGCCCAGTGCGTCAGTAAATAAGTACCAGCTTTGGATTTATGCTTGAAATACTGGCTTACTAGCTTATTTATGTAACCAGACTCAAGCCCAAATGTACATATTCCTGAGATTTTGAATATCAGGTTTTGTAAATATAAGGTAGAGTAGAAAGGAAAAATAACTTATATAAAACACACACAAACATTACATTACATGTTACTTGTTAGACGCTTTTATCCAAAGCGACTTACATACTACTGTGGGCAATCCCCACAGGAGCAATTTGGGGTGAAGTGTCTTGCTCAGGGACACAACGACATGCCGACTGCAGTGGGGTTTGAACCTGTGTGTAGCCCAAACAAACACACACTTGTATCTAAACATACTGTATCTATACACATCTATGGTATTTCCTCTTGCTTTCTAAAATAAATGTCTCAATTCTTTCCCCCCCACTTCATCCGTCAGACTGTAGTGAATTTCATTAGTGAGCTGCAGGAGCAGATGTGTAGGTTTCAGGAGGAGATCAATAGCAAGATTCAGGAGAAAAAGGCTTTGGAGATCCCATCTGAGAGCAGCTATCCTGTGGCCTGCCCCACGGAGTCCACTGGGGGCGAGGGATCAAACCCCGGGACGTCTTGTGACCGAATCTCAGAAGGGATGAACAAACTAGAAAAGGCTCCAGATGGGCCTGATGGGATCACTCACACCCTGGAACAGGGTAGCTCAGGGAAGCTGAACCACTGTGGAGAAGAAAGTGTAGGCACAGCCTGCATGCATGGCTTCTTATGTTGTGTTCAGCATGGGTTGTCTCACTAGAGTGTGTGTGATACTGAGGTTTAAATGCAAATGAAACAAGCACGCACTAAATATCCCCAGCAGTGCTAAATGTCACTGCGCAACCTGCCTAAATCGTGTGAAAAATAATCCCATCTGTCAGTTATGCATCAGAGTGTGACACCACCAATAGGTACATTTCATTTAGTATTTAATATCGTGTGTTATGGAAAAACAATGGACAGATTTTCTAAGATCTCCTGAATATTAAAACTAGCTAAATGTTGACATATCTGTTCTGTTTTAGGGCCTACTGAAAGAGCTCAAGATTCTCAAGGACAAAGTGGAGAATCTGGAGGATCAGAAGTTACAGTATGAGAAGAAACTCCAATCAACAAAGGTAAAAAAAGTTCTGAGTTTTGATGGTGTCTCAACTTTGCAATAGACCATCAAAACCATCAGTGGGCAAATTCAACTGCTAACTGTCCGCTCAACTTTCCTAAATGCTTTCCAATCCGCTGTTCCAGCCAGTTATATGCGAGTCACCAAGGTCTCATGTCATGGCCATTTCTACTGATCATAATTCCATTATAGAGGTCTACTAGAATAGATTTACGTTGTTCAATGTTCCAAAATCACATTGGTTTTCTCATACAGCATCTCTGTATAGTATATGTGTATTCTCTGTCCTACACGCCTTGTTGGAGCTCCTGCCAATGGCGTTTGTTACCAACCAGAAAATGACACCGGTAATGACAAACAGATGAGAATGCTGCGTGGGGTCTGAGTGCCGTGTTGGCAGGACGTTGTGGGGCTCGAGGAGCGGACAGTGTGAGGTGGATTACTGGTGTTTTTTCCTTGTTGCTGCTTGGGGTCTGTGCTCCGCGCAGCTCCACACACACTCACTCTCTGCGGAGCTCAGGCTGAGTGAGTGTGGGTGCGGAGCTCTGCGTTGCTGGCTGAGTGAGTAGGCTTGTTTGAGACGCGTTGCGGCTCGCCTCGAAAGTAGACGAGAATAGCCGATCGCAGCCGGGGCAGGTCTCAAAAAGCTCGCCTGAAGTCGGACAGCTCCGAGTCGGATTCTTCTTCTTCTTCTACGCCTTCTTCTTCTTCTCTCGGTTTTTGGGCGGATCGCAAACAACTTTAAGGTGCATACCGCCACCTCCGGAGTCGGCTTGACTCGGTTTGCATTCATAAAGAATGCACAAATGTGTTTAATCGTTAATGTCAGATATGTACTAAATAAATACATTTGTTCCTGCTCAAGANACACACACACACACACAGGCATTTCGTGTTGCACAGCACGATTTTAAAAGCAATGTATTTCTACTGCTCATGTGTTTCGTGCCTGCAGCACGTCTTTTTCTCCGGAAAAAGACGTGCTGCAGGCACGAAACACATGAGCAGTAGAAATACATTGCTTTTAAAATCGTGCTGTGCAACACGAAATGCCTGTGTGTGTGTGTGTGTGTGTGTGTGTGTGTGTGTGTGTGTGTGTGTGTGTGTGTGTGTGTGTGTGTGTGTGTGTGTGTGTGTGTGTGTGTGTGTTTAAGAGAGAGAGAGTGTGTGTCTGAAGGAGTTAAATAAAGATATCAAATGTGAGAGAGGGAGAGAGAGAGAGAGAGTCTGTGTGAAAGAGAGAGAGTGTGTGTGCGAGAGAGAGTGTGTGTTTGTCTGTGTGTGTGTGTGTGTGTGTGTGTGTGTGTGTGTGTGTGTGCACCTCTTCCTGTCAAGAGTGGAGGTTTGGTGGTCAGCATGAAACACAAGTTTGTCCACCCAAACTCATACCATGATACACTTGACTCCACACATATACGCAACCCAGGCTGAGTGTTATCAGTGGACTCCCTCAACCCCAGTGAGTGGCATGCAAGATGGGATTTAGCTTTTTTAATGAATTAGTCATAACTGCCATCGTCAATCAATCAATCTATCAATCTCTCAGTCTCTCCATCAGGGCCGCTATGGCCACATGCATAATGTGTTTGTTTGAAAAGGGAGACAATCCGCTCATTTCACATGCATACATTTTTGTAGATTTCTAAAGCACCTGTGGTAAACGTATGAAGCGTTAAGGTTTGGTGATGCTAACAGCGAGGCCCCAGCTGCATGAGTGAGTAGAGCTCTGATGGAGTGACTTGCAGCTACCTTAGCAGACCATCAGGTGATTTTCTCTCTGTCAAGACTGATACATGTCACCCGTGATTTAGTAACTGAAATACGGCTACCTCTTATGTGCTTGTTTTTTCTAACTTTTTTTTGGGAGAGATATATATATTATTGAGGGTCAATACTTTAAAACATGAAAACATTTGAATCCAAAGTCCTCTGATGTGCAATATCACTGATGTGCATTATGTACCGCTTTATGATTATTACTAGTATTACCGGCTGCTAAGTTAGACAATTCAATTACTATAACAAAATCTGTAAACAACGTTGTGCAATATAAACGTTTGCTTTTATTACTGTTATCTTGCTTCTATAACACTACTTTCTACATGCTACAATAATTTTTTCTTAATACTGCAACCTTTTTTGGATATGTAATTTCTATCTTATATAATTATTTAATATTTAGCTATTTTGGGACGATTAAAGGTATTTAGATTTTTGATTTGTTCTGCTGAAAATAAAATAATAAATGAGCATATTACTTGCATTTTACGAATTAATTATATTCCTTTTACTGAGGGGTACAACAATCTCAATAATTAGGGTTGGAGTTATGTTTTCTGTATTTGTATCTTAATGTCGACCAAATGACCAAAATAAACTATGACTTTTAACAATAAACAAATATTGCCAGCACCTGTTGTTTCTGACTGGCTCAATACCACAGACACCCTTGAATACTTATTGGTGCACCACCTATATATTAATCCATGGTTGCTAATCCTCCCCAGGAAATGTAGTATTTACTCCTTTTTATGTTATTTTCACTTGGGATCCCCCATAGTACTTTTTTGGGTATTCAGAACAATGGCACCCAGTTGCCCAGCTGTTTAAAGAAGTAACTTTTTACTTGTCTCAAATAAAAAAACGTGTTTGTGTCCTGCTTTGCTGTATACTGTATAGATGGTGCAAAAGGTATTAAGAGACAGACTTGTTGGTTTGTCTGATCCTTTTTCCAGGATTTGTTGACTATAAGAAGGTGAGGTGAGGATATTAAAGGTCCCATGTCATGCTTTTCCGGTTATTTCCCGTCCCCTTGTGTGTTGTGAAGGTTTTTATGCATGTAAACGGTCTGCAGAGTCAAAACCCTCAAAGTACACCCTGTAGCGAGTAAAACTCTAACACAGAAAATACCTCCCCAAAACGTCTCGGAGATTTATCATTTTCCAATGTTTTCTTCCTGGGTATCGCTACGTAAGGATACCCAGTAGCCACACCCAGAGCTATGGATGCACCCTCTGCCAGCCTTTCACGAAACAAAGCTTCACAAACCTTTCAGCGATTCATGCCAGATATGTACAGCGTAGGGCACTGAAGAACGATGCTGTTCCTACTTTGTTTGGACCAGCGGGAGATTCGGGTACACAACCTGTAAGTATTCATTGTTGTTTGTGTATTTATGATGTTTAAAACAAACAAGGTATCTACCACGACTGTTTAAATGGGTAAACGTTTTTCGGGCTACTACGTTGGGGTCGCAGAGAGATGCTCTCCACAGACCCATTCTCACAGCGTTATAAACCTTTTTCTTACTCAATATCAAGCCACACNTGAATACACATACTTTACAGAGATGCTGTATGAGAAACCAATGTGAGTTTGGAAAATTGCACAGTATAAATGTATTTTAGTATACCTCAACAATGGAATTATGATCAGTGGAAATGGCCATGACATGGGACCTTTAAAATAACTTGTCACACAAACATATCCACTGTTCAGCACTGTCACTGTTGAAAACTTGATTTTATGTATCTACCCCTTATTGTATTTTATGTATTCTTATGTCCGTTTTACACTTCTTTAATAGAATGCAGTAAAAATAACCACTTTCAATTTCATGAAATGTAATGGACCACAACGTTGCCTTATCTTATCTTACAATGTGCCTACCACACTTTCAAAGCAAAGAGCATATTGGTTTATATAAGGCTATTAATACATGAATTTTGATGAAAGGCCAATGAAAATAGCAAATGATTTGCAATATTTTAAAGTCTCTTCCTGGTTGTTTTGAAAATACAATTGTTCTAAGTATTGTGCTCTTTTGAGTTAAAAGCAACCATCAAACAGCATACATTACAATGTATGGCCTGAAGGATATAGTCTACGCATGTAATAATCTATAATAAGTGTAGTGTTGAAGAGAAAAGAGTACTATCAGGGGTATCTACTTCAGAAATGTCCTTCTCATTCAGACGCACCACAGGAGGCAGAAAGAGAATATAAAACCTACATCAAATTATTTGCAAAGAGCCACATGCTTTACCAACTCATTTGTTTCTAAGGGTTCATTTAACTCTTTATACAAAGGAAACTGTTGCTAATGTGGCCTGTGATAAGGTATTTCCATGCTGTGTCGACAGGCATCATAATCTATTCACACACTCTTTCTTGTCCATTCAAGAAATCCACTTGGCTGTATTTTTATGGATTGCATTTATGATCATTTTAATCTTCAACAGTTATAGAGTTGACATGTTACAAAATAAATAACAGCTTTTACAATATAAATCAAACTCTTGTCAGATTTACATTTTCATATTTAATTGTCTTACAGCTTTTCTAGTTCTTCACCATGTCGGTCTACAGTGTTTTAATTTCATAAAAACTGATCTGGCAGAGATCAACAATGTTTCTTTTTTAATGGAATAATATTTATTGATAACATTTAACATATTTTCCTTACAGATACTTTGTCTAGAAATAAACCATCACTGCACATCAACCGACAAAACATCACATCGTATTCCCAAAAATAGAAACAGAAACAAACAAACGAGGAGAAGATATCCCACCAAACCATGACCTCATGCACCAATTCACCACCGAATTAATACAACTATATGGCAGTTCAACTGGTTGTAAGTACATTGTGCAAGACTCACCTCATTAAAACAAGTAACACGACCATGTAAAAAACAGTAACTACTGTATAAACCCAGAAATAGCACAGACCTAAAATTTCTGTACATGCCTGTTTTTTCTCTTATGGAACATTATAGATAAATAAAAAAACATCCATCTGTGCGGTCATTCAACATGCAACTGGTCTAGCTGAGCAGAGCTCAAGACAGTTTGTGTCTCTCTTTTCCACAGTAGCTTATCAATGTCTGCATTCTTCTTTTAGGACTATATGTGTGCAGCACTCTGCGGCACTCCTGTCCCAACGTATACAGACGAGGCTTCGGGTTAATTGGTGCTCTTGTGTGAAGTGTTGCTTCAGTGTTGCTCAAGGCTACGGAGAGGGAGGTGTCTTAAGAGAATTACAGGATCCTCCCTGACTACCTGTGGTCCCCTGGTACTGCGAAGAAGAATCAAGCACAAACAATGTTAGAGTGTTGTGATGCATGGGTAAAAAACTCAATCTCATAAAGCAGATGCAAAGTCATATCAGCCAGAGCCAATTTCTTCATCATGGAATCTCCAAACAAATGTACTAACCACCTACTATGTTAGGAATTGGGCAGTAAAACAAACAAAGTCTCCTATTTAGTTTCATATTTATTTATGTATTCCCTTGTTTTTTAAATAGATGATGTATTTGCAAAAAAATATAAAAGCGGCTCACTTTGCAAAGAAATATCTAAATAGGATTTGAAAGCTATCGGCATGTAAGACTGCAGTGCTTTACAGTTTCGGGAGTGAAGTGAGGATGAGGAGCTTTTGAAGATTTAACAGCTTTGACTTTTGACTTGGATAATAATAAGTGGGCTTTCCAAAGGCCCTAATAAAGATTTCAAAGTACATACTCTAATAGCCCAAAAAGAAACATTACAAGCTCAATTTCCTGTTTTCTCTGACTCTCACGCAGAGCCTTTGATGTGCAAACAATAAAGCCATTTCTCCAGGTTGAGTGCACAGTTCCAGGAAACCATCCTAGATACAACTATACTATATCTACTCTTTCATTTTATTGTCACTCCAGGCTCTCCGATTCATCTATTTTTCTTTGCAAATTTCATTACATATTTAAAGTGGACCTATCATGCTATATTTGAATAATATAGTGTAGGACCATACCCTATATAAGGCATATTTATACTTTTTATTTTTCAAAATACCAAACAGATCATGCATTTTAGCCATTCCTCATTTCACTCAATTTAACACTGTCTTTGCATGGGCTGATTCTGTGAGAACAGCACCATCTACAGGCCTGGCATATGCACTACAGCAGAGGTGCCCAGTACGTCGGGGCAATGCTGGTAGATCGCGAGTCATTCATAAAAAAAAAAATCCAGCTCCGTTAAAATAGACAAAACAGGTTTTGATCCCTCCTCCCTTGGCCTCCCTGCCACTTAATTCAGGAGTTGACTTGATTGACAGAAAAAGCGACCTATTGCTTTCCAGTCTGTTAACCCAGAATGCAAAGCGATACAAAATCAGTCAAGTGCCGGGAGAGACAAACAACAAAATGAGTGCGGGACCGAGCAAAAAGCTAAAGACATACCACTTCCACACAGAATGGGAGGGAGAATCTTTTTTTGTGATGTCACATTCAAAGGTTATTTGCCTTATTTGTAAAGCAAGCGTCGCTCTGCCAAAGAAAGGTAACGTGGAGAGGCATTATCGGAGTATTCACAAGGCATATGACAGAGACTTCCCTCCGAGTAGCGAGTTGAGAAAGAGAAAGGTCATGTATTATTGCTACATAAACATTATCTCTTAGTCTTAGTGTCGCCAACTCGTTTCTAACATGCAAAAAGACAAACAAATGCGTCTATGGTCGGTGTACTTTCTATCTTTCCAATCCAGAAGAGATCTCTCTCTCCCCCGTCTGTGTGCGGGGGGGCGGGGCAGTTTACACACACGCAGCTGCTACATGCAGCAACACACGGAGGAGATGGTGGAGAGAAGCGCTCCAAGGTGTGGTTACATGTTACCCGTCTTGAGGTGGACAATGCTCGTCACCAAAAGTGTTTAGCATGTAAGGGCGGTAACACGAGCACTCTGTCTAAACATTTATCAAAGTGCTCCACATCCAGACGGAGGAATGCACCGGGTTCCACTGTCTTTCTAGAAGCTCTGTAGCTAGGGTGGCCATCCGTCCGGTTTTAGGTCGGACAGTCCGGTTTTCAATTTCTGTGTCCGTCTGCCGGCGCAGCCTTGAGCCGGACGCTCATTTGTCCTCCTTTTGAGGTGATCCCCATTTTATACTTTTAGGGTATAAAAAAAAAATAGACAATTATACAAAGAAATACAAAAAATAAGTTATGTGTAAGTATATATCCCTGTANGTTATGACTTCTCTGTCACGCGTATTCCGTTAAGACCCACCCCATCTCACTCCTCGTGCTGAAACCTACCAATCAGAGTAGGGGCGAGTCTTCACAGAATAAGTTTGGGGAAAAAAAAATCAAGCTTTTTAAAAGGCGAGTGGATGTTGCAGTGAGTGCGGACCAACGATTGAACGATAAAAAGAACGGCTCTCACCAAGTACGACTCGGTTCCCCTCGTTCGTACCAAAGAGCCGTTCAAAATAATCGGCTCGTTCGCGACCGACACATCACTAGGATTGTGAGTTCAGATAACACAGGAGCTAGAACCCACCTGCTTCTTTTAAATCAGCTGTGTGGGAACATTTCGGGTTCCCTGTGGTCTACAATAACGATGGAGTGTGCGAGTGGTGGATCGGACGACGACGGTGTGGTTGTTCGACAGCGGTGTGGTATGCTAATGGTAACACACGCCAAACCGACTAAATCATATCAGAAGGCATCACCCAGATTTGGCAATCACCGGAGCCCGGCAAAAGACAACAGCAGTTCAGTTTATCCCCGCTGTTTTTAAGAAGCCAATAGACATAAAAGCCGAGAGACCAAAATAAATAACGGAAGCTTTTGGCATATGTTTTTCTACGGCTATGCTACGCCCTAATGCAATTGTAGAGGACCCCGGTTTTTATTGATTGCGATTGAAAGTGATTGAAACACTATCTTATTATTTATTTTGTAATATTTTCAAGACATTCTTTTTAGTTTTATAGCTTATTGAACCTTTTTGTTTGACAGCCATTATAGATAATAGGCCATCTGAGTGTGTGTGGTACTGTTTGTAGTTTGTTTTAACTGTGTAATAAAGTTAATTTTTCAAAATGTTAGAGTTCCTTATTTTTAAACTGAAACTTGCACTACTGCTAAAAAACCTGGAATTATGCATTTGGGATTTTTTTTTGCTTTTTCTTGTTAATAATAGGAATTTATAAAGTGCCTTTCACAGGACCCAAGGTCGCTGTACATGAACAGACAAAACAAAGCAGGCAATGAGCAAACAAAGCAAGAAAAAAAATGAAAGATAAAAGTAGCCAGGGGACTAGGAAAGGACTAGGGTCCGAAGGCCATGGTGAACAGGTGAGGATTTGAAGATGTCCAGTGAGGCAGCGTTCCTATTGTACCAAACCCGTACCGAACCGTGACCCCCAAACCAAGGTACATACCGAACAGCTAATTCTGTGAACCGTTACACCCCTTGTACAAAGTGTGACTGCTAAAGAGATGTTAGCTGTTGTATTAAACCACACTTACTGTTACCCCCAACCATATCAACCTGGACTGACATTTTTAGGATGTTATCTTTAATTATTACACTGCTTAGTTAAATACTTGATTCTGATTGGTCAAATTGGACATTCTAGAGGTTGTTAATTTACACTAACAGACTGCTGCTTAGGAGAACAGACTGTTGCTTTGGAGGATCAAGGGATCATGTGCAGTCATATCAATCTGCAGAAAGACGTCTGTTACATTTAACGTCAGCTCTGAACAACAAACATTTGTTATCTTAAACAGAAATTAGGACCCTGATGTGAAGTGGACATGTTAGCAATGACAGTCTTTCAACACGTGCATTTCCCCAATATAAGCTAGGCCCAGCCATCGCCATTGTCACGGTTTGTGAAGGAAGCAGGACCCAAATGCAGATAAACTGAAAAAACTCCTTTATTTCAAGGCTATGATATAAACAATGACAAAACAGAACACTCACCGCAGAACTAGTCATGGCACAAGGCGAACCGACAAAGACAGACAGAAAACCCAGAACTTAAATACACACAAGATCACACAACAAGACACAGGTGAGGAGGGAGGAGAAAACACAGGGGCCACAGGTGAACATAATCAGACAATTAGACACACCAGGGAAACTAATGACAAGAGGAAAAACACAGGGAAAAGGACCAGACAATAACTCAGAGGAAAACATGACAGGGAAAACAGCAAAAACACCCAAACCTACAAACCTATAAACGTGACATAACATGAGAATCGTGACAGCCATAGGTAAACCTTAAGCAGTGTTTATGTACGACTCAATTGCATACGCTACAAAACAATTTTCCATTTCAATGCTGTTTCTTCCATTTATAACTATTTTTCAATATCAATAATGTTCACTCAGTACAAACCCCCAACTGGGACGAAATATCAATGCACTTCAGAGGAATGCAACATTTTAGAATGAATGAACGGAAATATGCTCGCTTGAACACACCTATCAGCATTTCAAATCTATTGAGGCTGGCAATTTATGTCTGACTAGACATAAAATTGAATGCAGTAACATTTTGCTAAAGGTGATCTCACTTCCATCTCTTTCCTGTCCTCACCTTGCCTGACCCCATATAATTACACACCGTCACTGATTACCTTCTATAAAGTTATTTAGTCTGACAAAGCAAGGATGTGATGGTGCAGCCACATGCACTAAGTCCTTTTGGAAAATGGCATAATGGAATGTATGCACACACAAAGAGACACACACCGAGGAGTTATCTGTCCCTTCCGGTTAAGTCTTGTCTCGAGTTGTCTTGACGACCACTTTCTGACGTGCATCACATCCAATATCATTCCACTTATTTGACAGGATGCATTATAAATGAGTACACACACTGACACACACATGCGCACACTCCTTCTCTCTCCGTCTTCCAATATCAGTCTATATGATTTATTAGCTGTTTGTATGTGAAAATAGGATGAGTAAGAAACACAAGAAGCCATATGTCAAGCAAACTACATATTGGCAGGGGTGCAGTTTGGCAGGGGCCCTGAATGATTGAGTCTCCCACAGATGGACAAGGACCATAGATCTGGACAATTATTGTTCATAATTTATTTAACTTCTTCGCTCCAAATGAGCCCCGTATATAGGATATTGTAATCATAACACCAGATTGGGTACAATTTTCAGTTTCAACCTTACAAGTTTGGTCTTGTTTTTTAAACTCTTAGTATTCTATGTTTGTTTTTTTCAGTTATGCTAATTGCCGAAATGTAAAATCAGGTTGACATTGCTACAACAAAGTATAGCAGTTGACGGATAAAACAATGTTTAGAAGATCTAATAGAGAAAGTAAACAAGTCAATACTTTAGCCAATTATGTCCAGGGTAAAACTAAAAGGGTTAGGGTAAGTGATTATGAAATGCTGGTCATAATTGCTCCTGGCACAGCAAAACCCAACTAGGGTTAAGTCATAAGGCGGCAAGCCTTGCCACTTTACCATAGTTGTGTTTCTTGTATCATTAGATATTTTGAGCAATGTTGCAATGCATTCCCAGATTTCAACATGTAAAGGAATAGCTTGACATTTTCATAGTGTTACTCTCATGGTGAGGGTTACATGTGAAGATCAAAGCGTGTTTGAATGTCACACCTCAAACGCCTCATCATTTGCAAATTACTGCAGATAGTTTATCTTAAACATCTGATCTGAGTACAAATTAGCTATGCTAGCAGTCTGAATTTAACCTTTAAGATCTAAGTTATTAAACGCCTTCATCATACTTAAATCCAAATACTTTGAATTTTACACTAAAAATCCATAAATACAGCAAAATCTACAACAAATCAAACTAAAAGCGCTTATTCAGGATGAATTCTTGTCGGTTATAACCTGCCCTGCTGTGTATTTTACGATGGTGCATGGTTACTTTCAACGACTGGTCCAATGAATGAGCACCATTATAATGCTTACAGACATAAGTGCAGACTCATTAACAAGGCTCAATGGCCTTTAATGACTAGACCAAGCAATGATGTAAAATATACACTGGATACCGAGCTTGCAGAATTAATAGTACAACCTTTATTTATTTATAAAGCTTTCTCATGTACAGTTAAATAAACATGCTAAAGTGGCAGCTGTTTGAGGGGCAACCCTTGCTTTTCAGGTAAACCGGGAAAGAATTGACCGAGCTGCTTTAACAGTCGACTCAGGTTTGATTGAGTGCAGTGAATTTGAAATTAGTTCGATGTGAGTAAAGAGCTTAATGCCTTTTAAAACCCAGCACAAGGATATATGGCCTAGCAATCCATTATGTGTGTGTGTGTGTCTGCATGTGTGCATTTTTGTATATGTGGAATATGGAGAAAGTATATGGGCATGTGTGTTACAGACAGAGAGATAGAGGGAGTTCATAAAAATTCGTTAACCTACTGTATAAGTGAGTGCACACTTACACACACACACAGGCGCACACACACACTCATGCACACACACATTCCGTCATCAGACCGATACATCATTGCACTCACAGACCAAATGAGGCAATCGCTCAAAATTATTTGCATATAAACTAATGAAATATTACTGGGTGAAACTCAGTTGAATGTTAATTACAAAGGTAATGCACTATTTGCTGATTAATGGATCGTCTCTCTTTCGGGCAGGAGATGGTTCCAGCAAGAGGATGATCGGTGTGGGGACAAAAAAAGGTGATTCCAGTGACTGGAGGTAAGCAGGTGTGTAGAAAATGGAGAGCGGGGGAAGCAAGAGAGGAAAAGGAAGAAAGAGAGGAGAGGAGGGAACAGGAGAGGAGAGGATCCATTGTTGGGAAGCAAACAGTTTTGTTAAGTTGAGTGGACATGGTCACACGCCACAAATTCTTGTTTTACTGGAGTGGCTGAAATGAAAATGCATTATTCATTGATGGTTCATTAATTATGAATCCACCAAAAGCAGGATGGGAGGCCGAGGTGTGAAGTGTGCAAGTCAAAGCAGTTTTTGCTGAGGATACACATTACTTATTTCATCTCGCTGTTTGACCTCAGAGTTTATAACAAGCTTCGTGTGATTCTGAAGAGTTGAGCCGGGCAGAACAAAGAAAATAATAAGTGAAGGACAACGTTCACTTTTTAAGTAGGCTACAGCATTAATGTTTAAAGAGTCAATCCACTGACATTGGAATAACCCCTTTGAAAAAGCATTTTTGTATAACACTAGTGTTGGGGTTTATTTATGTAATTTTTCAGCAACTCACTGTCCTGTTTATGGCTTGGTTAAGATGAAATGCTAGAGCAGTAACCCTCCAAATGGGAGATTTGTTTCTAAGACATACAAACTTGAACTGCTTTACCTTAAGTACACTGTATTGACTCAATTCCCTGGCAATTATCACCCAAACATATATTCTGATTTTAGCACCAAAACTAAGAACTTTAAAGATCCCATGTCATGGCCATTTCTACTGATCATAATTCCATTGTTGAGGTATACTAAAATAGATTTATACCGTGCAATTTTCCAAACTCACATTGGTTTCTCATACAGCATCTCTGTAAAGTATGTGTATTCACCGGTATTAACTTTCTGTCCTAAATGGCTTGCTGGAGCTCCTGCCCCCCCTCCTTGTGAGCCCAGTGTGCTCTGATTGGTCGCGAAGCTGAGAAGCTTGTTGCTGCTCGCTGCTGCTGCTCGCTGCTGCAACGGAGCAGACATGCTTCCGTGTCTGCGATACAGGAGAACAAGCTAAACACATCCTGAGCACACACAAACACTCACAGCCGAAGTAAAAAGAACAAGTGTGGCTTGATATTGAGTAAGAAAAAGGTTTATAACGCTGTGAGAATGGGTCTGTGGAGAGCATCTCTCTGCGACCCCAACGTAGTAGCCCGAAAAACGTTTACCCATTTAAACAGTCGTGGTAGATACCTTGTTTGTTTTAAACATCATAAATACACAAACAACAATGAATACTTACAGGNTCTTGCAGGTACTATAATGCTACCCCGACCTTCATTGGTCCATATTGTTCAAAAATTTGAAGTTTGTGTTCAGGGATGCATGAAGCTGGGGGCGGGAGGAGAACAATATGGACCAATGAAGGTCGGGGTAGCATTATAGTACCTGCAAGAAATTCAAACCACTTTCACCCCTGCTAGTAACAGTACTTCAAAAGTTACTAAGAAATGGTCGGATAAGGCAGGATTATGCGGTTCGACTAATAGTTGCTCAATTTCAATACCATAAGTCTGGTACTGTTGTCGCTCCTGACCATTACATGTCTCCCTTGAATTAGGGGCATGAAATGCTGGAGGACTAACACTACCGCCCGTAGCTCTAGGACAGAGGTGCCCAGTACGTCGGTCGACCGCGGTCGACGTACTGGGGAAATGCTGGTAGATCGCGAGTCATTCATAAAAAAAAAAAATCCAGCTCCGTTAAAATAAACATTATCCCTCCTCCATTGGCCTCCCTGCCACTTAATTCAGGAGTTAATAACAAGATAAACACGAAAAATCCAGACGAGATCTCTCTCCCCCGTCTGTGTGCGAGGGGGGCGGGGCAGTTTACACACANTTAAGACACCATTGTACACAATTCTGCAGGTGGTTTTAGAGAACACTCGTCTAGAAATAAGCGGGCTGCCAACAACGCTAATCGATAATTCGATTATTATGCTTGCGCAATTCTCAAGCGCTCTTATTTAGCCATCAACCTTTAGATTTAGCGTGAGTTTTTTAGGCATGTGGAAACTAACAATGGAGACAATAAAGATGAATACTTGATTCAAAAATACATATTATTAAAACTATTTACACATTTTGAACAAGATTAACATTGCTTTTTATTTAAATTAAATAATATTTCACATAAAAGAAACAACAGTGTTTTAACAAATCATATTAAATAATGTGATAAAAAAAAATAGTAAACAGAATAGCTGAAACTTTAAAAACATAAATAACTCAGTTACCTCTAATCATTAACCCATGTTTGTATCATTGAGTTAACTCCGTGTTTTGCTGCTAGCATAACACCTGACGTGGAAACGTTACTCGTGGATGGGGCTACAGAGCTACTAGAAAGACAGTCAAACCCGGTGTATTCCTCCGTCTGAATGTGGTGCACTTTTGCTAAATGTTTAGACAAATTGCTTGTGTTACCGCCGTTACATGCTAAATTCTTATAGCAACGAGCATTGTCCACCTCAAGACGGGTAACATTCAACCACACCTCGGAGCGCGTTCTCTCCGCCATCTCTGCAGTGTGTTGCATGCATGTAGCAGCTGCGTGTGTGTAAACTGCCCCGCCCCCTCGCACACAGACTGGGGAGAGAGATCTCGTCTGGATTGGAAAGATCGAAAATACATCATATATGCATTTGTTTGTCTTTTTGCATATTAGAAACGAGTTGGCGACACTAAGACTGCGATATAATGTTTTTGTAGCAATAATACATGACATATGTTTTAAATGTCTCCAGTACCGATAAAAAGACCAATAACGATGGAGCTTAAAGGCGCGTAAAACACACGTGATGACGTCACCAACGAATCGACGACTGAATTAGTTGGCAACTAATTTGGTAATCGATTAAGTCGATTAGTTGTTGCACCCCTAGTCTAGAATGCTGCATTAGGCTGCAGAACTAGCAAATTTGAACAATGACTAAAGTAAAAAGTAGCGTCCCAAACAAATCCACGCAACGACTCACATTGGACACTTTGGAAGCCCGTCTCAGGAAGTGGAGAGGAAGAGGGCGTCCCAGCTCAAAGTTGAGGCCCTCAGAATCAGTGCCTCCATCACCAGAATTCTGAGCCTTTGTGAAGGCGTTGTCTGTGATGTAGGCGAAGTCTCCCACCTCTGGAGCCTGTATCTCCTCGTTTACACCGCCACCAGCATGGCCGTCACACCAACAAGCCTGCAGCTTCCTGCGAGAGACCGGCTGGACCTGAAGCACAGCGGCAGACATTTACAAAACAGCTCACAAACAACACAAAGAAAAGACAGTTTAGACCGCTCCTACCTGGAGGAATCGATCCATGACCGCAACTGTGAGGTTACGAGTCTCCTGCAGCAGCTGGAACCTGGAGTGCACCTGGACAGCCAGTCAACCAGGAGAAGCGCGCATGCGCACAGTGATCTCATAATGCTGCATGTAGTCGGGTCGTACAGCCTGCTCCACCTGTGTGAGACAAACAGATGTAACACTCAACCTTGTAGGGTGGGGGAAGAGAGCAATACTAGAGGGGTAATTACCTCCAGGACGTGCAGGGTAGCTGTAGATATCTTTGACATATTCTCTTGAGCAGAGCTGCGGCAGGTCCGTCCTCCCTCGTCCACATCCTTGCACCAATGAGCAGCGCATCAGAGAACGCCTGGCACAGCCCTCTTCCTCCGCCCTCCTTCATGGACACCATCCAGCAGACTCCTCTGAAACTGTGGGTGAGGGAGGTCTGCAGGGGCCAGGCCATGGGCAGCGCCCACAGCCATAGCTCTAGGGGCAATGAGGCTTTCACTGAGGGTTTGAATAAAGCTTGTGGCAGGGCCCATCTTCTAAGGAAACAAGGTTTGAAAGATGCATGTTTAAACATGAACTGCAACAATGATGTGCTGCTTGGTTTTAGCTTTTATGGAATAGTGTCTACATAATCGTAGCCTTCAGAGTGTAGCTTTCATGTGCAGGAGGTTTCTAGTAATATTTTGGCTCCACAGGGCTGATACACACACTTCAAAGAGCGTACAAAGAGCATGGAAACATTGAGAGAGCAGTAGCTGGACCCAAACAGTTCTTCCATGAAGGATGATGCAAACTTACCTTTGGTGTTGACTGCATGCTTAAAGTTGGGTGATTCTCTCCGAGAGCAGCTTCTCCTCAAGGGGACCCACGACGGCTTTACCCATCTTCATGGGTTTCTCTCCGGCTGGGAGCTGCTGGGAAAGAGAAAAGGAATCAGGTCACAAACTACGGAGAAGCTTAAGAAAATAAAAACTCTGTTCAATAAAAGCTAATGCGAAGATAAAAAGTCAAAGAAGCGGCCAATGCTAGCTGGAGGCTACGAGCTTTGCAAACATTGACGTGACATGCAGTAAAACAGTGAACTTACTGTTTCAACTCACCCACAGGACGAACTTCAAACAGAAGACATGTCAACTGTGGCTGCAACGAGGGCGGTAAACAGATTCAAATAAAAATACGGGATATAGTTTAGCACCAACAAGCACGATTTATCGACAGGCTCCTTGGGACACCGAGTTCAACAGGTAAACAAGACAGCGACGAGCTGCTTATCAATAGTTGCTCCGTCAAATTGATTGGATGCTGCTTCAGTAGGGACGCACCTGATTTGGCTGACAAGATGCAGCTCAAAGGTATATTTAAATCAGAAAATAACAAGAATATGTATTTAGATAGATAACGTCGTTCTCCCACCCGGCAACGGCGTGATTGATAGGGCATCTGTGCTCTTAAAAGCCTTCAGGCTCTCTCCGGGTGAATGGAGATGGATTGTGAACAAGATAAATTATATATGTCGGGAAAGTTAGTTGGGGAAGGACACTTAGCCGATCAATAAACAAAATACAGTTGAAGGTTAACTACATAGGGATCGCCATCCAATAATCGCGCCTTTTAACAAATATCTCTCCCTTTCCTTTATAATGCCGCTGTGTTTGCTGCCATGACGAGTGCTTAACAAACTAGGGTTTCTCAAATTCTCCCCCCTCGACTCCCTCCCCGAGACTTGGTGCCGCCCACAGGAGATGCGAGCGGGGACTTAGGAGGGGAACCGAGAGATGAGGAGTGAAGCAGGCAGGGTTATGGCTAGAAAGGATCCGTCTTGTGTTAAAACGTCGGCGAGAGTTTTGTCAAGTCACATGGCTGGAGTTTACTGTTTGGCAGGCAGTCCTTTCCAGTTACGATGTCGTTAACATTCAGTGGGCCACAGAATGATGGTGAGAAGCTAAACTAACCTTAAAGTCAATTACATGGAGTGTGTTGTTGTATAATAGCGGGACGGTCTAGCTGTTCAAAGTAGAATGACCAACACTGTAGATTCAGAGCAACACTTATGGTTTATTTTTTATTCACAGGCAAGTCAAACGTTGTCGCAGTAATAAGTCCCAATGATATGCTCCTGGTGCAATAAAATGTTCCTTTCAGTGTATATTANCAAACTCCGCCCTGCCTGTTGATATGCTACTGTGGTGCTGTTGTCGCTCCTGACCATTACATGTCTCCCCCGAATTAAGGGTTTGAAATGCTGGAGGACCAACAGGTCCTCCAGCATTTCAAACCCTTAATTCGGGGGAGACATGTAATGGTCAGGAGCGACAACAGCACCACAGTAGCATATCAACAGGCAGGGCGGAGTTTGCTCCACCGCTAAGGACAGAGGGTGTCGTTTTCTCATACTGATATTCTGTACAAACTGTGCTGTTGTATTTGTTGTAAAGTGTATTTATTGTAAACTATTTTTATTGTATGTACAGCACTTTGGCTCAACCAAAAATTGTTTTAAAAATGTGC
>NW_011359125.1:1657630-1668964 GCF_000735185.1 Notothenia coriiceps | reverse complement strand
ATTAATAGTCCGAATAGTCGATTAATCGTTTCATTAATCAATAGATTAATCGATTATCAAATTAGTCGTTTGTTACAGCCCTATTGTAGTTATCCCATGTAAAAATAAAATGTGTTATTCAACAACCCTTGCAATTTGGGATTTTATTTTTGGTTGGTAGACCTCGGTGAGCTGGTCATTTCAAAAGTAGCTCACCAGCCAAAAAAGTGTGGGCACCCCTGTACTACAGCTTCTCCAGCGCTTTCGAACGGCAATGTCCGTGGCTGTCTCCTCCTGATTGGTGGAGTTGGCCCAATAGCCGTAGCGCCACTTCTGTGACGTCATAGAAGTGTTCAAATCTGGATCAGTCTGTATCAGATCCGTTGCAGCCCCTTTTTAAGAGATTTGGGTATGGAGGAAAATAGAGAGGGTTGTGTTTTCTGACACTTGGTGAGTTCCCTGGAACACCGGGGACACATATTCATGTATAAAAGACGTACAAAAGTGCATTTTGCATGATAGGTCCCCTTTAAGTTTTTCATATTTGGGTATTGCATTACATTACTTGTCACATATCAAAACATGAACTGCTGAACAGCAGGCTTAGTGGATGATGTTGGGAAACCCTATATGCCTGTGGCTGAATCACATCAGACACGTATCTGTTTTGTCTAAATAAATAAATAAAATAAGATAAATGTTAAGAAGCAAAGAACAGGTGAACTCTCAAAGATGTCCAGAGAAACAGTACATTACAAGTTTATGTGTTGGCTTAAAAATGATCTTTTTGAAACGAAATACCCAGTTTAACACTGTTCTGTGGCTGCATGTGGTAACTTATATAATATAATTTTCAGATCAGATACAAAAATACACCAGTCAACACACTGGATGTTTTGGACCCTGCCCATTTCTATTCACTGATGATTATTAAATGATGTATATAATGTTTCTGGGTTTTCAGCCTACTTTATCAACTGCTGAACAATACAATGGCTTCATAAAAGGCGGATTTTCTTTTCTTTTTTAATTTATTTCCATGTTCAGTAGCTTGCAGCCATATTCCTATTACCGCTGACCAAAAATATTTTCACAGCCTCATTCTAACAACACACTTCTTTATCATTGAATACTAATGAGTCCATTGCGCCTAATGACTGGGCAGTGAAAAGCCTAATCACTTATTCATTTACACGCAGTTTTTCATATCAGCCTTGATGTAAAATATGTTGTGTTGCTCATACTTATTTATTTGTATATTAGACTTTGTTTTATAAATGTCAGTTGTACTTATTTGCCTTTAGTATCTTCTTTTTCCTTCACTTCACTACCATGAAATGTTCCAAACGTGCTGGCAACACATGTGATTTTCAAATATTCAGTTTAGCTTCTTCTGCTGGATTCCCATACTACTACTACTACTACTACTACTACTATTGTCTCTTGGAAAATCTACATTTTGCACACACTTTCTTTTTTTAAACAAAACCTGCAATAATTTAATTTGACTTGACCACACTTAGACACAGGTCAGAGGGTCTGTTGGTAATATATTATAACCTCCAACCAAATATCTAAATATATTATTTGGTAACAGCATGTTCCTGCCTGAGGTCTAATATCTACATACGTAAGAGCATTTTTGACAGTCTAAGTAGCACATTATAATCAGCAAGAGCAAAAATGAGTCCCTTTGTATGCATGAAAACACAGCCTTGACTGTAAGGTTTCCTCACCTCAACAATGGGGTGCCAGTGGGCGACTGGCTTTCGGGGACATGTGAGCATTTCACTCCAATGGGCTCGACCGAGGTTGTCTCCATCGTTGCCAACTCGACAAATCCCAATGACCTCATTATGGCCAACACTGTAGGTGCAGGAGGGAAAGACAGGAAAAACATGTGATCACGAGTTACCATGTGTTTAAAAAAACAAACGACATATACAGTATGACTTGTAAAAAGCCTCATAATGAGTGCTTACCGGTCATAGTCCATGACTGCAATCGAAAGGCTGATCTGCTCTATATTTTCTGGAGGGACATCAAAGACAATGGCCTCATTATAGACTGGATTCAAAGTGTTCCTCTTTGTCGAAGTCTTCCTCTTCTTCAGTCTGCGACCTTCACACATTAAGGAAACCTTCACGTATGGATCTAGAAAGTGAGACAAACAGATAGGGAAGACATTTGGTTGTTTGCAGGATAACAGTGAGAATCAGTGAGAATCAGTAGAAATTATCATATTTGAATTACCAGATGCACCAGTGATATCCATGGCTTTCAGATTGCGAGCCTTTATCATGGTAATGGTCAATCTCCCCGCCGTGGGCAAGTAACAGAGCGAAAACATCAGATCCCCGAGGTCCACATTATCCTGAAAGACAACACACAACACATTTACTCTACCATGAGCTTCATCTTTGATACTGATTCTATTGGTTTTATCAATATAAAAGCAATTAGACAGTCGCTCTTTAAATTATATTAATGTCGTTTTTTTTCTAATTCCTTGCTCTTCGCCATTAGCCGAAGGTGAAGAATAATGGCATAGTCATCTGATGTTTGGGGACAGATTGGATCTCTCTATGCTCTCCTCTGTCACATTGTTCAAATAATAGCCACCCACTTTTCACCCGACATGGAGACTTCTGCTGAGCTGCAGAAAGGCAGAAGCTCACTTATCACTTGCTCTTAAAATAACTCTACCAGAGAAGTGAGAACCAGGAAAGCACACAAACGTGTCTGCTGAAGGCAACTCCTACGGTTTAATCTCATGTGGATCTACAGATTTTAGGGGAATATTGGGTTGGTATTATATATCAGGTGTCATCTGATAATTAATTTCAGTCTAATCATTCTAGAAATTGAAGGTTATTGACTTGATGATCACATCTATATTCTGAAATATATTGGTAGATTAAAGCCCAAAATTGTTACAAGAGATAGGTTTGATAGATATTAATGGCTTATGGCATTTTATATTGGTGAGTGAAATGTCTCACACACTTTGATATTATTGGGGTTATTGATCTTGGGGGATTCAACTTCATTATGCAAAACACAATCATGAAAATAGTGATTTGTCAAAATTGGTGTACTACTACTTTTGAAAAACATATTTCTTTTTTTTTTAAACAAATAATACCCTTTGCACAGTATAAGATACACTGCAATAGTGCAAGAGCTTGAAGTTTGATTAAATTGTCATTACGTTATGAAAGTAGGTCAGGAAAAAAAAAGTCAATGTCCTCTTATTTTCTCTTAAACTCTTTTCTCAGAGTTTTTTTTAGAATGGAAATCAGTCCTTTCAACTATAGTATGTCAGCATAGCTACGCATACATGTCTCTCCTGTGATATGGCCCCTGTTTTATCTGTATTATCTTACTGTGTGTGTCAGTGAATATACACTATGAGGGTTAGAAGGAGGAAAGTGGGGGAGAACGAGAGATACAGTAGGGGAGAAAGTTAAATTGTTTAAAAGCTCCATCCTGAGACCTCAATAGCATGCATTTTAATGTGCATGATGTGTTAACTGCCTTCAGAAAATACATTGCACATCCCAGAAGGATGCTGTGGGCTTTACACGCTTCATGGTGTCATACCACATTCAAAGCCAAAATGATAATTAAAACTAAAGAAACCAGAAATAAGCCACATTAAATAGTAATACATTGTTAAGCTTTTGTTTATTTTGCCATCGTCCTTTTCTAATGCAAAACACGTTTTTCATCAAGCTGTTTCCATTCCATGGCTAAACAAGCCGAGTCTGGCAATGAAAATAACCATATGGTCAATCTCAACATATGGGCAATACTGATATAATAATTAGATCATTCCTATCAATAAAGTCAATTAATCTCTCTCTGAGTGTGACAAATTGTCCCTGCAATGAATGCGAAATGTCCTACTTCTGTACTGCTGTCCAAAGCGATTAGCAAAGCCTGGTTATGAGGATGTGTGTGTGTGTGTGTGTGTGTGTGTGTGTGTGCGTGCGTGCGTGCGTGTGCGCGCGCACGTGTGTGCGCGCGGGTGTGTGTGTGGGTGTGTGTGTGTCCATGCAGGTTTGTGTGTGTGCGCATGTGTATGTGTGCATGAGTCGAGTAGTGTGGAACTGATAAAAACCCTGAACAGTGTGAGAATGAAGCGTTCCAGATAATACTGTGAATCTCTGGTCCCCGTCACCACCTGTCACATACCATTATATTCCAACCGTGTAACATTGATTAAAAATCAATAATAAAGGGCAGAAGGGCCAGCACGGCACTATAACATCCCCAGAGGTCGAGACTGTACACAACAAATATCAATATCTTTGTCAATATAAATTCTCCCCTCAGGTTTATATCAAACACATTGACAGAACAAATAACTCCATGCCAGTTTTTCAGCCTAGGAGTCCATTTCTCTGTTTGAGCCATTCCCCTTGTTCCTGACAGAGCATGGTTCAAGATTCTGACTTCCCCGCATGCAGAGATGAGAGAGCGGGCATCACCCTCCTTACGTAAGGGGACTGTTGTTTCTGTATTTTGCTTGGGGTTAAATAGATTGGAGAGGGCTCTTTACCTTTTGCAACTATAGTGCTGAGGCTGATGAAATATTCAAACACTTCTGCATGACCCTTTATGTGGCTATGAATCCGCAAAGCTGAAGTAGGTTAGGGTACTTTACGCTGTGAACTTATAGGGCTCATTGAGCTGACTCAAACTACAACATATTCAGCTAATTCAATTTACTTTAACCAAAAAATAAAAATGCTGAACCCTTTTTTAAAATGTTTTTTTCCCTCAGGATCTTTATGCAGGTCCTTCTAAACTCTTTAAAGTTAGAACCTCTTCCCTTTTCCTATACTGTAATATGACTCCATAATGTGGATCAGCATCATGCCATATATCTTTAATAAAGGAATACAGTTTAAATCTACTATTTATGTTCTACAACTTATTTTTGTCACTTTTACGAACTCAAAACCCAGTTAGAGTTGTTTGATTCATGAAAGTGGGACACAGCTGCTGACTTTGTGGATGCCATATGTTTTGATAAAGCCTTATGTGGCTTAAATTGTTTAAAGGGCGGCCAACATGGCCTACAATTACATATGAGGGCTGTCAGTGTGGTCAAGTGAAGACTGTATGATTATAATAAAATGTATACCAATGCCTTCATTTTGAAACAAAAGATTGCCATACAGTCTTTTAAGTATTGCGGCAGGTTTGCTTGTCTTTCTTAATGGCCCAAAATAAGGTGTGTTGTCAAGTATATTTCCAGGGATGAGTTTTTCCGGTGTACTCATGGTTAGCAGCAGTAAAGTCTGCAGTAAAGTCTTAGTTTATGGTAACATGCTCTATCAGGTGAGCCACTGGGGCATCCTGACATTATTTCTGCTCTTGTAAGCAAATATGTAATCATCTGGCAGGTTCCTACTCAACATTTTTTATTATTTATCTATAAAAATGAGATTGAACATTTCAAAAAATATCCTCCTCTACACTTCAGAGATTACGTGAGAGAACAAAGAAGAGAAACATGTTAACAAGTTTCAGTGTTTTAACAGGTTTCTTTTCCAAGCTAAGCTCCACACATCCCTTTACCATGGAGGCTATATCTAGCCATGATTAACAGGAGGACCAGTAAGGCACACACATTCAGGTACTGCAGTATAAAGCTTATTAAACTGAAATGGCTGCAGTGCAGACCGTTCATTTGCATACACAGCGAGAGACAGAGCAGCAGGAAACAAACTTTGATAGCTGCAGAAGTACAGGATGCTTTGCTTATGAGATACACAAGAGACAGATACACACAGCTTTTCAGTCATATACTCTATGCTGCTTTATATACTGTACAACTGACTCAGTGTTGCTGAATTGGCAAGTACTGTAGCTTACATTACATTTAAGCAATATTAATAATAATAATGATAAAAAGTGATGACTTACATGCAGTATATCATAATGGGTTGTCTTTTCTAGGCCTAGAATAGTGGTTCTATATGTTATATAACATATATTAACATTTCTAAAAATAGATCAAACAGAGCAGAGAGCCAGATCGGTCAGACAGGTTGTAAAGGAATCCAAATGTTGGTCAAAAAAAGAAAGAGAAAACCAAGGCGATACAAACATTAAATGATGAATATTGATCCAAATATTCATTACATTTAACAGACTAACTGTGTGTGTTCCCCTGGTGGGTCTGCTTTAAGCGTAGCCACCATGTTTCAACTGCAATTACTTTGGAAAGTAATCTTATCCAAACAGATTTCACCAAGGGACAGAGCAAAGCAAATGTAACCCACCACAACACCTGCGCCTCATTGATCCTGCTGCACTGACCTTAGGATGAAATGAATTGTCTGCATGAATCAATGACTTCAGTCTTATAAATGCCACTTAAGCATGCCATGAAGAAAGGGATCAATTGCAATCTGGATAAGCTCCCACACTGAGATGCCTGTCAATAAAGCATTCACTGGAAGTATACACCCATAAATATCAAAGCATTTAGTCAATTACTTGATAGATTTGTCAGATAAGTTCCAGCTGTACAAGGCATCAAAAACAGGAAACTGTCAAAACCATCAAGTTAAAATCTTGTTTAAAATCTTTTTTAGACACACACACTCAATATTGAAACGATAGGATATCTTTTTTGTACAATCTGCTTCCCTAACACACACACACACACACACACACACACACACACACACACACACACACACACACACACACACACACACACACACACCACTGTATCAACTGGCTGTCTTTTGTACAGTAAAAATAGCAGGTACAATATGATTCTAAAAAACCTCAAATACCTGTTACTGTAAAATTCCATTATTTTTGAATCAATGCTTCCCACAATTTGATGTACATTTTGTAGATGAATCAAATATATAAAAGTGATGATATATCAACACAGATGCTTGATATGTATTGTTTGGAGTGGCTGGTCTTAAAATACTGCATTTGGAACTTTTCGTTGGTATTGAACAGATTGAGCAGGCACTGCAACAAGACTCTCACCAGCAGGGTGAACATATAAGTGCTCTTCTTTAAAGTGAGTCATGTTGATGTTGTCTACCAACTCCTTATCTTCTGATTTATTCAGTTCAGTGTGTTTAAATAGGCATTCAACTTTATTTGATATTACTTTTATCTGATATAGTGTCAGTCTGAGATGCACTGTGCTCGCGAAAATGTGAGCTCAATATGTAGCTCTTTATAAAAATTGCAACAAATCTGTCAGACTTCTTAAAACATCTCTTACCTTTTGCGTAATAATAATAAGTGAAATATAACATGGCATATCTAATTGAGCATGACATCATTTTGATCGTAAGTGCTGACTCACCGTTGAGACGTACTGGATCTCCCGACAGAGTTTCGTCTCCCTGGGAAAATCTTCCAGATCCAGGAAGTTGTCCACGACCACTTGGCCAATAATGTCATGGCGTGAAAAACGGTCGAAGTCATAGACACTGAAGTGCAGCTTACGTTCAGGAAGCTCAGAGTATTCCACGGGGAACAGGAAGACCTCATCAAACACGGGGTTGAGGGTCTTGCGGTGAACCTTGGTCTGGTGCTTGGTCTGACGGTCGGGGAGCAGGTAGATCTTAACGTAAGGGTCAGAGGTTCCGGAGAAGTCCTTGGCTGGGAGGTCCTCTGCTTTGTGGATCTTAACTATTAACTGTTCCAGGTCGCAGTCAAATTTGAGGATAAAGCAGAGGCGTCCACAGCCCCCGCCTCTGCGACTGCCTTCCTCTCCTTCCAGGGAGCGCTGTTTGTAGAGCTCAGGTTTGAGGCGACCGAGGCCCAGCCCCATTCCAGTGATGGAGTCCTGCCTTTGGAACTGGGCCACATTGAAGTCTGGGTTGGATAGGTTCATATGCCGGCGAATGGTCCCTTGTCTGTGGGCAGATGAAAACAATAAACATCGCCATAAAACTCAAATGGACTGAAACAGAAAAGGCACGAAGGCATTTACGTCAGTACTGGATGTTTCTGCACCTCACAATTTCCAATCAGTGCTAATGTTGCATGCAAATACAGGAAGTTGTGTGCTCTTGATGTCAAATTGGAGAAAGCTGTGTGAAGTGTAACTAGCTTTAATGCTGGAAGCCAGGGTTTACATTCTGCCAAAGGCCTGGAATTGACCTCTGCTTTGTAATTGACCTAAACTCAGTTCTCATTCATAACACTTCGTTCGATGTCTCACTATGGAATGCGCCTCATCGCGGAGCAAACAGAAGCATCAATCTCATTTACTAGGGATGCACCGAATATTCGGCCACCGAAAATTATCGGCCGAAAATGGTTAAAAAGGCCCTTTCAGCTTTCGGCCGAAAAAATATCACCTAATGTCAGAGAACAGGGTCACGTTGATACTCCGCATATTTGTCTGGGTGTTTTGATTTCAAGTGGTGGAGTAATCCCGAAGTGGTGAAAGTCTTTGCAGTTACACCCCCTCGAGAAATGTCAGCTGAACACGTTTTACAAATCGCAATCCGCGCCTCTCTCTCTGATATTTTTAAATATCTCCAAGCGGCAGACATGTTGGCTGTGAGCCAGCCGCGAGCATGGTCGCGCGCCGTGCTTGTCGCCGCGTTTTGATTACGTCATCACAACAACACGTTAGGTTACCAAAGTTATAGGTGCATTTGTTGTTGTTGAAGGCCTGGCTGTTACAGTCTTTATTTACACTATTTTGTTGTAGGCCTACTGGCCTAGATGTTTATGCAGTTTTAAAGCACCTTGGCTTTGTTCTGAATGCACTTTGTTGTAGTTATCCTACAGAGAAAAGAAAATGCACTTGACTTGGAATTAATGTACTGTATGCATTCAGAAGGGCTGAATAAATGTTTTATGGACCCATAATAGTGATTATTATTTAAGTTAAGTGTTGCCATAATCATGTCTTTTTCCATAATCAGGTAGCTGAACAACATTGGTAAAAAATGTATACATTATATATATATATATTACTATATATATATTTCTATTAATCTATTTTCGGTCCTTTCGGCATTCGGTTTTCGGCCAACTGTTTCCTATTTTCGGTTTTGGCCAAGAATTTTCCCATTCGGTGCCCGTACGCCATGAAGTTTTATTACGGTGGAGAACGAAGGATCAAGTGGTATCGTTCCTTCCCGGGCGCAGAACCACTCTGTAGTAAAGTGAATACAATGAGACTCTTTGACCCCAATGGCATTCATTGGATAATGCAAGGTAAGATTATATGTGAGGCAAGCTTACAGAGTGATACCCTTTAGATATTGAGGGCATAACGGTCGCTTCCGGAAATAGAGGCTTTTAGTTGCTTTGGTTGGTCTTGGTATTGGTCCCATCTCAGACTGAGTCGCCGCCGCGAGGTCGTGACGAGCCTCGGTGTGACCCGTCGTCTCTGATGCTAAGCATTATGAACGATTTCCGCGCGTGTTTTCACAACTCAGCCCTCCTGGTCGGGCGGCGGACGGTTTTTACAGAACCTACCATTTGCTAGGACTCGGTATTGTCGGGTCCACATCGGTGCTGGGGCTCAGATTTCTCGGTGCGTTTGCAGGCTTGCCATGGGTGTTAAAGGCTGAGCATAATCCGGGTTTCGTTACGCAGAGATGATAAGCCACCACTCCTTGGCAGCGGACCGATTGCCCGGATAGGACATTGCCAATCGGCGTCCCTGTGTTCTCAATCCAGTAATACCTGTTTTTTTGAGGGAACTAAGACAAGGTGTGTATTCAACGTATTAGTGCCCGATCTGTATCGTTTAAGTTGACGACAAGGGCCCTCCCCCTGTCGCGTTTTCTTTTAACGGAGTTACAGTTACCCGCTATAGACTTGGTTTGGTGGAATCCTATTTCACAAATCCTAACCCGGAGTTCGTTGTGAATCAAACGGGGACCATTGCTTGATCCCGACACTCTATCCTGCGTTGTCTATCGGTGCACTACTTCAGTGATGAGCGACCGCCTACGGTCTCGGTCACTTTAACGTGCAACAAGAAATCACTGTCTCGAGTACTGTCGAAGAGGGTCTCCGAGTTTACGTCCATGCTCACTCGGGTAGACTTTGGTTGACAAGTTCAGGGTATTCGCTGTGATCACTGGACCTTTACAAGGTACACGAAGAGTTAAATCAAGGACACTTTACTATCTTGTTGAGGTGGCCCTGTACTTTTCTCGACCACTGGAGAAATTCCTGTATTAAGGAGGGGTAGAAGGTGAAAGTCAGTAATTGCCTGTGGTAACCCTCCTTTGAAAAGCGTGAGACTCGTAACGAGCTAGCGGGGAGCCCTCCTGAGTGAACAAATAAGTCTACGTGGTGGTGCCCAGTCCAGGTATCTTGTTCCTGTGGGCCTCAGCACGCCGCTTTTGTAGCAGGGGGGGCGGGCCCTGTCTACAGGGACCGGCAGACAGTACCGAACTGGCGCGTCGGTGGACTATTTAGGGCGGACGGGGGTACTGTAATGTCGCAGTCACGCCCTTGATAGTCCTCAGTTACGCACGACGCACAAAGAGAGTGAGACGCAGTCTCTACCCAAGAGTCTCCAAACAAAAAAAAACAAAAACCCAAAACGGTCCCACCCTTACGCGCGCCACCTTGGCCTAGCAGGTTTGCATCGCGCAAAAAAAAACCACACACAAGACACGAGGCCTCTTCAGAACTTGGGGTGTCGGTTTGTCGTCCGGGAACGTTGACTCAAGGGGGGCCGAGGAGACCACACTCCCCTCTCCTCCGGGCAGGTAGAAACGGACGGCAACCACCACTGCCGCACGCTCCGCGGGGGCGGGAGAGTCAGTCCTTTCAAAACGGGGCCCTTTTTTTAGGATTGTTGAGCAGGAATCAGGGCTCTCTTTTCGGCTTGCCGCAATCTAAATAAAAAGGTTTCCCCATATTGACCATCACAATTATCGGGAATTAAGAAAAGAATGAGACCATACATCATCCTTCTTTATTTGTAGGAGCGGCAGCACATAGTACGACTTCCCCGCCTGTCGATCGGCCGCGCACCACACGTCCGATCGACTTAGTTTGGAATGGAGAGCTAAAGCCTTTTTCCTTTTTTCCACTCCAGCTTACACCATGATTGACCTACTCCAATATGGTTTGAAAGAGAAGCTTCTTATAGATTCCCATCGAGCCGCTCGCAGGCAAGCTCGGCTTAAATCGAATCCTATCAACCAAGGTAGACACTGTCAATTCCACGCGCCGAAGCTTTATTTCTCTACACGAGACTTCGCTCTTCTCCACACAACTTTACTGCGTACGCAGCACCGGAGGTTCGATGAATAATCCCCGCACCTAAGGGGCCGCTACTGGCAGCTCTAGTGGGCGGTTAGTCTTACGGCATTTACC
>NW_011359125.1:1641878-1657585 GCF_000735185.1 Notothenia coriiceps | reverse complement strand
TAGATTAGCCGCACCGTTATATAAGCTGCAGGGTCGAAAAATGGGAAAAAAGGCGCGGCTTATAGTCCGAAAATTACGGTCAATATTACAAAACAAAAATGACCATGTTCAAGTCTTAAAGTCATCCTGAGGCCTTAGTTTTGGTTTCAAATTACACAACATCATGTATGTGTTGCTTCTTTGGGGCTTGTTTTCGTAGACCTGGTTGCTTATTTCTCTCAAATCTGGCAACAGAGTGGGCAGGGCGCAGTGTCTAATTGTAGCAGTAAGCTAACGAGTATTGATAAGCTTTATTTTTTTTGATCCAATGCTGCACAACTGAACTGATCCAATGCTGCTGTGAAAAAATGAAGCTATATCCATGTTGGATAGAATATCCAATTTATATAAAAAAAATAACCTTTAGGGACAACTTGAATGCTTTTATTTATTTATTTTTCCTCTTAATGGATTGCATAAAGATCGGATCGGGAAAGATCGGTATCGGCAAATTGTCAAAATCAAATGATCGGAATCGGATCGGGAGCAAAAAAAGGTGATCGGGACATCCCTAGTTACGTAAGTAACCTATAGTTTTTAAGTGGCCTTACCTTAACCGCCAATATTGTATTTTTGAAATTGTCCCAATGTTGATTTTTTTTGTCTGGCAATGGTGTTGAGAGCCATAAGCAATGATCAGTTCAAACCTAAATGAATGTAAGAGCTATACTGACCCAATTTCAGACATGAGGGGACCAGAGGGCGGGGGTTCAGTTATCTGACTCTGCATACGAGGGTTGGTGTGAACCCCATTTTGCCGGCTTTTATTCTCGGCGTCCAGTGGGATGTCTGGAGATGTGTGACTGATCTTCATAGCTGCCTCTGGTGTGGCAATGACCACAGGTGGTGGGGATACGGGAGTCACCGGAGCCTCCACTGATACCACTGACGCCACAGGAGTAGGCTCTCTGGCGATGGGGCAGATAGACGACTCACGGCGGTTGTGTGGAGGGGGGTCCACGGCAGAGTAAACTGGATGCCTTGGAGCGAGCTGGGAGGGTATTGGGCTCATGGTGGGGTTGATGTGCCCATGGGCCTCCTTGGTGGTGGGAGAGAGCACACGCTCCCTCCATGGTATCCAGCAGAGCTTCCAGGAGACAAACAGAGAGACCCCAAAAAGGGCCAAGCCACAGGCAGTCACCACCAGCGACAGCAGACTCACCGATATATCTGAAAAGATTAAAGAGACTGGAATAAAGATCTGACAGTAAATTCAGTGTTGTTACAAACACAACCATGGGTATGTGATATGTTGGCTGGTAAACTATTCACCTGTGGTGGAACATTAGTATTTTTCTTTTTGCAAAACGTGCTTCTTACCACTTAAAACACTTTATTTCTCTCTGTGTTTTTGTAGTGTACCAGCAGACTTTCAGTGTGGTTTTCTCCTCTTCTTTCCTTTCTTGTGACAGCATTCTCCACGAGATTAATTAGGATTAGCTATATTTATTTAATTATCACTGGAGCCTCATATCTAAGCCCCAAGTGGATTGGGCCCAATGCTGTAATTTCCTTTGCTGATAACAGAAGAGGGATAGTGTGATGAAACAAAGGCAGCAGGAAAGGCCTTTTCAGACAATCTTATTGTACTTTAATACTGTGGTGGAGCAGTCATTTTATGTTTGCAACAGTTTGGGAAACGGGAGATTAAAGGTACTGAGGTTAAACCCGTTTTAAATGGTGTTTATAGTAACAACTTCTACTTGTAGACTAAATGAACAATGCATGAAAAAAGGTCAGCGTGTAGGAGTTGAGGTGTGAACCAACAGTACCAAGGGGTTTCTGAATTATCTCTGCTTTTGAAATAATAATAATTTGAACGAAAAATCGTAGAAACTGAAACACAAAAGTGTTGAGGTTAAGTATATGTATGACTCTTTTGCATGAATATCATAAGTAGTCTGAACTTTTTTGTATCAAAGGAACTCATACCATCATGGAAAATAGAGGGAATACTTGATTAACCTTCAACCCCTGCTGCACAAATTTGGTTTTATGTTTTAAAACCAAATATGTACGGTAGGAAAGTATAATAAGCCTCACCACTGAGAGGTGAATTATACCTCGTCCTTTTTACTTTTGTGAAACATTGCATCGGGATTTTAAAGATTGTTTGTTGCAGTTAATGTTTTATACTTATTAACTTGTGGTTTCATCTCAAGCAATGGACCAGAAAGCAGTCCACAAACATCCGAAGAGTTAAGATCAGCATGTACTGTCTCATTATGAAAAGGTTGGAGTGCATTTCTGAGATTAGCTTTTCAAGTTTATCTCACAATGTGCAATTATCAAAAGCATAGGTTCTCTACAGTATGCTGTGCCCCCTTAATCTCTTTGCTCCAATGCATGTTTAACGTTTTTATGAGGTAAAAAATGAT
This sequence comes from Notothenia coriiceps, assembly GCF_000735185.1. Lineage (NCBI taxonomy): Eukaryota > Metazoa > Chordata > Actinopteri > Perciformes > Nototheniidae > Notothenia > Notothenia coriiceps. The sequence continues at coordinate 1,655,168 of NW_011359125.1, read as the reverse complement.
AAAGTGCTTATTACTGTAATCACTCAACACAAGATAACATTAGAACTGAATTGAAATTCACATCATGACAAACTGTTATCTTTAATTCTTCATATGAACAATATGGCATCTTTATTCAACTACATTCAACAGTGCCTTTCACTTACATCCACTGAAGGGTAAAAATCAACTGAAAGTTTCTTTGCAATTAAAGATAATCTTAGTGTGGTAAAATAATACCTAGTATCCTATTCAGGGTTCTTTAAAGCTTAATTAACCCACCGGGCATGTGCCATGTGCGTACAATTATAAAATACAAATGAATTTCATTTTTTTTTCATTTTCTTAAATCAGATGTATTTCTGACGTTGACTTTAATAGCCTCAAATCAGCATTCCAATTCATAGTCAATACCAACAACTACAGGTTATAGTAGATGTTCATAGTTTTTGAATTTTCTCTTTATCATTTTTGACCAAAGTTTGGGGTGTGCATTGCTAAGTAAGGCATCACTGTTACATTTTGAAGTAGTTTCATGTGATTGTTAAAAGTAAAAAAAAAGATGTTGTTACCTGTGTTACTTATTGATATATTTTCCTATGATGCTAACTAATACTGAATATTATGTACAGAATTGAACTGTTGCTGGATAAATAAGTTGAGGAAAAACATTATAGGTGATGGTACATCCTATTCACCTTCCTATCCTAAGCCCATCCAGCAATGGTGAATTCATTGATCGCATTGCACTGAATAACCTCATTTATCACGTTAGTGCTGTAGTGTACGTGTAATTAATTCAAGACATTTTTAAAAATGTGTTTATACTACATGTCTCTGTGTCTGGTACTGAGATGATGATCTTCCATTCCTGCTTAGCCACTGTAATGTTTACTAATGTACTGTATTGAACTGTCTCCATGGCTTCTGCTCAGTGTGCTATGTTTAAAATAGCATCAAGTCTGCTGTATCAACCATGTCTATTATTGTCTAAGCTTCGCTCTGTGTGAAGGCAGTGATACAGACTTGCGTCCAGTTTATGTGCTGACAGTGCAACAGTTGCCTTCAGCAAAAACAAACTAATGTTTTGGTAATGATGATGTTGATGAAGATTATTTTTTTAACTGTTTAGATTATTACATTTCAATTTAGAGACACTAATAAATGCTTTTCCTGGGTGGCTAGACAAAATTGTTAAGCACAGCTTGTCGCTTTAGTAGGCAAAAAACTCAATTTCAAAATAAACGCATGCTTATATGATGATAACAAACACTATGATAATATCAAATAAAGCAGTGCTCTCATCATGACTACCAGAATAGAGATTTCATATTGACATATTTGTTATATTAGCCGACAAACTTGCCATGCATGTTTTTTAACTAGCTGACTTGATGAAGAGCTTGGACAAAGCAATTTGTGAAAAAGTTTCTACAGAAATTGACTTTTTCTCTTTGTTTCCTATAAAAGTTCTGCTCTCTATTTCAATAAAAAGTCATCTGTATTGAGGTTTGAATTATGGAGTTGAGTATTAAGAAATTTCTAATAAATTCCCATTTTCTTCTTACAGAGCAACAGAGTGAGAAAAACATGTGTTTTTAAAAGAGTAACCAAAATCACAGAACATCTTGAAACTGAATCATGTATGGCAAGCTGTGCTAAACATCTGATGTAGAGCTAACACCTCATATTAAAAATAATTCTAAGGAATGCAGTAAAACATAAATTGCACATTAGTTCAAAGTAAACAAGGCAATATGTCACACCACATTTAGAGAAGTATGATTTAAATGACAACCAATCTCAAAGGCCTTTGACAGTACTAGTTTTGCATTACCTTTCTTCAAACTCCAACAGCACAGCCTAATACAGGATGGATCTGTGTGTGTGGGTGCTGTCATAAAACCTCCCACGGGATCTCGGGCGAACTGTACTTTCTGTGCTCTGAGATTCTGTGAATACCAGAGTATGTGTGATTTGGTAGACTAATGTGGAGAAATTGAGGGACTTGCAATCCGAGGACAGTGAGCCCGCAGTCAGCTTGGCAGGCCGCCTGCAGTGCTGCCTGGTGGAGAATCTGTAGACATCTGGAAGAATTCAGAAACTGCCTTGGAACAAACGGGGTGGACCAATTTTAGAGCATGGGACTATAAGGTGTAGTGTAGGAGGAGAGCAAGTGGTGAAAAAGCAGTATATGGACCTTTACCTCCTGAGTTGCTATGCCTTCAACAAACCTCTCTGTGGGTAAAAAGGGTATGTGAAACATAGTATACTGCACATGTGAGTGGTTCTAATTGGTTGTTTTAAAAGCCCTGACAACGGCTGGTTTCTAGCCTCACAGAATGTTATATTGACCTGATTTTATATCTCTAACTAATTAGTTGACTACAATTAAAAGCAGCAATGCTGTGGAACCTGCTCCAGTAGCCATTGCTTAATGTTGTGCACAATTGCTTTCTTGACAAGTCTTAAATAAAACTATACCCCCCTTATGTCTGTACGAATAGCCAGCTTATATAAGCTTAGCCTAAAGACTATAGAAGAAGAGGGAAACTGCTAACTTGGCTCTGTTCAATGGTAACAAAGTCAACCTGAGCAGATCTTTAACTCTTTAAATGACACATTACATCTCATTTGTGTAAACCAAAGTTTAAAGTTTAAAAATGTCAAGTTGTGGTTTAACTAAGGTTGTGTGCTGGGCTTTCATCATATAGAGGACAGCAAGATGCCCAGTGACAATATTACATATTCTTTTGGGTTTAATTATCTTGATCAACAGCCTTTTACTGTCATGAGGCGCCAATGTTTGTCCGGAAATATTGGAGCTTTCAGAAAAATCTAAATCTCCCTGTTGTGTGAATATGAAAACCATTTATAACTCAGAAAATGAAAATTGCGGTAACTCTGATGTGAAATGAACGCCGTCTAAATATTGGCAAGTAACAGATACTTTATGGAGTCTTGTCATCACTGTGAGGTTGCCAGGCAACCGGCAGAGATTCCAGGAAGTTTGGCCAATCCTTTAAAAAAAACTGTAAAACCCAAACTTGTAATTTTTTTCATGGGTTCCATTCTGTAAGCTTAGCTAAGCTTTGCGGCAACTGGCTGCAGCTTCGTTTTTAATGGACGTAAATATATGAGAGTCATATTGATCTTCTAATCCAACTCCTTATAATACAGTAGCATATTATAACCATATTTAACACCTTTTGAAAAAAGGAAAGATATATATGTTGATCTGAACGCTATGTGTATCAAGTACTACTCAAGTAGTTGATAGTCACATATCTTTCTGCTAGTACTAGACACATATGAAAAGATGGTCCATTAGGATAACATACAACTTAAAGTGGACCTATCATGCTACATTTGAATAACATATTGTAGGGCCATACCTATATAAAAAATGTCTGCGAATTTATTTTTTCAAAATACCAAACAGATCATGCATTTTAGCCATGCCTCATTTCGCTCTATTTGCTCTTTTTTAGCCCTGTTTTTTGCAAAGGCTGAATCGGTGAGAAATCTTCTTCGCTGCTTTTGTGGCAGACTACAGCGCCACCTACAGGCCTGGCATAAGTACTACAGCGTCTCCAGCGCTTTCGAACGGCAATGGCCATCGCTGTCATCTCCTGATAGGTGGAGAGTTGCCCATCTAGGCGGAGCTCCTCGTTTCTGACATCAGAGATATTTCAAATCTGTATCAGATCCGTTGCAGCACCGTTTTTAGAAATTTGGGTATGGAGGAAAAGAGAGGGTTGTATTTTCTGACACTAGGTGAGTTCCCTGAAACACCGGAGACACATATTCATATATAAAAGACATACAAAAGTGCATTTTGCATGATAGGTCCCCTTTAAACCAGTTTGGGTTTCTCAAGTTTCCAGGTCAACATTACTTTTTATGTCAATAATGTTTGTGAATATGTTTATGATCAACCATTACCAAAGGCTTTACACCCATACCTGAACTCTAGGACATAGAGTGTTGGATTAGTGTATCTTTCATCTACTTCCTTTGTCATTTTGTTGAAGTTGTTGCCATCATGCAGGGTCAATCATGTCAGCTGGAACTGAAATTGAACCTTGGCCAAGCCATCCTTTAAAGCTTTCTGCTTTCAGCACCTGTTATTGCTATTCTACCTTTCAAACTGTCAGTGCAATGAAAAAGACAAGAAACAATGGACCTATGGGGAATACGGGATGGAGGAGAGGGCTAAGGAAAAGAGGGAATCAAGAGGAAAGGAGGGGAAGGTTGAAGGATAGGGGTGCAGAGAGGCACAGAAACAGGGGAATTTACAAAGGGCTTTCATGTGGGGAATAATTATTAATGATAATTCAAAATGGATGGGGTAGGTATGGTAAGGGGTAGCAGTTACAGCTTGCACGCTCCTTCACATTATCTCATCTATATGTTTCAACACACACACAAACACACACACACACACACACACACACACACACACACACACACACACACACACACACACACACACACACACACACACACACACACACACACACACACACACACACACACACACACACACACACACTCACGCTGACACGATCGCACATGCAGGCATGCCATTCCGATGATGATGATTGTTAGCCTATGTGTTGGTAACGATGAAATGTGACTCAGTGGTCACGTTGATTCTTCACATGAGACTATAATGGATTTGGTTTCCAAAATCGTCATTATCTGATATAAAGATATATTATGAGTCCATTGCATTCATACAGTTTAGGTTTCACGTTGCCATATGCTCATTGTAAGACTACAATTCTAATATGTGGTAAACTTCAAAGAAGTATGATATGGCAAGTGCCACTCTACTGGCGAGCGCAGGTTCACGCGCAACTCCGGGGAGGAGGATATAGCCTACCGTCTATGCAGTGATCATTCTGTGACTACAAGAAAGCCTCTCACTGCCGGCATTGTACACATGTGTCAAATATGAAATATGTCTCATATCTCATCTCCAAACACTGAGTATTGGTTGTGAAAGTCCTCTTACCAATAGCTTTGTGCACAGTGTATAATGAAGAAAGTCACGTTTGTTCAATTCACTTCAATTGAATGCAACCGTTGAATGAAGCGTGCAAATGATGCCTCACCTGAATCCGAATAGCGTGGCCTGGCGAGGTCTCGGAAATAGTAGATAAAATCCAAGCAGTAATCGTTCTGCACTTCCCCCTTCGAGCAAAGATCGGACAGGAGTTCAAGTGCCTTTTGACAAATCTCGTCATCTCTGTCTCCAGGCATTTCCCACCAGCATCCTTATAAATGGAGGGTCTCTTGAGCACCACCACCACTCTACTCCCGCCTGACTATTCCACGCTCGTCAGCACAGCTTCTGGAGTCAACCACGCATCCAACGTCACGCCTACCTGCACGATGGAGTCCACAGAGACGCTCTGTATTAGAGAGAATCAAAAAACACTACTCCAAGTGGTCCAAAAAGCAGAAAGCGTTTCCTACATGAGGAGCAAAAATAGTTTTGGTGTGAATCAAACGGTCCCCTCCTCACACAGTACTGCTCTGGTTAAAAGCCACCGGTTGAATCCACGCATTGCCACTGCGGCGGCGCGCGCTGCCCAGAGTGCTGAAATGTGCGCGCGCGTCACAGAGCCGGACTCTCTTTCAGTGAACCTTTGCAGCACGCGGTCCTTTATCTTCTAATGACTTTACGCCTTCAAAAAGTTAAGGATAAGAAAAAGTTGTTTTACTATAGGGAGAAATAGCTGGATTTGAGAGAGCCATTACCTGTAGCAAAGCCCATCACTTCTCCGCTGGATGACGGACCTGGTGTGGTTTTACGTGCCTGCACGTGGCCAATCAGGAGATGACATGACTTTTTTTTCGCTCGTTTAATAATTTTTAAAACTTTGCCGAATAAGAGAGATATCACTCAAAAGCCGCACATATAACATTGCTTATGCAAGGTAATGGACTTAAAGTAACCACATTATTAAAACCAGTGAATGGCTGTCAAATAATTTTGTCAGTAAGCTCTTCACATCGTGGTCCTGCAAAGACAACCGCAGTTATGGGTTTATTTTCACTGACATCCATGATTTGTCTTGCCATACCTAATTATAATGAGAGCGAGAGAGATAGAGAGAGAGACAGAGAGAGAGAGAGACAGAGGCCAGCAAACCTGGCTGGCTGCGATTTATTGTATTGTCTCTAATCGTTTCTGGATTGCCTGAAGCAGCATTACAATTAACATCCCCACATATTTCTCATGGGACAATTCATGTCAATATGTCAGAGTTTGGTGGCGTCACTCCTGTGCTGCATTTACTCGACCGACTTTTAAGTAATTTAAAAGACACACAGTCAATTTCGCCAATCCAGAGTTCATTTTAGTGATTGACAAGCCCAGTGAATTAAGACATAGACTCTATGTATATTCAGGGTGCATACCATTTCATTTGAGTGGAATAAGTAATAACTTGAGCAAACAACACGCCATAAGTGAATTGATGCAGTCTGAGACAAGCACCATAAAGATAGGCTTTATTATCCACTGAGATATAATCTTTTGTAAAGTATGAAATGGTTCTTTGATGTATTGAAAGAGGTTACTGGAAGAAAGAGGAGGCCAAGAGGGTACAGAACATCCTGGATACTTTTTATTATAATATTAGAGCTTTAGAACGTCCCGCATTGTATGATGATTAAAATGGGGGGGAAAAGACAGATACTAAATGAAAGGGGAGAGGTGATAAGAAATATGAAATTTGAATGCTTTGTTCGTGATTTTCTTGCTTGTTCCACCAACCAAAGGCCCAGCAGTCATCGCCCATCAAAGATAAACACTTCTTCTAATGAGCTGTGCATTTATCTCGTGCTCTGCTGTCTTACAGGTATGTGTGTGTTTGTGTGTGTGTGTGTGTGTGTTTGTGTGTGCGTGCGTGCGTGCGTGTGTGTGTGTGTGTTTTTCCATTAAAAAAATCTTCACACAGCAGTGTTGGCTTTCTTGTTGTCAATAGCAACTGTATAAGACAGAAAGCACTCTTCGCCCAATTTATTCTCTTTATCTCTCATTCTGTCTTCCTCTCTCCTCCATGCCAATTTTCCCCCAGCTTTTTCTACTCAAGCTCCTCATGATTTTTTATTGTATTATTATTTTCCCTTGACCCTCCTTTCTGTCTTCTTTCACTGCTTCGTACGTCCCTAATTTTTTTTCTATATTCAATAACTCTCCCCTTCTCTTCATGATTACCAGCTGATGGCACAACAGATCAACAACATTAGGGCAGTGCCCTTAAGGTGAAATAAGGTCCATATGAACAATGTGTACAGGCACTACATAGACTGCATTTAAATGAGCTCTTAAGCTTAGTGTTGTCTGCCACTTCTCCTCACTCTGGTTAATTGGGATGAGTGATCCTAATGAGCTATAGGAGAATTGAGAATTTCCTTTATGAATTTCTATCAGACACAAAATCATTAATTCTGGAGTTACAATAGTTTATTTACAATCTACAGCCAATGAATGCAACCATCCTTACATTTAGGAGACCGTAACTTCCTTCTCTCTTGGGATGAGAAGTGACTCAGTCCTGGCTGAAATAAACAAAAATTGCATAGCCATCATCCAAGTAGTCATGCAGACATTTGTAATACGTTTCAGAGGGAGAGAAACATAGACTGAGTGACATCCGCATTTGGAGGGAAAACCATGAGACATGATTACATCAGCAAGAGATTCTGTGAGAGAAGGGGGGTCCCTCCACTGAACTATGTGGGACACCAGTGTATGAGGCTGCCAACAGTGTTTCATTCTCACTTGTCAGAGGCAGCGATGATAGAGAAGTGAAACCATTGATACCCATTTCTGCTCGCACAAAGAGCAGAATCTGATTGTTCAGTTTGCCAAAGGCTGCAGTGATATCAGCCAGTATCAGGACTCAAAACAGACCAACTGTTCTGCGAGATTAAAGACCCTCTGCTCAAATATGTGATGCACATGACAAAGCATGCAGTTTGTAACACCCACAAATCTTTATTTGTAAAAATTCCGTTTTTTTTACCTCCACCAACATTTGGTTGAGTTCAGTGTTGTACAGAAACCAAAAAACTAACATTGTAAAATAAAAATATATTTATACAGCTCAGAGTTTACATTTTACTTAACACTACACTTACACACAACATTTAAATATACTTTGGTGACCTCTTTTTCATTTGTTATATGTGTCTTTATGAATGAAAATGGGACAGTTCCTTTGGCTTATCATTATAAATTCTGATTGAATTCCTATGGGGGAAGACCATCTGTAATGACATGTATTTTTTTGTATGGGTCTTGTTTTGTTTTTTTCATGCTTTCCGTTTCTGTCTGGCATTGCTATTTTGAGCAGATCATCTCAATACAAAAAACTTGCCTTTGCTGCTGCAGAAACCAATTAATTTGTTACAGGGCTTTGCTGCTTTGGTGTAAATGATCTCTTAACATGTGTTTCACACTGAGTAAATCCTGGAGATTGAGATATCAAAGATGTTCACTCTGGTTTCAATATGTTCAACACAGAGCGGATCATCAACAATTGTATTTGGTAGTTAATCAGAGAATGTGTGAGTATAAATCATTTTGGTATAGAAAGATGAACAGCCTCTAAATGTGACGAATACCGGCTCACAATAGTGAAAGGCATTGAAATGTTTTTCCAAATGGCCTTTTTAAGTGCAGACATAAGCGGGAGAATAGGAAGCACTGCTATGACAAATGGATCCATCAGCCACAGGCAGACGATAACAGTACATATGTGACTCGAGTCTTCAAGAGATTCATTACTCGCTATTTTCCACAAAATCTCACATCTGCTGCCCAAGCCTCTCAGCATTCTTTGATTTAAACAAACTGGGGTTCGTCTAGGAGCTGTGTAGAGAAGGGGAGGAGGATGGGTTGGAATTGTGTCTCATCTCAATTGCTCTTTCTCTGCCTCTACTTCTCTCGTTGGCTAAAAAGAGGCCTTCAGGGTTTGAACAACGGGTCTCAAAAAACAAAAGGCACAGAGGCATAGCCAATTCAAGATATGTTGGTATGTGTGTGTGAGAGAAAGTGGGAAAGGTTGTGCAGTGTATATGAAGAACAGAGTAATGTAGTGATGGCAGTAATGTGTTCGTTTGTGGGGGGAGGGGATAAGAAGGAAAGACTGTAAGAGGGAAAAAAATAGAGTTAAACACTGAGACAGATTCACACTATATAGCCAACAGATGTTTCCCATGTTAGGATGTAGGCCGTACATTCATCATCCACACTGCTCCAACAGTATTCAAGAACTACATATGTCACATTGTAATACCCTTGGTATGAAAACATCTTGGTATTATGCAGTTTACAAGTCTTGGAGAAAATACTACATTTCACAAAGTGTCTTTAATTTAATGTTTCTGCAAATGTTACAGAAATCAACAAATAGGCAATTATTTCAATATTGAAACATATTGAAATCAAATTCTGAAAAAAGAGGTGCATCATGATCCTATTAAATACGTCAGCTTACTGGTTACAGTATATTATACATCCTCAATCTTTTAGTAGTTGAACTCATTAGAAGACATGTCTAGCATAGCTTTACACCTGGTTGTAAATATATCATTAAGGCGGACTTCAAGAGGGACTCGAAACTTTGACATTGTGATGGAACATTCTCTAAGGTGGACCGTATAAGATAAACATAGCTCAGGGAAATCAGCAGAAAATTATAACTTAGTCAAGTCCCTCTGGAGAGAGGCGGCTGTATATAGTCACAGGTACCATAATGAGACAGTGAGGGACAGCTGTGCAGGCAGGAAGCGGGTCACAGGGGTAATCAGCTGATGGGACGCAGGTGCAGAGAAGCAGGAAGCTCCCCACAGGGGCCTGGTGGGCAGGTGAGGCACAGCTTGGATAACACAAACTTACACATGACACAGACAAAAGGAGATTGTGCATTTTGAATCATGACAGATAGTACATATCTTGAAATGACGCATTGCTATGGAAGGCTATTTGACTATTTATTAAATATCCTGTACCAGACAACAGTTCCCTCCAATAGTTATACTATTGCAAGCCAAAATGCTCACTAGTGAACTAGGAATGTCTCTGACTGTACTTTGGAATTAGTGTAAGACAAAATGTTCACCAGGAAGCTAGTCGGAGTGTCTTTTGACCATACCAGTCAACTGGGGAGGTTTAAATAGGGTACATTATATTATACATAATAGGGGAAACCTCACTAGTCACACTGCTTTCAGGGGATTTTGCTAACTACACCCACACACAAATGTACACATGTTTCCTTAACTAACCTGTTGGCCTGTTTATCAGCTCAACCCACTCCCTTATCTATGTCATTGTCTTCATTAGGGAACTCTTCCAAATCTGTCATAGCTCTATTTACAAGACGACACTTTGAAGTGAAAAAAAAGGAAACACAAGACTCACAATTCTGCATAATACACTGATGCCACACAAGGAGATAAACAGCAAGGGTCCCATGTGAGCAAATAAATACTTTATAATTGCAATGACTGTGGGGCCGAGAGGGGGTGGGGGTAAACACAATCCAGTTGCGACGGGAACAGAGAGAAGATTAAAGATATTGATTATATTGATAGAGTTTATCAGCGTCCCAAGTGCATTCACTCCCACTCTTGCCGAGTTATTACCCTGTGTTTTATAATTATTCCCTTAATTTGACTTAGGTAATATGGTTTAATGAACAATGGCTTACTCATTACATGAGGTTAAACTGGACTGGACTGTATGACTTATTTTTAATGCAGTTAAAACATTAATTCAGTCTCTCTTCGACAAAGGAAAAAATGCCCAAAGCCTTTTTTCTTTGTCATTGAACATTTATTCAATTTGACTGTGAAATCACTGTTTAATCTACCTTTAAACCTGAAAAAGAAGAATTTATTGTGCGTCCTAACTATATTGCCTTCATCAAACTGGTCAGCATGTAACATCAGATTGTGCTCCTCTAGGAGATGTCTCGGAGTTGTGTAACGATCTCTGGGATCATGGCTGTATGGATAGTTGATTTACAAAGATATTATACTTAACCCCATTGCTACTTAGCATAGGAGCCTTCCACTATACCTATAATGTTATATGATTATAGCTCCAGGTAACAGCCTGCTATTCTTTGGCTTTGTTGCTGAGCTAAGAGAAAAAGTCTCTCTTCCTCCCTTGGTTTTTGTCGCTTGCTAGGCCTGCAGAGAGGAAAGCACAGAAATACAGGTCGGTGGCCGAATGTTTGCTGCCTTTTATCTGCCTTCCTCGTACAGGCATACAAAGACATACTTTTCTCTCTGAGAATTAGGGCTGCTACACGCATAGCATACTGTGCAGTGCCACATGAAGACAGTGGGAGCATCAACCTCATGAAGTTATTGGTTATTGTAAAATACATTTTATGAAGCAAGTTAAGGAACAAAACACAGTAAGACATTATAAGTGCAACTCCTGTGTCACTAGATATTATGCAGTAGTAAGCTACTAGTTTACTGAAATAACAAAGTGTTTTAAGTTGTTTTTAGTAGTTTATTATGGTTATACTATGATTTAAAACGTTAAAGATAAGGCAGTTAGACTGATGTTTTCAGAATTCTGACTTAATGTTAGACTTTATCCATCAAATTCCTTTTAAGAGTTTCCATGGAAATATGATGACCCTGTAAACAATGAACGAAAATAAATGTTTTGTCATAGTAATTCATATTTGGTGAAACTAAGTATGATGATAATGTGTGACATGACAATTGTAATGCAGGGATACAGTATCCTTTAAAAGTTCAAGTCTCTGGCATATTTACAGCTGCTTATCCCACAACATGTAAGAAAGGGCAGTGATGGTGCAACCTGTGCACTGTTAGACCCGCTGCTATAGTGGCAGTACAGCCAGAAGTGCACTAATGTAACATGGACAATGCAGGGTTGTCAACTGGCCAAGACAGCACCTCACTCCCCTGAATCATTCCCCACAACTTTAACTCTCTCTGTACAACAATCCAACCTGCATATACCCAACTGTGCAATAAATGTTATTTGGTTTGCAAAATGAGTTGGGGTGGAAGGTGAGGTCTGCTAATTAAAAAAAGTAGGCAGTTATTCTCAGCCACAAAAGCATCAACTTTAAAAGGCTCAGCTTTAACTGAATGGGAGCATAGTCACAAACCTCTCTGCAAGCCTGAATATCAAATAATGTGTGAATGATGCTAAAAATAACTGCAGAGGCTCATCCTATTCCGTGTTACCAGATAATTGGGTGAGATAGAATTAGATATTAGATATCACTCTCTGTCTCTCTCTCCAGCTTGCTTTATGAATGCAGAACATCTATGCAGTAGATTTATTAAATAATTTCTGTTTGAACTCAGGTTGATCAAAAAGCATGTAGGTTCATGAACTTATACTCGATTAGATGGTGACAAATAATAACTGTTACATGAAATCAGATGTTTCTGTCTATTGGCTGTGTGTGTGTGTGTGTGTGTGTGTGTGTGTGTGTGTGTGTGTGTGTGTGTGTGTGTGTGTGTGTGTGTGTGTGTGTGTGTGTGTGTGTGTGGAGGGGGGGGTTACGTATAGTGTTACGTATAGTGAGTGGACTGCAGTAACTATATATGTTTTTTAACTGTTAGACCATAAGCTGGCTAAGTTAAGGCCTAAATACCTTATATATTTAATATGTTGGTGTATCAAAACACAGGACATACAGGAAGACAAGCAAATGAGAACCAATATCTTAATTCACATCTAATAAAGCCATGAATCGAGATCTTGTAAAAGTTCTACAGCTGCATTGTGGTGGTAATGGTATTCCTTATATGCTGACATGAGATCAGTTTACAAATTATGAGCACTGCCCTGGTTTGTCTTACTTTTTACATCAGGTTTTTGCAGCACATTTCTAGCTAAGAATGTCCTCTCACAATTACTAACCATCATCACTGCACTTTTCATACAACAACAAGACAGGGAGCTGAGATAGTGTGAAGGCCAAATCAGGTTACTTTTTTATAACTGAACACACACAGCTAATTTGGGAGAGTAAAGGTTTATTTAAAAGCAGGTAGCAAAAAGTTAGATACAATGGGTGTCAAGATTCCTGTTACATACAAATAGTTGTTAGAGAATAATTCACCCTTACTCCTAGGTATCAAACCATTTTGCCCTTTGACGTTTATGACCAACCCTGACTCTGTTATCTCCCTTAAGGAATGTGCTGCTGCAGCTATAATGTTTATATTCTCAGTTTTATGATCGGGGAACTATCGTTCACAGATGGTTTATGATTGTGAGAA
>NW_011359125.1:1631559-1641608 GCF_000735185.1 Notothenia coriiceps | reverse complement strand
CCTTTTAACTAGATTTCAGAGAGTTAATCAACATATTGGGGAAGATAACGTAAACATCTGGGAACACTGGAGATAGCCCCAACATCTGGAAAAAGTTTGAAAAAGATGAGGCTGTTAAACCAACACACTCTCACTCCATAATCGTCCAGGAGCGACGCTTAGTCCCGTGGCGTGCAGTTGTGACGCTCCTAGGCTCCTTCAGCTTCATAAGGGGACGCAAATAGCTTTCAACTGATTGCAATGTATNGAATTATTCCCTCACACTAAGTACTACTAGCACAAGTACAATCAACTAGTACAATAGTACAATAATTCCCGTATTGTATATGAACTATGAATTATTGTAGTACAATAATTCATAGTTCATATACAATACGGGAATTATTGTACTATTGTACTAGTTGATTGTACTTGTGCTAGTAGTACTTAGTGTGAGGGAATAATTCTCGCCTGTTGACGTTTATGAGAAACCCTGAGTCTGTTATCTCTCCAGCTATCTTGATAAACCAGTTTATGAACGGTCAACTCTTGGTCAAGAAATGGTTTACGGTTGTGGGAACGCTGGCTTCGAGGCCATTAAGGGTCAGACGCAAGTGATTCAGGGTGCACAGCTGTTTAGTCTATCTCCCCAAATATGTTGTTTACTCTCTCTGAACTAGTTAAAAGGGCTATCGAGAGAGAGGTGCTGCAGAATTGATGTGGCAACCCACCTGTGCAGTCAGAACCTCTGGCTGCTGTGACTTGTGATGTGAAATTCTCCGGCCGATACTCGTAATAAACCACCAGTGTTTGACATCAAAGCTCCAACTCTCCTCATGTCTCTCTGAGTCCTGACTCTCCATTGCTACAGAAGTTTCCCTTACAATAGTAATGTTGGAAGATTTAAGAAGATATAAGAAGATTAAAGATAGAAGAAATGTGTACGAGATCTATACAGACAGTCATACAAATTGTGTGCTTGAGTGCTTTACAATATAATATGATAAACGTCTACAGCTACAGCTAATGTAACAAGAGGCCCTAAATCAAAAATGTGCCTTTAATGGTTACATGGAGGCATACCTTTTATAAAAACAACAATTGCTTACCAGTTAACTGTTAATGTGAATGCAAGGGAAACCTTGGGGCAAGCACAACACACACACTATCTGGTTTGAAACCATGAAGCATCTACAGCTGTATTCCGTCCATCTAGTAGTGGTTGATAAAGCAGAAGGAAGTGCATGGTTCATCTATGCAGATGGATATGCATCTAGGCAGAAGCACTACAAAAAAAAAAGAGATAACAAAGTGGATAAAAAGTAATCTAATGAACAAGTTGTTTTGAAGTCGCCTTTTGAACTTTCTGGAAGGACAGTTTTCCTGAACAGCAGCAGCAAGTAATATCGCTCAGGGCTTAAGAGGGATTCATCTACCTGTCCATCATCTCCACCTGCGTGATTGGCAGACTGGAAGCTGCTCAGGGAATCAGAAGTGTTGTTCTGCTAGACTGTGTGTTGCCTTAGGAGGGCGCCTCCCTGAGAGAGGTTAACACCTGCTAAACCTGCTGAGGCTCGTGGGAGGATGCTCCTATAAAAAGGGTTTAGTTTGGAGAGAGGAAGATAAACATACAAACAGCTTCCACCTCCATTTGACATTACTGCTTTACTGGGCGAAGACAATTTAAATTGACATTCACATCAAATCAAGCCACACGTTTGAACAATTGTTGACCTCTCTGTAGAGTCAATCTGGTTTTTTACTGTTAGATGTCAATGTTATTTAGGGTATTTGACTTGCCACCCTAAAGCACAAATTGAAGTAGTTAGTATTGACTTTAGAGAAATAACTCTAGGCCTAATGCCAGGCGACTTGACATTTTGAATTCTCTAATCACTACTACTAACGGCTTCATACAAATACAATATAAAATCTGTTCATCGAACAACACCTGTCGATTGTTGAATATACATTGCATAACAGCCAAAGTGCACATTACGGTTGCCTTTATTTTAGCACTGGGATGTTTGTATTGCTGGTGCTTCAGCCCCAGAGCGGTGGAAATATGATTCCTTTATTTGTAGACAATAAATTGAATTTACATTTGAAAGGTTTGGACCACTTTGCAATGCTTAGTGCTTTGTCACTCTATTGTTTCATTTAGCCACAAGGCAATGGGAAAAGATGGTTTTTTTTCTCATCATTATTGAAATTTAAATCACATGGAAAACACAAAATTGCAAAATACTGTTCACATAGTCTGTATCACACTTCTACAGTAAATGTTATATATTTGTTCATTTTAAATGATATAGCTTAACACAAATGTGAATGAATAGGAAGAAACCGTGAGTCCATGTTTTTTGCAGTTTGATAAATAATCAAAAGATTACCAAAAGCTTCCTTAAAATTCTAACATTCTTGGAGGAAAAAAATACATAATGTTGACAAATTCTGTTTTCAAATCGAGAGTAACACTCAATTATAGGATGGTGGCACGTTGTTATTTGTGTGTGCAAGAGTACAATTGTAGGTTGACTGCATGGTGATGAGTATGTTGTGGCACTGACAATAAGAGAGGAGGAAGAGCTTCAGATGGCAACGTTAAAGATGATTAGATTTTTGTTGTGAGTTATGAGGATGGAAATGATTAGGAAGTATATTTGACAAGATGGAGATGGTTTAGACATGTTCTAAAGAGAGATGTTTTTGGGAGGAAGATACTGAAGACGGAGCTGCCAGGAAAGAGAAAAAGATAAAGGCCAAGGAAACCATGACACTTGCTCATTCCTTTACTCGGCATCCAGACATCAGAACATGCACTTCCTAAAATTGTACTGCAGAAGTGTATGGCTTAGTGTATGGCAAAGTGTATTACGCAGAGGAGGGCGTAGATTTGTGGGAAGTCTTTTTTTAAATATGGGTTGAGTAAATAATAAATTGAAGGTTTCCATTGTGTCTTTTTAGAGTAACAACTCCAGTGATGATTCTTTCCAACTGAGCATACACTGCTTGGAACCCAAATGTTAAACAACCAAAGAAGTACCAGGTATCAGGTACTGGCCACAACTTTTTCTACTATAACACCAAAAAAAGAGCTAGTCAAACTGAGAAGTGCTTTTCCTTACCATACAGTAGAAATGTGACATTAGTGTGAGAGCTCTATAAATAGACTCAGGGGGGCAGGGCTAAGGTGTGTGTTTGTTTGTGTGTGTGTTTTAGTGCAAGGATTCATATGTTTGGGTGTACTTACATGTACTGCATAATGCATGTTTAGAAAATGCTCTGGCAATACGCCTGTTCAGAAGCCAATTAATCACCATAGCAATGCCAGACTAGACCGGCTCCAGAGATCTCCTATATATCCAAGTAAACTTTAGCTTAGCAAAAAGTAAGAGGGATGTTCAGTTAACTGTTAAATCCAGGTCCAGTCTCTGTGTAACCTCTATATTAGTCAAATCCACCTGAGTCCATCCTTCAGTGCAGAGTTCTATTGGCTCAGGTTATATTGAACATACAGTATGCACCTAGGAACAGTAAGCTACTGTATCTCATGTTACTGACTGTAAGGGTGTCAGTAATAATTTATCAGATAGAATCTGTGAGGCTAGATGTGTATTTTGCACTGGGGACGCTGCGGCTCAGTATGTTGATGGATACACGGCAACAGAATGATCCAGACATTGGTGTAATTTTCCTCTACCAAATTTGATTCTATATATCCTTTATTTTTTTTAAAAATCCAAACAATTTGACCATCACCTTCCATCAAGTGTATTACAAATAGACCACAGGCACAGGTTTTTTCCAACACTAAATTAATTGCATGCTACATGTTACTTTCTGATAATGTCTTTGTCCAATAAATCCCATGTGTTTTTGCAAACTCCATGTGATTAGCCCAGGCTTTCAATTGTCAGATCAGCTGCATTCCCCATCTTTACATCTAAAATCTTCTTTTGGATTGAGAACTAGCCAATTTCTGTGTCTCTCGGAGGGCAGAGCAACCAAGTAAACTGAACCATTGCACCAAACCACCAACAGCCCATGATGATGCCCCCCCTCACGGCCTGTTGCCATGGAAACAGTGCTGCAAGTACCGCTATAGCTCTTATGTCTCTGGTTATGGCTGTCAGTGTCCATTCTTAGTTGAAGGGATTGATCACTATGCTGCTCACCAAGTGCCAAATCAGGGTGAAACTGGGGCTGACACACTTGAACAGCTTGGAATTGCCTGAACTGAGACCAATTGTCTGGTTCTTACTGGACAAATAACATGACATGGAAAACCTGATGATAACACTGATTCCTTCAGGGTTAAATCTGTACATGGAAATGGGCCAATTCAGGGCTAGATCCGACCAGTCTCTTTTTAGGATAGAGTTTTCAAATCCTGTTTAATTTTCAGCCTAAATGTAGCAATTCCTTTTAAGATATCCAATTCCAAGCACAACATAAATGCTTTTTAGCTTCCATCTTTTTTTTATATTTCTTAGCCAAAATTATCTATGGATATAATGGATTCAACAATTAAATATGATCATTTTCTGGCTTTAATATCTTCTGGCACAGTTGAGATTGCTTAGCAACACAGAAGTAAGCTAATTAAGAAACAGTTTGGGGTATGGCTGTGAAGCATAATGTCATCATATGATAACAGTGTTAATCAACAGGGAGGTAAAACCTGTTATGATGCAAATTACCATGAAATAAATCGTGTCTCTTAAAATCCTCTGAGCAGTATCAAGCCATGTTACATAATAACACACTCTAAAATATTACATCAGTTCATGTCTTTATTTAACAAATATCTTTCATTCTTGACTGTAGGCTGCAAAATAACAAGGAAAGATTCTTTGTTCACTTTATGGAAACATTTCTGATGCAGCGATGGAATTCAAAGGCCACTTGCTGCTTGTGTTGTTTGCATTTGAAAAGCCATCTTTTCAACAGCATCACAAGATTTATCATAAGATTGAACAATCTTTTATCTCCGTTGAGACGCATGCTTCCAGTGTGTTCAGAAGATGCTCACGTCTGAATAATTCATTCCACTTCTAGATCTGACACCAATGTCTGAGATTCCATTAAGTTCTCTGCATGCTAAATGTACATGTACACTCTCATTATCATTTTAAAATAGCCCCACAACCTTGATATTTTAAAGAAATATACAATAGGATATGACATATACAAAAAGATTAACATGCATATGTTTTGTGCTGACAAATATCACCCAAACATTCACATGCACATCATTCAATACTTGCATGATGCTATTGACATTAGAAGGTACTCATTTACTTTATTGAATATTGGTGGTAGATGGACCAAAATGTACAGTATGTACAGTATGTACAGTATATGTTGAATCGCCACGTGCTGAAAAGTGCCATATAAATAAAATTGCCTTGCCTTGCCTATGTAAACACCAGATTTAAAAATGGTGGTTTGCTAAAGACTTTCCACAACCAGTTGCTTTGAGTCTGCTTCTATTTATCTGACATTGATGAACACAAACACATACTTCCTGGTTCTCATGCAAGCTAACGATGCACAGTGATAATCAAACCATACAATTCAATAACTTGAACTATTGGTTAAAGGGAATATCACGTGAGGAATACACTGATTTGAAGAAGCAAAAGTGATACTACCTGTGAAAAAGACATTCCTTGGTGAGAGAGTCTCACAGAGAGAGAGGAGAGAGTCAGAGATCGTAAACGGTGAGAAAACATTATTAGGAACCATTACATGCTCTGGCGCTGCACTAGGAGCCATTAGCTTGTACAAACAGGTCATTCCTCCACTGAGCTCTACTCATTGATTCACTGATAATCTGTCTCCTCCTGCTCACACTAAATGAGCACAGCGTGATCTAGTCTAGAGTCAATATTATTTCTGCCAAAAATGTTACTGCCAATTTTGTTGCGCTATCAATTACTTCTTAGAGCCACACGATCTTTGTGTGTTTTTGATAATAGGGGTCATATATTTAGCAGAGAATCAATTTGGACTATAAGCATCCCATGTTGATGATGATGTGAGGAAAAGATTCCCCTGTGGCTGCACCTCTGGTGTCCTGTATGCTTTGGTGTCTTATAGCACATCTGTTAGGTCTGTGATGCCTTTGTACTACCAACAACATTAACAGTAATGTAATTCACCAGAAGCCATGCTTTCGTCTGTCTATTTGCAGAAATCAGTAGAAGCCAACAGAACAGTTACTACAGGCTTACTGAAGGATTTACGTCAGCTATTAGACACTTCATCTGCGGCCATGTCCTGGGTGCAGTTTACACATTCAGGCAGGAAAAAGCTAACTGGAAGAGTTTATGTTTCTGAGGCATCAAGTCTGTGAATGTACACCTGCTAAATCGTAAACCATGTGGTTCAGTTGTGATCCCCCTCACTTCACACGAATACACGTTGCTACCTGGGTGGATTTCAGTTGTTATACAGTAGAAAAAAACAACAGAGCAGCACACGTGGAAGAGTGAGGTACCAAAACTTCAGTTGGTTTCAATTTTGTACAGTGGCTTAAATAATTTAAAATAGCAGCAATAGACTCAGCAGTATTCAGGTACAGTAGTGGTGAGAACCAGTGCTGAGATTTCAGCAATTCATCTTTAAACATGAAGCACGTTTGGAAGTCAGAAGTGACTCTCAAGACGCTTCAAGTTTCTTTCTTCAAGAAAAGGCAATTAAGCGTCAGGGAAGGCCTCTATATTGGTACAATCGCATGACTTGAACCAGTCCCATATGTTAATACACACTAAAGCATTCTGAAAGAATGCATTTCACAAGCAGTTAACCAAGTCTTCAGTCAGTCTCTTCAACATGCAAAGGAAAATCATTTCATAATTATTACAGCTCCAAAATTGGATTGTCCAAATAGGAAAAAAATAAATAAAAGCATTACTAGACACATCAGTTGGGATGTACATCAAAATCCTCTTGGATAAACAGATGGGTACTGTTTCAACTAGTGATTTCAAGCAGTCTGAAGGCAAACTGTTTCTACAGAGGATATTCAATACATATTATTAATATTCAGATTTTTTTTTTTTAAGCAAAACTATATGCAAACAGATGCATTGAAAGATGAATCATACTGTATGTGTCCCATCAGATGGTTATCAGAATAACAATTATGAACCTCATAGTTGAAATGCGTTGGGGTTTCACAACCCTCCTTTCACAATGTGTTGAGTCTGTTTGGCGCACCTTTAGTAAGCCGGCCTCTCTTCAGGGTAGAAAGCTTTTGACATTCAATACTTTGACATTTTAAAAGTAAACTGAATTCATCTATTCAAGGCATATCAAAGTGATAAATCGAGAAATTATATTAACCCAATTGTAAATCAGAACCGGTCTTTCGAAGCATGCGCTTCTAAGGAAACAGAGCTCTGTCACAACAAGTTTGTTGAGTCTTGGCCAATTTTCCAGAGCAATACCAGTGGAATAAATTATTCTAAAGTCCCCAAACTTCACAAGGTCTTTTTATAACCATCACAAGAACCCACAAAAATAATTAATTCTGCTGAGAAGGCATGTTTTTTGTCATATCATCACAATAATTTATTCTGTCTTTGTGGCAATCTGGACCAGGGATTTTTTATCCTGAGACAATTACCCTATTTAACCATGACTATCACAACTGTTGTTATCAACTAACAGAGATGGAGACATAATTCCAAATCCTTAGTGTATATTTCCAGAATAAAAAAAATACCACACCCAATTTTTCTGTCAGAAATAGAAACACTATGTGATTATGCAGCCTCAAGCTAGTGAATTGTCCAGTGTTGGTGGGGCTTTTCACTGTTGCGGTGTCCTAATTACCTGATTTTATGTTTTAATACTTTGGCTGACAACAATAATACAAATCTCGAGAACAGGTGGATGTTTGATGCTCTTTTTTTCTGTATCTCTCTTTGATTCATTGTGACCCAGGGCATGCTGGATGGAGGGAAGGAATCAAAAGATCTAGTGACAGAGTGGGGTTTGTTCCAGGTCTCTCTGGATTTTCTGGTACGTACTGTACACACTCCCAAATGGAAACAGCAACCAGAAAGAAAACAAGCCTGTAATCTGGACACTGCTGTAAATTAAAACAAATAAGGTTGGTTTAATTAGATATTACAGATTAGAGAATCAGCTCTGAAGAAAAACATAATTACTGATGGTACACTTACTGGCATTATTTTTTAATAAACATGATACTTCACTCTGATCTGTTGCTCAAGGCTTATATTTTTAATTACCATAATACAAATTGTGTAATCCATTAGAATTGATTCATATAAGTCTTTCAACATTTCTGAAGTGGTTTGAGGCAAGGTCCCGATGTTTTGAAGCCACATTTGCATATTTAGTTGAAACTGTAGAGGTGACGTCGATTGTTCTACACTATTTAATAGTTAAGCAAAACTGACAGAAATGCCCAACCTCACACTAACTTCCACTGAGTACACCGGTCTTACTTTGAAGAAGATTATCCACTGGCAGCAGAGAATATCTTGCTTTTGGCATTGGGTTATCTGGGATGAAATGCACTTTTAAAGGCAGGAGAGTTATTGAGAAATGCATTAGCTCTCCTTTGAAGTCAATATGGTCATTCAAGGGTTATACCATTAGGGATGGCTGTGTTATCATAGTAGCAATAAACCCTACAACAGAGTTTTACCACTGCAAAATGTAAAAGATTGGTATATACTGTAGAGTGTGTCAGGGGAGTACCCTTACATATGCTATTGAACACATCGACATGTCGACTTTTTTATGTATGTCACATAGGAATAAAGCCTACCTGCAGGGGCGGACTGGCCATTGGGAATACCGGGGTTTTCCCCGGTGGGCCGGTACCTAAGTGGGCCGGTCGGACAATTCACTAGCCGACTGATTCCTCGCTCCGGCCGCCATCAAAGGCTGGCGCTGTTTGAGGGGTGCTACGTCTCGTTGTGGTCCCGCTTGGGTTACTGCAGCCTGCGTTTAGATCTCAAGAGACACAAACGGCGTCTGGTGACCATCCCCGCCTCAGTGGAGGGCAACCTCTGGTTCTGGGGTCCCCGGATCACCTCCGGAGGGGGTCTCCGCTGGGACGGGTGACCTCCTACATCACAGTGTTCACGGATGCATCCGGAACGGGATGGGGAGGGACCTGCCTGGGGAGAGCCCAGGGGGGGGGCGATGGTCTCTAACAGAGACAAGGCACAGCAAGTAGTGTTGGTCCTCCAGCATTTCAAACCCTTAATTCAGGGGAGACATGTAATGGTCAGGAGCGACAACAGCACCACAGTGGCATATCAACAGGCAGGGCGGAGTCCGCTCCGCCGCTTTGTTGACCACAGCGAAGAAATTGTGGTTATGGGCTTCAGAGGTGGTGTTATCTCTGATAGCCCTCCACATTCCGGGTCTGGAAAACAGGGGGGGGGCGACCACATGTCGAGGGACGGACCCCTGAGTGGGCGCTTCACCCGGAGGTGGTGAAGCGGATCTGGGCCCGGTTCGGGACAGCAGAGGTGGATCTGTTCGCCAGCGGGCGCAACACCCACTGCGCCCTGTGGTTCTCCATGGCTCTGAGCGACCACCCGCCCTTGGGGGTGGACGCGTTTGCACATGAGCCATGGCCAAAGAAGCTGCTTTACGCCATTCCACCGTTGTGTCTCATTCTCCCACTCCTGGGGAGAGTGAGGCGAGAACGTCTGTCAATCATCCTAATAGCGCCGGATCGCGTGGGGGCGCCGTGGTACTCAGTCTATCCAGGCAGCTAGAGCGGGATCCACCACAGCCTGTTACAGGCCGAAGTGGCTGGGATTCCTGCGATGGTGTGAGGAGCGGAAAATAGCGCCTATCTTGTGAATTGGGATCTATTTGGTCTTGCTTGCAGTTATTGGTGGACAGAGAGCTTACTCATTCCACAGTGAAAGTGTATGCAGCAGCCATCTCGTCCTGCCATGAGGGATTTAGCGGCAGGTCAGCTTTTTCTCAGCCACTAATGTCGCGGTTTTTGCAGGGGGTCAGGAGGCTGCACCCAGCCTCTGGAGCTTTCCTCCCTGAAAGCACTG
>NW_011359125.1:1617770-1631536 GCF_000735185.1 Notothenia coriiceps | reverse complement strand
GTGGTAGGACGGGCAGAGGTAATGAGGGTAAGAACATCACTTGGAGAGAGAGGGGAGAAGGAGGTTAGTGTGTGGGTGAAGGGAGGGTCTGGTGACCCAGCGGTGAGTAAAGGTGAGTCAGAAAAAGAAGAGCGAATATCATCAACCTTTTTTTCAAAGTGGTTAACAAAGTCGCTCGACAGAAGTGAGGAGGGGGAAGGGGCTTTGGGGGGGTCCAAGAGGGTGGAGAAGATGGAAAATAGTTTTTTGGGATTGGAATAGGAAGATTGGATCTTATCTTGAAAGAAAGTGCTTTTTGCCTGAGAGATCGAAGCAGAGAAAGAGGAGAGGAGAGCCTGATAGGTTAGGAGGTCGTCATGGTGTTTGGATTTCCACCATTTCCGCTCTGCTGCACAAAGGATGGTTCTATTAGCACGCAGTGCGTCATTTAGCCAGGGATGAGGAGGGGACATATAAGGAGGGTACTTATAAACCTGCGGCGAAAACCCCTCTTGTCTGTCAGTGTGATTATGACTGATTTTAGTAAGTAACGAAATAACTCGTGTCGGGGCAATGTTAGTAACTGTAGTGTGATTACTGAATTATAAAAGTAGCGCGTTACACTACTCCGTTACCGACAAAAGTAATATTAACGCGTTACACCCAACTCTGGGTAGAGGGGGAGAGGGAACGAAGGTTGCAGCGGACAGGTGCAGAGTTAGAAGAGATTAGTTTGTTATGTTTGGAAAGGGGTAGAGAGAATGAAATGAAGAAGTGATCGGCACAACAACCTCCTAGAGCTACGGGCAGTAGTGTTGGTCCTCCAGCATTTCAAACCCTTAATTCAAGGGAGACATGTAATGGTCAGGAGCGACAACAGCACCACAGTGTCTTATATCAACAGGCAGGGAGGAGTCCGCTCCGCCGCTTTGTTGACCACAGCGGATAAATTGTGGTTATGGGCTTCAGAGTCGGTTTTATCTCTGAGAGCCCCCCACATTCCGGGTCTGGAGAACAGGGGGGGCCGACCTCATGTCGAGGGGTGGACCCCTGCCAGGCGAGTGGGCGTTTCATCCGGAGGTGGTGAAGCGGAGGTGGTGAAGCGGAGCTGGGCCCGGTTCGGGACAGCAGAGGTGGATCTGTTCGCCAGCCGGCGCAACACCCACTGCGCCCTGTGGTTCTCCATGGCTCTGAGCGACGACCCGCCCTTGGGGGTGGACGCGTTAGCACACGGCCATGGCCAAAGAAGCTGCATTACGCCTTTCCACCGTTGTGTCTCATTCTCCCACTATTGGGGATAGTGAGGCGAGAACGTCTGTCAATCATCCTAGTAGCCCCGGATCGCGTGGGGGCGCTGTGGTACTCAGAGATGACACAGATGAAGGTGGGCCAGCCCTGGGCGCTCCCCCAAGTCTGGGGGGCAATCTCTCAGGAGGCACGTGCAATCGTTACCCACTCTGGGCCAACCTCACCAGGCTTGGCTCCTGAGAGGGACAGGCTAAGGCAGGGTGGATTATCTGATAGTGTTATTCAGTCTATCCAGGCAGCTAGAGCTGAATCCACCACAGCCTGTTACAGGCCAAAGTGGCTAGGATTCCTGTGATGGTGTGAGGAGCGGACAATAGAGCCCCTATCTTGTGAATTGGGATCTATTTTGTTGCGCTTATAGTTATTGGTGGACAGGGGGCTTGCTCATTGCACAGTGAAAGTGTATGCAGCAGCCATCTCGTCCTGCCATGAGGGATTTGGCGGCAGGTCAGCCTTTTCTCTGCCGCTAATGTCGCGTTTTTTGCGGGGGGTCAGGGGTTCTGCGCCCAGTAGTGCGCGCCTCCGCCCTGCAGTGGGACCTGCCGCTGGTGCTGGAGGCTCTGGTCACAGAACCATTTGAGCCTCTGGAGCTCTCCTCCCTGAAAGCACTGTCGTGGAAGACAGCATTGACACTTGCCTTAACGTCAGCCAAAAGAGTGTCTGAGTTAACCGCTTTATCGGCGCACCCAAGTTGTTTAATGATTCGGGGCGACCAGAGCGGGGCGACACTCAGACTGAACCCCTCCTTTGTGCCCAAGAGCCTAAGGAGTGCGTTCAGGTCGAGGGCTATTCAGTTGGGGGGTTTTAATCCGCGGGATAAGCGCGTCAGGGTGTGCTCTGTCAGCCGCAGCCTCTTTTCTCTGCACGGTTACGACCGAGGGAGAGGTGGGTGAGGCTCAGCGGCTGCTAACCAGAAAGCCGGTCAGAAACAGTGGGATGGAACAGTGTTGTTGTGGGACGACAGTGCGTGTATACATCGGGGCTCTGTGAGAGACATAACGAGGGATATAACGAGGAGTTACGTATGGTAACCCTTGTTATATAAACAGAAGTGGAGCCCTCTACCTCTGGGGCCCTGTCTGTCCTATGCTGCTTGCTGAAGAGAAGTAAAGGATTTCAGTGAGGAGGCGAGGCTGCCTCTTATGCGGTGAGATGTGCGCGCATTCAGGTAGGCCCGCCCCAGGGCCGGCTACGTCTAGAAAGTCTCAGTGAAAGAATGCTTGCATGATAGGATCGAGGGGAGTACCCATAGAGTCCAGTAGAGGGCTCCGCCTGTGTTTATATAACAAGGGTTACCATACGTAACCCATACGTTTAAAATGTTTATGTTTTATTCCTACAGTAGAGTAGAGTACATGGTGAAATTATAAGATGTGTTTTGTCAGTATAGTACCTTTTTATAAAACATTCTCTGTTGTTTAAGTGTCTGATACTTGATAACCACGAATACAAAATACGTAAAAAATTACAAGTAATGATATCACAAATATGATTTAGTCAGACAATATTATTTCAAATCAACAATAACGATTAATTGGTTCAAACTGGCTTTACTCACTTGAATTGCTGCTTAAAATGTAATTTTCCTCTGTGGTTTTCTATGCAACACATTTTTGTATTGTAATGCAACTCGTATTTTATTTATTTGTTTATTGTAAGGTGACATTGAATGTTTTGAAAGGTGCCCTCAAATAAGATGTTATTGTTATTGTATCTGTGCATCTCTCTCTTTTTTTTCAGACAAGGTTAATCCTGGTGTCAATAGGGAAGATCTGCATGGTTCTCTACTGCCCATGTTCAGCAGAACTCAGCTGCCTGGTTTGGCACCCCCACTATAACTTTGTCCAAGGTAGTCGTACTCCCACCAAAATCACACTGGTGTTTGCTGTCCCCCTTTAGTTTGTGCACACAAAAGCATTTTACTCTGGGCTTTGCAGGTGAGAAACTAAAGAGGGTTTCCACATGTGGAAGACCAGGTGTTGGTTCTGCCGGATTTGGCACCCCCACTATAGCTTTGTCCTCGATAGTCGTACTGTCACCAAAATCACACTGGTGTTTGCTGTTCATATTTAGTATGTGCACACAAAAGGATTCTACTCTAGGCTCAGCAGGTGAGAAACTAAAGAGGGGCTTCCACATGTGGCAGAGGCGTTGGTGCTGCCTGATTTGGCACCCCCACTATAACTTTGTGCTAAGTGGTATGTAGAATGCTTTTGTGTGCACAAACTGCAGGTGAACAGCAAACACCAGTGTACATTTGGTGACAGTACGACTATCAAGGACAAAGTTATAGTGGGGGTTCCAAATCCGGTGTTTTTGTGATTTTAAAACACAGTGTTGAAAATGAATTGAAAGTAGTCACTAAATGCTACACACATTGCATATACATCAGAATACATAATGCATTTGATTAATTTATTCCAAGTGTGGGAATGAGGAGCTTAACTATTTGGCATGCTGGACCATATTCTTACATTATTTGATGTTCTGTTTTCTGTTTGTTGTCTACCACTCAAGCTTTAATTTACAGTAACAAGCGGGGTTTCATACCGAGTCTCTGTAGAGTTGCTGTGGAATGCCAGTCAATTTCAGATTAGTGCTCTGTGAATCCCAGCAAAATGCGTTTCCCCAGCAACAGAAAGATACAATGACAGGAGAATCTTTCTGTGTTATCGCTGTTAAAAGGTTTTCCTAGTTTTCACCAAGTATAGAAAGAGGTGACAGTTATTAAAAGAGAGAAACAAATTAGCAGGACAAAAACTAATGGCTATTTCAGTTTTGAAATTAAACTTGCAACACTCCGGAGCAAGATAATGAGCCGTACCCTCAGGGAGGCCACCCCGGGGCTGGAAACTTCATACAGCCCCGGCTCTGCCTCACTGACTCTAATTGTTTATTTAACTGAATATTCTGAAGATACAGTAACGCTAACCGACATTTCATAAAATCCTCCTGTTGCCAGTCTGAACAGGTTATAAACTCTGGACATTGATTTTTGCTGTGGTCTATACATTTTTGGAAAAGAGCCTTTGCAGGGTTAGCAACCATATCGATTTTTCTTCTGAGGTTTATTAGTTTATGAAATCCTATATTTTCTCTGTCTCTTTGTCCAGACTGAGGAGCTGCCTGAGAGGCCAATAAAGAGGGGAGCTATTCTGTACCTGCATTTCCTTTCTTGTGAAAAAAAAAAATCAATGGACAGATTCATTTAATTCTTCCTTCCTTTTGAATGTATTTTTTTTAATCAATGTATGGATTGACGAGTCACATTGAAAAAGGAAATTGGCAACTCAATCACCTTCAATCCTTCCACAAAGCTTTTGCCTCGGTGTCTTTTCAAAGCTAAACGAAATGTCTGCTGTTTAAAGGGGACCTATCATGCAAAATGCACTTTTTGATGTCTTTTATACATAAATATGTGTCCCCGGTGTGTCAGGGAACTCACACAGTGTCAGAAAACAGAACCCTCTCTCTTTTCTTCCGTACCCACATCTCTAAAAAAACGGGTAAAAAGCAGATCCAGAATTTTGGCTCCTATTACGTCATTGGCGACATCCGGCACACGTGACACGTCCCAACCTATTGATTCGTGTTCACCAACACAATTTTCCCCTTTCTTTCATGTCACACAGTCGGGTCTTGGAATTGTATTGTAATACACGGTTCGGGTGCATTCAATTTGACACATCTGCCGTAGTTCTTTATTTATAGAGCCCTGATTAGAAGACTTCTGGACAAACTGGAAGAACTGCCACCGAAACTGAATACGTGACGTGGATCATAAATATGTCAGCAATTGAACAACTTCTTAAATTTCTCTTCACACAATACGTCTCCTTGCAATATCAATACTAATACATGTAATGGTTTGGTCCTGCCTCCAAACGCAGTGCAGCACCGCCGGCACTTTCTCGAGAGTGAGAGCATGT
The DNA here is from genome assembly GCF_000735185.1 of Notothenia coriiceps. Lineage (NCBI taxonomy): Eukaryota > Metazoa > Chordata > Actinopteri > Perciformes > Nototheniidae > Notothenia > Notothenia coriiceps. Next base: position 1,626,320 of record NW_011359125.1, on the reverse strand, counting down.
TAGGATCAGGGATGTTAGTACTTACGTGTGAACCATGTCTCAACGACTAACAAAGTCAGGCTTTCAAAAGAGAAAAGAAAGGAGAGAAAGACAAGAGAGAGGGACTAAAGGGTGACAGTATGTCACCCAGTTTTTCAAAGAAAAGGTGGGTGTGGTCTATGAGTGGTGGAAATGTGTCTGTTAGCTATGCGTAGTCCATTGTAAATAATAATTGTTATGTTTTTTTTTTACTAAGCTGACATTAAGTACTGTTAATATCCATACAGGTTTTTAATTTCACTCGCTGACATTTAGTAAATGCAGGTACATTTTTAGCAGCTATTCATACTAAATCAGTTGTCCCTCCCCCTGGTGCCATGACCAACAGTTCCATCTCTAGGCTCAGCAGCCCTGTCCCCCCATAAGTGTTATATTTTCACAGCTCAGTATCAGTAAATATTGTGTAGTTAGTATTGGACTACAAGATAGATGCAAGCCTGTACAGGTAGAAGGAGTTATTTAAAGCATAAATGAGTTGGTTGGGTTCTGGAGGTGTGGTTACAGCAATTGTGCTTGGTTGGCATGGCCTGGGCCTGGTGGTGGGGCCCAATGTGATATATTTTCATGGGGCCCAAAATCCCTGGCGTGTATGGCCAGAGGATAGGACCTATAACACATTTACTACCCAATAGCATTGTGAGGCTGAACAAAAGGACCTTTTGACTATGTAAATGTAGTCTTTTAAAAAAGAAAAACATTTACTGACTTTTTTAGGATAGCTTAAATTAATGTTGTAAAATTACAACCGGGGGCCTTACAGGGTTAAGGGATATTGTTTATTGTTATTTACTTTAAGATGTTTATTCTTAACCTATAATTTAATTAAAAAACTCTTTGTGTTGTAGGTGCCTTAAATAACCCCTTATTTTCTAGTGAGATGTATTTTTATATTCATATAATAGCGATTTCAATGCCACCCCAAAATGATCACTGGTTCCATCCTGGCCACCCCACTGAAAATGTCCTGGCTCCGCCACTGGATGGGAGACAGATCTATGGATTCAGAATTTCAATAGCTTACCATTAAATGACGGATAATACCTTTCTGTCTGTGATGTTTTACAAATCAGATATTAATGTGTAGAAGTAAAACATGTCAAATAATATACAATATCCTGTAAAATTATATGAAAACATGAATAAAACTACACATCTTCAGATGTTATACATACATAAGTGTCCTGAGACTGCCAAGGCACACNTTCATTGATATTGTACACTAGTGTGTTCTATCTATATTCACATCATGTTGAAAATGCATTTTAAAAGCTTTAAGTAAATAGTTTCACCACCTTAAAGTCTGACACAGATATCAAATGATGTCAAATTTAAATTAAATGCCTTAATTGTTAATGTTAGACCCTCTTGCACTTAATGTTCATATACAAGTGCATTGAGTTAATTATTTTTTCCCTCAGTTAAATGGGAGTGATTGTACTCACATAAATAATTATTTAAGGTCACACACTCATCAAGGATGTGTGGTAATGGAAAATTATGGCACATCATTTTTTCTTAAAAAGGTGCTAGTTTATTTTAGCAAGGAAAAACAAATCAAAATCCCACATTTATAAATACAAACTTTAATATTCAAGATTTTTTTTTCACAGCTGCTTTAGTGTTATGTTGATGGTATTCTTCATGCTGGCTTACTTTCACACTGTCGTTGCTAACGAGACAGAACCGTTGTTAATCTTTTTAGAAACTCCCTTGCCATTTGAAATGTCTGTCTTATTAAAAACCAAATTAACCAAGGTTACAGCATCTTGCAGGACATGACTGTCACATAATACTCTGTATTATGATCAGTTCCTATGTGCCTGGACTGAGTATGACAGAAAAAGGCATGTTGACAGAAACAGAAAACAGTTGTAACAATATGTGTTACTGTGTCAATGTTGATTCAACACAAATATTTTACAAGCTCATTTACAATGTTATTACATTTTTAGCAGCTATTCGTACTAAGTCAGTTGTCCCTCCCCCTGGTGCCAGGACCAACAGATCCATCTCTAGACTTAGCAGCCATGTCCCCCCATAAGTGTTATATTTTCACAGCTCAGTGTCAGTAAATATTGTGCAGTTAGTATTGGACTACAAGATAGATGCAAGCCTGTACAGGTAGAGTTATTTAAAGCATAAATGAGTGGGTTGGGTTCTGGAGGTGTGGTTACAGCAATTGTGCTTGGTTGGCGTGGCCTGGGCCTGGTGGTGGGGCCCAATGTGATATATTTCCGTGGGGCTCAAAATCCCTGGCGTCTATGGCCAGAGGGCAGGGCCTATAAAAAGATTTACTATTTTTTTTTAAAACTCTTATTTAAATGATGTGTGTGTGTCTCTGTATTCATGATGATACACTGAGAGAATGAGCTCATAGGGCTGCTGATCACCATAAGCTAAACAGTCTGTATATTGCATTACATTTGTATAATGTAAGCTTCGTTTGATACTTTGCCTGCGGGAATACGAAAAAAATAGTTGGATATACTGAATATTATTTGATCTATTCCACCTTAATCCCAAATAATGTAGAGGTATGTTGTAGGTGCCTTAAATAACCCCTTATTTTATAGTGAGATGTATTTTTATGTTCATATAATAGTGATTTCAATGCCACCCCAAAATGATCACTGGTCCCATCCTGGCCACCCCACTGAAAATGTCCTGGCTCCGCCACTCGCTGTTGTAACATTGCTGAACAGCTGTGCTGTGTATGATTTCTCAGAATGTCAAAAAACAAAGATTGTATTTTATTTTATTTTAAATCAGATCAAAAGTATATAACTAACACATGTTCTCAGTGTTGAGTTAGTTCTTTTAATGGGAATTGGTGACAGTAACCTAAGAAAATAAAGAATATTGCGAGCATTACGGTTTAGTATTCTCTATAGACTGATTTGACATGCTCCTGGGGGTTATACTACGCAGCAAGGTCATCAGAGCCAGGGTTTCTTTGACCAAGCTTGACAAAGAGAAAGCCCCTAAGAAGAGATGTGTGATTATCAGGCTGTCCTCCTCGGAATCTGTGCAAGTTCACATGAAGCGGGGAGTTTAAAATATTTCTGGACTCTTCTAGTATAAGGGATTGATCGCCGCCTTATATGCCTTATAATAATATGAAAGAAATAAGGCCAGTTGCTGCAATACTAATCGTGTAAATTCACAAGTAATATATTGAATTCCCCACTTAAAACAATCCTGTGTATTTTCTCATTTCACAACTGGAGGAAATCTTTGGTTTCGGGAAAATTAAATCAAAGCAATACCTGCGTTTTCAACAGACTTTAGCATTTTAGAGTCATTATGGGAACATTAGATGACATACTGTATATAACATAAATATGATTAAACACATTTAGAAGAAAATAAGAAAAAGTAATGTTAGATTAGCTAAAACTTTATGTGGAGTAAAAACAGTAAGGAACAGGTCATTTGTCAACCTGTGAACAATAAACTATTTGTATAATAATGTTACCACTAACTCTGCTTTTCTCTCTGATATCTGAGCTCTCGGATTGGTCACTTGACTGATGGTCTGACTGCTGCTTCCTGTTATCGATATCGTCATATCCTGTGATGTCACCATACGCTGGTGAGTAATAATGTCGTTATAAATGATAAAACCAATCAAAATCAAAATCAAGATTTTGGTAGAGTTAGTTGTACCTTTTCAATAAATCCAACGCCTTTTTCTCCACATTTGTTCATCAATACCATTTCAATGATATTAACAGTGTTAACAGTATTTAAAAATGTATTATTTATAAATGTATTATTTATAAATCTATCGACTGTAATAAAAGTAGATACACAGTTGAATAGCAAAAACACTATTAAATACACACACATACAGAATATTGTTGTTCTATAGTGTGTGTGTGTGTGTGTGTGTGTGTGTGTGTGTGTGTGTGTGTGTGTGTGTGTGTGTGTGTGTGTGTGTGCCTCTGTGCAACCACAAGTACGCTTGTGGGTGTGTGTAAATGGATAAGAAACGCTATCTTAACCAACTCTTTCCACAGTAAGGTCACCGAAACACACAAGCCCTGTGTGTGTGTGTGTGTGTGTGTGTGTGTGTGTGTGTGTGTGTGTGTGTGTGTGTGTGTGTGTGTGTGTGTGTGTGTGTGTGTGTGTGTGTGTGTGTGTGTTAGTGTTAGTGTTAGTGGAATAAAGTAACACACAGTTGGGCTCACAGTCTGGTTCCCATGGTAGTTGTAGTTGTGGTGCAGCGTAGGTGATGTGTGTGTGTGTGTGTGTGTGTGTGTGTGTGTGTGTGTGTGTGTGTGTGTGTGTGTGTGTGTGTGTGTGTGTGTGTGTGTCAGAGAGAGGTGCCAGTATTATCAGCAGAGCAGTAGGAAGGTTATGCTACACTAACAGGAATGTTTCTCATCAGTCCTGACACAGTCCAGCTGTGTCTCTCTCTCTCTCACACACACACACACACACACACACACACACACACACACACACACACACACACACACACACACACACACACACACACCATTAGTTCACATAATGTTAAAAAAAAAATCTCATTTGCTTCACTGCATTTTACACGTTTCAAATGTAGATGTTTTGTTACAGGAAAATACTGAAATATTCTGAAAGAATACAAAATGGAAACCCTGAACTGGATATTTCACGATGGTCTGCCTCCTCTGAGTTAGTTCAGTGTTGTGTCTTCTCCAAATACATTTTATTATCTCCTTAGTCAGCACCTTTGTGCGTCCTCATGGTGTAAGACATATGTTTCCCCCCACATATCCTGTCCGTCTTAACTGTGAAACAAGTGGTCAATTTCAAATAAGTCTTTTTTTAAAGGTGTCACTAGATCAGGTTAATACACCCATCAGGAATAACTGGCTCCATGTCACAGAGTGGAGCAAGCCTTTCTGACAGCCTGGTGGAAAACTCAACTAACCAGAGTGCTGCAGGGTTGAAAATATCTGATCCTATCCTTTAACATTCTTATTATTTTAGGTAAATGATTTGAGTTTAAATATGGATATGTATGGCTTTGGTATTTGTGGCCAGCTAACTCAACAGGTCAATGTTAACTGAGGGGGCCAACATGCCATGCAGCAATTTATCTTGAGTTCCAAGTTAGATTTATTTTTGTACAGATGTATGCATGTGTGCTTACCAGTGAAGGCAACATATCTGTGTTTACAGAAATCAGCGGGTGTATATATAAATCCACTGTTACGTTTGATCATTTAACAAGCATGATTAATTAGCAGGTTTAAATGGGCAGTGAGCACATTCTCCCAATTGTGGACTTTTTGCACATTAACCATGTCTAATTAGCCAAATTGAGAAAATAATAACATATATTTTATTGTCTTTTACAGATCATTCTGTTCAGCTGGTTAGGGAAGACGCTTTGTTAAGTGTGTGCATGTGTGTGTCCGGCTGGGCTGGCGGTGGGGTGGGGTAAACTTACCTGTTTTAGATCCGTGAAGATGATGGCATCCATCAAACCAAACACAGGAAACTGATTTGGCCTAACAGCGTAATCACTGGCGCCAGACGTGGCACGGAGGGCAGCGTCTGTCTCTGAGGGTGGAGCCTCCAGTCAGCTGACAAAGAAAATATAGAGACAAAAAAGCAACAAAATAATGTATTTAGTTTGTTCTCCTTTAAGCCCTCCTGCATTCATAGGATGCTTAGCAGTTGTATGACCGGCCATGAAGTAAAAACATTTTTATTCAGAGGAAGCCATAAATATAAGCAGAGCCTACAGGATTAGATATAAAGTATAAACGTATATAATATTTTCACAGGGCTGATTGGAATTCCTCAACCCTGTAGATTTATAAAGTTGAATTAAAAACAAGAAAAACAATGGCAAAATTATTTCTCTGACGTTCTGTTTGCTCCCTATATTCATTGCTATAATTGTTCGTGCCGTGTTATTTTCTCTTGAATAATCTGTTAAATTAAATGTAACGTAAAATAAACACATTAAAAAAACTCCACTTGCACACTAGTTACTTTTGAAGATAATTCAAATGGTATAAGCCTTTAGTTGTGATGTAGTCTGTTCGGTCAGTGTTTTAAAGTGCTATCAAGATGTCGCTCTTAGCAACCGCCTCGTTAGGGCGGGTCATGTGACCTGTTGTCATCCATTATCTAATAACGGCCGAGATAAGAGGCTTGTTTAGACTACAGAGACAAAGAGACAGAAAGAGAGTGTGTGTGTGTGTGTGTGTGTGTGTGTGTGTGTGTGTGTGTGTGTGTGTGTGTGTGTGTGTGTGTGTGTGTGCGTCCACTTTTATAATTTGCTGTGGCTCCAGTCTGACACCTTTAAATGGCTGTCATCAGGAACCACATGTTACACACACACACACACACACACACACACACACACACACACACACACACACACACACACACACACACACACACACACACACACACACACAGGGCTGTGTTTAGCTGTAATAGGCCTCTCAGCAGTAATCTGTCTACAACTAAATCCTCTTCACTTTAAATTGTCGGGGACCCTAAACTGCCAGGAATGACCTGTCATTATTTTTTGGTCTGTCGTTCTGAATATGCAAGAATAAAGACAAGAATAGAGGGCTGAAGTTGATTTATCGAGTTGACCACAAGATTTGTACCTACTTGAACCATGGCACACAACACAATAGAAATGTTTCCATGGCACGCTGTAAGTGATGCACACTGCACTGAAAAAGCTGAAGCGTTGACTTTTATAAATGTATTATGTCAAGAGATTTCACATAACTCTATTAGGTTAGTTACAAGCAATAATATTATGTTTAAATAAAAAAATATTAGGTTCAAATGAATATAATTGCTTTCAACTAGACTAATGTCACTAATGTGACAGTTGTTGACATACTACATTTAATTATAGTCAACGTTTCAGTTGGTTCAGTGGGACATTTTAGAAACTATAGTTTCTAAAATGGTGGACAAGAACTAGGATTAGGGAAGCATAGAGAAAGAGACCCGGATGCTTCCAGAGAGCAGCTAGACTCCAGAGGCTTCTGGCTAGTATAGTCTGTGGACCAATTGTTAATATACAACTATTGTGCAGCTTTAACATAGAGATACTGCAATTTAAAAAATGGTCTATTTTATTTTAATGCATATAGGTCAATGCCATTGATAAAAGAGGATTTAAGAATGTTCGATTATTCGATTATTGATTCCTGCATATTTAAGGTCCTGCGGGGCCCTTAGAGAGGCTCTGTGGTTGGCTTTAGAACATCTTATTTCTGCAGCCTTATAAAAGCGAACACCTCTCTAGACTGAAGTGAGGACTGAAGAATTCTTCAAACATCTGAAACTAGCTGATATCCTGACTGGTTTTTAAACGCCCAGATGCTTTTCTCCAAACCCTGTCCACTGTGTGTGTGTGTGTGTGTGTGTGTGTGTGTGTGTGTGTGTGTGTGTGTGTGTGTGTGTGTGTGTGTGTGTGTGTGTGTGTGTGTGTGTGTGTGTGTGTGTGTTACTGACCTGCTGCCTCTCCTCTTGGCCGGGGCCAGGGCCATCCATGTCCAGCGGGATCGCTCCTGGTCCTCGTGGGGCTGGTGGTGCACGGTGAAGGCGGCATCCGTCAGGTCCTCCACCTGCAGACACACACAGAAACACACACCATCAGGAAAGGGACATGTGCCAACCACTACTTTGATAACTGATAAACAATTTAAAGACCACGTGACAAACACCCTCTGGTTTGGCCTTGCCATGTTCCTGCAAGGATCACCGAGTTCAATTCAAGACTTTAAGAGTCCTGTTGATACAATATTGAAGGCATGTTGTGAAAGTGTCAAATAAAGAAAACCAGCAGGGATAATGAGTAATTATTTTTGAATTAAAACTAGCACTTTATTCCCTCAGTCATTCCGAGGAAATATTAGCAATAATTTCACTCATAAAAAGTGAAGGTTAGACCCTGCAGCAAAATATTTCAGACCTTTGTTCATCTTTTGAGGGAACTGATAAATAATTGAAGTCAATCCTGACTAGTTGTCTTTGTAAGACTGTTATAATAGAAAACGGACTCATTTTTAGATTTTGATTATTATGGAACGCCAATTGGTATTTTAACTTTTTACACATTTTCAAGAAAAACATTTTTATTGAAAACTATTGGTCTAATACACGTGTCTCCTTTTACACTTTTTTGCAACAGGGCATGTTTGTTTGTTTCTTTGAGGGAAATAGTTTTTTTGAAGCTGTTGTTGGCCTGTGGAAAAATGTAACCATAAGAGATGACTCTGCAGATAGAGCCATTAGAAATGACTCTGCAGATAGAGCCATTAGAAATGACTCTGCAGATAGAGCCATTAGAAATGACTCTGCAGATAGAGCCATTAGAAATGACTCTGCAGATAGAGCCATTAGAAATGAATGCAACCGATTGTTTAATGTTGTTTTTATAGGCAATAATTTAAGCTTTGTTAGTTCCAGGTTTAATATATGCAATACGTTCATTTCAATACGTTTTTCCAATAAACATTGAACCAGTCCGGCCCT
>NW_011359125.1:1594532-1617710 GCF_000735185.1 Notothenia coriiceps | reverse complement strand
AAAACCTTTATTCAACCAGATGTTCCCATTGAGATCATCAATCTCTTTTTCAAGGGAGACCTGTCCAACATGGCAGCAAGTAGGTTACAACATGAACATAAAACAACAGATAACACAAAAGGACATCGTATTTACAGGGCTACATGTACATACCTAGAGACATTGACAAGTACCAACAGTATATTTATATCTCGCCCTGTCAATAAGCCTCACCCTCTTGGCAAAAACTGTATTGTTTTTGAAGTGGTGGAGAGACATAGTTTGACCCACTGCTGTCACCCATGGCCAAAGCATATCTCTCTGTCCCAGCAAGAGAGTTGTTTCCACAGCAGGGGATATTGCAAACGCCCAAACATCCCAGCTTCTACCTGGAAATGTGGACATGCTCATATTCCTAAAAGATAACCTTGATGATGCTGAGTGAGTGAAGTTAGAGTTGAGTTACTTGAAAAACTAAAGTGAAACTTGATTTTATTCTAATTGCAGGGTCTGATTATTATATTGTTGACACTTTAAAATACTACTATCCTACTAAAATGCTGTACAAATCAGATTTATTATTTAATAAAGAAAAAAAAAAATCATTTTTTCAACATTTTTCCCCCTTATTTTTCAATATCGTGATAAATATCGTACCGTGAACTTTTTAACGCGATATTATCGTAACGTGAGTTTTTGGTATTGTTACATCCCTACATATTACACATAGGGTGAAGTGCCTTGCCCAAGGACACAACGGCATGTTGTCTGCAGTGGGGGTCCGGCTCCCCTGATCTGATGATCAGGGCACTATCCCACTGAGCCACGGCCCTAAACAATAATTCACCATAATATTTTTAGAGCCAAATGATATTGTTGCTATTGTGGTTAAATAACCATCAGTTTTGGTGCAGGAGGGCATACATAACTAAAATGAATGCAGCTTGAAGCTGAATATTTTATTTTGTTAATAACTTTGAAGTGATTCCAACCATCTTTTGGCTTTTTGATACTCTGGAATTTAATTATTTAAATTGTTCATTCTAATAATATCAGTCTAGCTTAAACTTGAACTACAACTGTGTATAATTACCGGCTTTGTACACAATGGAAAGACGTGCCATTTAAAAATAAATCTACACATTAGCGTAAAAAAAAAAAGCTTCAGCAATGTGATATTGATGTTATCTTATTAAAGGGGTTTGTAGTTGCTTAAGGACACTGAGCACTGATCTAACCTGTCTCTCTCTCTCTGTCCCTGTCCCTGTCCCGCAGCCTCCCCTAAACTCTTCGTGGACTCGAGCAGCCCCTGCCCCCTGGCCACTATACACTCGTCCCTCCACAGCCCCCTCACCCGGCAGCTGTCCACGTCCTCAGAGAACTCCACGCCGCTGGGCGTCCAGAGCACGCCTGTAAGGAAACACTTTTATTTTCCTGTTATCTGATATGAACTGGGACATCATGAAGTTTCAGTCTTTCAGTTTCAAAATGAGCAAACTATCAGAGCGCCATGACACAGCCTTTTTGGAATTCTCTGCTTGTTAAAATGTGGAGTCTTCAAATGACAGAATATGATCAAGTTAAAGAATGCAGCCTAGTATCATGAACACATTGTCAACATGCGATATTAGGAGGAAGTGAGTAAGTTTGCAAAACAAATGAAACTGAAAGTACTCGTGTGGTTACTGTAGCAGAACAACTGTCAGACACTCAGAGGGTACTGAGAGGTTGAAATCCGTTAGAACAGAGCTGCCTAGTGACAACAACATGTAGACCTGTCTAACTGAAACTGTAACACTGTAGGGATGGCTGATCTGGACAATAATGTACGGGTTAAGCAAAGTTATTCCCTTTGCTTTTGTGTTTCACTTTATATCTACACACGGTTGTTTCGGCTCTTAATTACCGTGTTTCTAATTCTGGACATTTTAGAACCTAGGAGTCAATACCGTGTGCTAGGGCTGCACGATATTGAAAAAAACTGACATTGCGTTTTTTTTAAACTATATTTAACCGGATGAAGGATTTTAGTAAAGGACGTCTGGATCTTAACTGGTAGACTCATCATACCTTAAGTCATGATCTAACATGTCATAATGCATGTTGCTTACCCTCAAATAAGAGGGCTCATCTGTGAACGAAGAAGAGAAAAACCTTTTTGTATCCAAAATAGTTCCAGATGGCAGATGTTGCTTTTCTTTTTGGAAGTAAATCTTCATTCTCGCCGGTATTGTCCTCCTGTTCCTCGCTCATTTTTTACCGGTGTTTTGATGGTCTGCAAACTAGCGGGGCGGGGCCTGCTGTGATCTGATCAAGAATGATTGTGATTGGTGGTTTGCTGTGCATGCAGAGCCTGAATGTCACTCACCCAAGTACCCCTGACATGAGAGCCACGCAAGTTTTCCTTTTGTAGCAAGCAGCAAAATAACTGTAACATGACGTGTTTGAGTTAATTTACCTACTTAATATTGCACGTCCTTTTTTAAAAATAAAATCGCTTGTCCCTGCGATGTGAATATCGCGCATATCGCGGTTATCGCCATGACACGATATATCGTTCAGCCCTACCGTGTGCCCATATGAAAAGTTCCCCTATTATGTTTTTGTTGGGGTTTTTCCATTTCCGGTAGTGTGTTATATAGGTTTTAGTGCATGTTATTGGTCTGCAAAGGCTACAATCCCAAAGTTCCCTCCAGAGGGAGTTTCTTCTTTCAACAAATGTCTGTAAACGACCTCCTCTTACACTCTTAAAGCTGTAACGGGCGAACCAATTATCTAAAAAGTGAATATTGTCACATATGAACACAGGGCCAAATCAGGATATCTAAGTCATATTTGTATTTGTATTCCTCATACTATATGTGCTCCTTTGTGTCCCAGCAGCAGCCAATCAAGAGGAGGCGAGGTGAAAGCTCTTTTGACATCAACAACATCGTAATCCCCATGTCAGTGGCTGCCACCACCAGGATGGAGAAGCTGCAGTACAAAGAGATCCTCACCCCCAGGTAACTGCCTGCAGGAGGGCTGACCTGGGGTCTGTTTGCTCTGACACAACCCTTCCTCCTCCAGTGCTTTGAATACTGCTGGTTTCCCTGCACTCACATGTATTCCTCTGTGTGCTCAGGTGGCGATCAGTGGACATCTTCTCTCAGTCCATCACTGAGGAGGAGGATGAACGGGAGGTAAGGGTCCACTGCTGTGTTTCATGTGATGTTTATTTAGCGGATCCTTCATTAGACATCTGTTTACCTGTGCCATATGACTCACCCTTGGAAAACACAGCTCCCACGGGAGGCCATGGGGGCTAGTTTGCACAATCCTCTTTAAATCAATCTTTAATCAATCAATAATTATGTTTAAATCATGAAGCTAAGGCTACTGTCTTTTGCAGCAGTGCTTTTGTTGATGTCATTTTGCTATGTTACATGCAGTTGTGTCAAAAATTTAAAATGCCAATTATTTCAGAGTAAAAAATGGTTTAATACTCATCCATTATTTGTGGCTTTAAATCTGCCAATACCTATTAGCCTATGTTGTACATTCATTTCAGTGATATAAAGTATTTTAAGATGCATACAAATAGTAAATGGTAGGTATTTTCTATCCCAGAGATCAAAGGGTTACAAATCTGCAGATGCTTTCTGAGAAATAATGTTGGGTTCCCTGTTTAATACACAATAGCACATGTGCTTTTACTCAGATACACTGCTTGGCAGAGACCAAACAGTGACACCTGGTGGTCAAAGCAGCTATTAGACCAGGGGTGCCAAACTCAAATACACAATTGGCCAAAATAAAAAAAATGGGTACTAGTTGAGGGCCGGACTGGTTCAATGTTTATTGGAAAAACGTATTGAAATGAACGTATTGCATATATTAAACCTGGAACTAACAAAGCTTANACACTATTTTTTTGTAGGCCTACTGGCCTAGATGTTTATGCAGTTTTAAATCTCTGTAGGATAACTACAACAAAGTGCATTCAGAACAAAGCCAAGGTGCTTTAAAACTGCATAAACATCTAGGCCAGTAGGCCTACAAAAAAATAGTGTAAATAAAGACTGCCAGGCCTTCAACAACAACAAATGGTAACCTAACGTGTTGTTGTGATGACGTAATCAAAACGCGGCGACAAGCACGGCGCACGACCATGCTCGCGGCTGGCTCACAGCCAACATGTCTGCCGCTTGGAGATATTTCAAAAATATCAGAGTGAGAGGCGCGGATTGCGATTTGTAAAACGTGTTCAGCTGACATTTCTCGAGGGGGTGTAACTAAAGACTTTCACCACTTCGGGATTACTCCACCACTTGAAATCAAAACACCCGGACAAATATGCGGAGTATGATCAATGTAACCCTGTTCTCATTCTCGGCCGAAAGGGCCTTTTTAACCATTTTCGGCCGATCATTTTCGTTGGCCGAATATTCGGTGCATCCCTATTAATAACTGTATCTCAAGTCAAGGTTTTGTATACAAGATGACTTTTTTGGGTAAAACAAAGTATATCTCAATAACATTTGCCTTTACAATGTGCCTGATAGAATTTGATGCCTTACATTTTTCTTTTTTTGACTAGGTCTATCCATTATCCACTATCGAAGTATTGGTGGGGTTTTGAGAATTGAAGATCTGTAACAACAAGCAGACAGGGAATTTAACAGCTCAAACTAATTCTGTTTGCCTCCTTATTTATATGACCTTTCATATTCATGATGACATAATCACTCTCACTCCTACAATCTCAAGCCACATAGTAGTGTCTCAATGTTCACTCTCCTTGAACATGACGTGCTATATATTTTTTCTATTAACTGCTACAACACCTCCTTTGACCCTCGATGGGACAGAGTCAGACACGGTATGAATAAATTACACGCTGTTGTTCTACTTTTGGATCATTCTTGCAACACGCACAAGCTTCCTGTTATGAAGGTTATGAAGATATTTAGGTCAAAGGTCTAAAGTCAGCACATGAAAGGACCATAAAAATCAAGTGTTCTCAGCGACATTGTTAATAATCTACCCGATCCTACACAGGTCAGTAAGTCCATTAGCGCTGCTGACCCCCCTGCTTTATTTTTCCCCCTTCCAACCACTGACACAGAAATTACTATGTGAACTTCCCATGGAATATATTTGCAAGCTCCTGCTGAGGAAAACCTAAGATCACAACAGGCAGCATGTAAAAACATAAAACCCACACCTTCTGTTGAAACGACCCGACTTCAGTTTCCTCTTTGGTTTCAGTTTGAAGCAAAACATTATCAGCTCTGTGGGTGTTCGCTTGTTCACTCTGCAGCTAAACAGAACGTTCAGTTTCAGCCTCTGCCCCACTCAGGAGGAAACATTGTGTGACGAGAGAGCTTTTTACTTTGAGCCCAATCCAGTCTGTGCATTCTCCACAGGATGATACCACCCACACAACTACACTCACTCGAATAGCGAATGGTATCTCTCTACCCTCCCTGGAGTTTGACCCAACCACTACTGAGGCAGTTATAATTGTCATTAGCACCTGCTAGGCCTTAGTAGCATATTGCAGGGCCCAGAAAATATGGACTCTCACAGCACAGTTGAAGGGCTACAAGCACCATAGAAATCTGAATGTAAATCAGGTAAAGTGCACGGGGGATGTGTAAATACTATAAAACGTTTTTTTGTCATTTCTAACATAAATGCTGCCTTTAAAAGGTCAACTTCGCCTCAGTAATGAATTTTCTGTTTATGCAGAATCATTTATTTATTATTTATTTGAGTGGGTGTGTGGACCCCTTTACTTACATTTTGACATGTCGCTGCTCAATGTCCACTCTTGTCAGCTCTTCCTCCTCCAGGTCAGAGTCCCCTCCAGAACTACTTTCTGTTACATCTGAGTCAAAGGCGCTTTCTGCTGAATGAAGGTTAGCCGTTCCGCTCAAATACAGCCTCTCCAGTTCCAAGGGCATGGAGCCGCTTTTAAGGAAGCGACCGAGGCCGTCTCTGCTGTTTGAGGAAGAGTGGCGTCCTGTCTTCCATGTAGCTGTAGGGGTTGTTGTTTCTGCTTTGCGGTTACCGGCCAAAAGCCGGTTGAGAGCCGAGTCCAAAAAGCCACCCAGCTGCTGCTGAATGTGCCGCTCCACCTGCTTGGCCTGTACAACCTGAAGACGTTTGCGCAGGCGACGCAGCCGGTTTTCAATCTCAGATTGCCGGCTGCTGTTGAGAAGTGTACGCTCCTTAACGTGAGCATCAAGGCTGTCAGAGAAAGAAGTGCAGGGTAGAGGAGGCTGTGGCGCAGATGTGCAAGACGGGGAGCCCTGCTGGCTGCTACCTGGTCTCTCCCTATCAGAACCCTGTGGCTGACCGATAGGCGTGTGTGAATTAGCCTCTTCCAAATTCATTTGTTCAGTGGAGTTAGGGTTGCTAAGGGTGTAAGGGGAAAGGGCAGCAGACTGGAGTACTGGTGGTTCACAGTTTTTTGCATCTGTATTTTTAGAAACCCCAGAGGAATGCTTCTGTTTGAGGGTTCCTTTCATCTGGATATGACCTGATAGAGTAGCTGTCAAGGTCTCAGAGTCCAAGGGCAGGTTCTGGGACTGAGAGTCTGTGGCAGGCGGCTTGTCACCGTTCACTGCCACCACGCAGCCAGGGCCAGTGATGGTGGCCAGCTTTTTGGCCAGGCCATTGACAGGTGCCATTGGCTGGCCACCTCCGTTGAGGTTCTTGAGTTGGCCACCAGATAGTTCGATCTGCTGCCTCTTCCTCGACAGGAAATCTCCTCCGCCGTTGAGGAGGGAGCTGGGCAGTATTCTGTGACCTTTCAATACAGACTGTTTAATGAGGACTCCTTGCAGTGTGATTGACTCCTTAGTTGAAGGGACAGTTGTCACATCAGAGCATAGGTAAGAAGCCACCAGCGGCTGGAGCTTTCCCAGGGCCGAGGCCTGGGCCACAGAGTCGACTTGGGGCTGCTGTTGCTGCTGCTCCTGGTCACCGCCACAAAAGTCGAGGGGGCAATCTTCAGAAACCACCTTGCACTTAGCGGGGCCACTGCTATGGATGAGGATGTTGCTGGCGTTACCGTTGTTCTCTGCACTGGCTGGTGAGAGACTTGAGGATGGGGCAGCCAGTTTGAAGCGGATGTGGTGAGCTTCGGCTGGGGCGTCGGTGAGAGCGGGCGCCATCGCAGCCATGCAGTGCAGAGGGACGGGCACCGCGGCCTGCTCCACACCACCCGCTTACTGCCCCACCTGAGGACAGCCTGTATATGACAAAAATAAAGACAAGGGGGGAGGGGAGACAAGAAATAACGTTAAACAAAGTAGTCTCATTATCCCAAGCACACGTAAAAACCTTACACACTACACCAAATTCTGATCTTAGTAGGCATAAAAAGGATGTTGTGTGGATTAACAATTATAACATTCACAGCCTTGTACAGTTATGGGCCCACAACCACATAAGAAATACAAACATATACAGACGTTGTCTTTAAATGTTCATTTAATACTTGAACCGGCTACTCTACCAAAAATGTATTTGTAACAGTGCTTAATGCATAATATAATTATTTCAGAAGGCCATCAAGTAAGGAAGAATGCTTAATTCAATACCCTTAACAATATATGTTATATAGATAATTAGAGTGCTATGGAGAGATGGAGTCAAAAAAGTACTTTGATTTAAATAAATGAAAACAAAAGAATATATCTAAATAATATATAAGGATATATTTTCATTTGACATTATTTTGTTCACTAAAAAGCAACATAAAAAGGCAAGCTGTTCATATATATATATAATGAAATATAACACTGAAATACCTGCAATACAGGTTCGGTGAGACTTTAGAGTGGAAAATGACAAACCAAACCACCACCCCA
Source organism: Notothenia coriiceps (assembly GCF_000735185.1). Lineage (NCBI taxonomy): Eukaryota > Metazoa > Chordata > Actinopteri > Perciformes > Nototheniidae > Notothenia > Notothenia coriiceps. The sequence continues at coordinate 1,609,869 of NW_011359125.1, read as the reverse complement.
AAACAATGATGCATTTTTAAAATATATAAAACCAGATGTGATAAATGAAAATGCATCAAAACTCTCGCTTCAACCTCAAGCATAACTTAAAAACAAACCTACAGTAAATGTTCGCCACCAATCAAGTTAAAAGGGGGCCAATCAAATCAACCAGTGACTCATTGACATTTTGTCATCCTACTGGTGGGAAGTGTTGCTAAAAATATGGTTCAACTGCTGAACCTAAAAAAGCTTTACAGATGAGGAGGAGGGACATATGAGATGATCAGATTCATTCTCGTCTGCCTGGCCACTTGGCTCTCACAAAATCCCAGAAAATAATTCCATTTGTTATCAAAATAATGTTGAAGTTCCTTAATATCACTATTTACTACTCCCTACAGGCAAAAAGGGACAAAATACAGTGCCTCAAGTTCAATACACATACAACATATGTGCTTGAAGAAAGAGCAGCAATTTCATATATTAAAGGTCCCATGTCATGGCCATTTCTAATGATCATAATTCCATTGTTGAGGTCTACTAGAATAGATTTATATTGTGCAATTTTCCAAAATCACAACTGTCCTAAACGGCTTGTTGGAGCTCCTGCCCCCCACTCCCTATGACCCCAGTGGCCGTCTGCGAGACAGCGAGACACAGCGAAACCCAGCCCGAAAACACACACGCAGCCTGGCTGGGAGTTTGTGTGTGTGCTCACACACCGACTCACAGCCTCACCGCGTCCCGCCGTCTCAGGGAGGAGAAATCGGCGAAGCTGCAGCTGAGAAAAGATTGAGTGTGCCTAACCTAACGGACGTAACGCAGCGGCTCCACGGATTGGTCCATTTGGACCAACGGGTCCATTTGGGTATGAGCACGTCACTGTACCCAGGAAGAAAAAGAGAAATCTCCAACGAGGCGTTCTGGGGCAGCACAGACAGGTATTTTCTGAGTTAGAGTTTTACTCGCTACAGGGTGTACTTTGAGGGTTTGTGACTTTGCAGACTGTTTACATGCAGAAAAACCTTCATAACACACAAGGGGACAGGTAATAATCGGAAGAGCATGACATGGGACCTTTAAAAAAGCAGTAATTCATGTCAATAGTTAAAATGTACGATTTAAGCCTAAAGTGAGTTCAAACAGATTAATCTACAGAATTCTTCAAATACTTAAATGCATATCAAACAATTAATGATATGCACTGACCTTGGCAAGAGGGATACTAACAATACAGGTAGAATAACAGGAGACATCTGAGCTACTTCTTTCAAGGCCAATAAATAATTCCTATTACACCCATGCTCGTGTGAACAGGCCTTCATTGTCATTTACTTACAAGGCTGCTCTTTAAAGAATAAGCTAAGGAATTCAATTCTGGAGAGGGAAGAAACAGGCAAAGCCAATGCAAATTGTCCAAACCCCACTGCCCTACATGTGCCCTGTGCAGCACACAGGCAGTGTAAGTAGGTGGATTTAGGCCCCACTATTAGTCCAAACCACATGATGTCATCCTGACTAGGTTCCTGTGTCAATTTCAGACTAAGTTATTTACTGATTTACAAAAGTCAGCAACATTTTTCTAAAAATGTTATATTTAAAGAGAACCACAATATTCTGATCATGGTGGTGAATTGGTTTAGTGTTTAACATATCATTCACACAGACTGGTTGCATATCCAGATCAAACTTTAAAGGGAAGATCCTACATTCGTATAAAACAAGAGATAAAAGCGAGCTGCATCTCCGCGTATCGTCTGCAGGGTCAGATGAATGGGGGCTCAGTATTTCACCGCAGTTTCTAGTCAGCGCGCACTACGCCATGTTGGTATTTCCGAAGCAGATTATGCAATGCATCTCATCTACCTAAAACCGCCCATTCCACTCAAAACAGACCGAACTTGTTAATGCTACAGGCGGGAGATTAATCATAATCATTAGTCAATGAATCGGTTCAATTTACATGCACCATAACACCAGTATATCTGTAGAGTGTCAGGCTAGAGATGCGACAAAAAATCCCCACATCAAACGTTAGCCAACCATAACGTAATCACCAAAATGTCTTCCTGATGTTTACAAAAATATTTGTAAAAATGAAACGTTCCGCCTCGCTTCTATGCATACGAGTGTAATAACGTTATTTGGTCATCTTGATGTCTACAATAGCTTCCGCTGAAAATAAGACCAGTGTGTTTGTATCATCGAGCCATGCCATTAAAAAAATCACCACCTGGTCTCCACATAAACCGATCTCCCGAGAACCAAAAGATAAATATCTCGCTATTAAAACCCATGTCACTTTATCCACTGCGTGCCCAATAATGCGCTTCGCGTCTCGCTAACGTTAGCTCGGGAAAGCTGCTGATGCAAGAAACACAACCTGCTCGCAAAGCTAGCGTGCGGATCCATAAGCCAACTGCAGTGAAACGTTAACGTAACCTACGTTCATCAAATTATAGATCATTTCTGAGGCTTATGTTTTATTAGCACATCCCTGCGGGTTCTAGTTTGTCGGCCAAAGCCACTGGGCTTTAACGTTACTCAAAACTCGTTATGGCAAGTAAACAGTTTTAGTCAGACTACACAACATACGCTCACATTACTGATAGTTTTGAGCCAATAACGCCCAATGTAACATGAAACAAGCCATGGTAGCACATGCATTAACATCAGGGTTATATCTGGTTGCTGCAACATCGCAAATGTTGCCATAATAACAAGACAACCCCACTCGTTGAAGATCACAACTTATCTTTAGGACCTATTGCAGAGTGGAGACATGGTGTGCATTGCAATTAGACTATGGAAATAAATACAGACAGGCCTGTTGTTGTACATCAACGGCGGCCTTCCTCTGATACACTCGCTGTAGAGAAATCTATTTATATGAAACCTTAATGCACATATGTCAAAAGCTGAGAAGTTGGGAGTAGACCCTGCCAGTCTAGCTAGCTCGCTAACAAAGAAAAAGGAGGAACCTACCACGTGACGAGGTTGCACTAACCGAGGGAATTTCGGCAACAATCCCCTGCAGTTTTAGTGGAAAAAAACCAAGGGTGCTACCACAAAAAACGCGGCCTGAATCGATCAGTCTGCCATTAATAAATCCAACAAAAATGCAACCAGATTGCCCCAAAAAGGCCCAGTTCACAGAGCCGCTCGGATCTCGTTCCGGATTCAGGCGAATGGGCGAATCAACGATCTACACCTTGCTCGACCAGCTAGCTCGCCTCGCCGCTAACACTCAGCGAATATAAAGACAAGGCCGTGAAACACTCCTTTCCACTCCGATTTACTTCATATGTAGGTGAATTTGCCGCAATATTTTTACCGAAAAATCCGATTCTCAGTAAGCGAAAGGTAATCCAGATGGCAGTTTTGTCGCGAGTTCTTTTCTCTCGTTTTAGGGAGAGACGCTTAGAAAATGGCGGCTAGCTCCTCTCCCTCGGATTTGAGTCTGACAAACATAGGAGGGCTGTGTGTGTGTGTGTGTGTGTGCGTATGCGTGTGTGTATTGCTTGCTGGTAGGCGGGAGACATTTCTCATACTCACCACTAGAGTAAAGGGCAGATAAGAAACGACATAAAAGCTCAAAAGAAGATACCACAGGAGGGCATTGTCTTCCAAAAACATAGTGCAAAGTCATTTTAGCATTTAAGACACAAAGGCCACGATAAAAAGCTACTGGTGAAACTGCAAATAGTACTACAGCTATGTGCGACTCTTCTCCCACACATGTATAGTAAATAAATAATTATGCTTTCAGTTTAACCACCTGTATTTTATCCACATATGGCACACAATTAACCATTTATTGATACATTAAGGGTTTTTATTTACTCTTCTAAATAGCTAAAGATTTCCTTAAACCTACATATTTACAATAGGGAAACTAAACCCAGTCCAGACTGCCTGGCTCTCATGTCACCTTTAACAGGAACTAGATCGCCCACCACTACACCAACACCTCTCTGAATGTACAGCCAGTGGCCACACGAAAAAGAGCTCTACAGCACAGAACTGTTAAATAAATACAGCCATAGCCCAAAATATAATACCACACAACATATATAGGACAGTTGGTAAGAACATCAGGAAAGAGGAAATGTGTACAAATTGCACTAAACAAAACCATGGCACCTACACTACACAAATCACTGAAAACCAAACTTTAACAGACAAGTCCCCACTATGGATTATTCATTAAAGTAATGTTAATACAACATCGCTGGAAATTCTGAAGCCTCTCAAGCATAATGTTGGATTATGAAACTAGGATGCACATTTTTCACAATTTTCCCCAAACAATTATTCATTAATCTAGAAAATATAAAAATACAATGATATTATACTTAATCTCATATATTTAACTATAATGCAATGTAACAAAATGGCCATTAAGATTGTTTTTGTTTTGTCTGTGTCAGAGTTGTTTAATTGGTAATGTGAAGCTAATTGGCAGCCTCAGTTATGATCAAATAAGATAAAGATAAGATGTACTTTATTGATCCCAATTTGGGAAATGCTTGCGTTATGTTAACAGATGTTTAACAGTCTCAAACGGAAATGAAAAAGACGTACTTAATGATTACTGAAAAACTGCATGTTGCACTGCACTTCCTGTTAGATGCCTAACCGCATTTTGTGGTCTTAGTATTTGAACATGTGCATTGATAGTAAAGTAAGGTCAGCAATTTAACACATAAGCACTTAAGATTTAGTTTTATAGGTTGGTAAACGGTCATTTTAGGCTATTGCTTGTTGGTTGTGTGGTAGTGGACTAAGAAGATATAGTACAAAAATCCAACTCAGAAAATATTTATTTTTTAAATCTGAAAATATAAAAACTGTTCATACAAGCATTAAATAGGGCTGGGCATTATTTTTGTATCTTTCACTTTTACTTAAGACCGCTTTTATAATATTGAAAAGAAGGTCAAGTTAAATAATGCCTAAACACAAGCGGACATGCAATATTTTTGAAGCTTGCACTTCATACAAAAAAGCTGTTTCAAAAACCAGCCCCAGCTTTTAAAACATAATATAAATTATATAATATAATATATTACTGTTATAATATATTATGTTATACCCTAGAGTATATATATATATATATATATATATATATTAACTGTTGCTGTTTAAGTGTGTACAGTACTGATATCTCTTATATTTGTTTCTGTTAAGAAAGTTCCCATTTATGTGGTTACTTGCCTATCTCTACTTTTTCAATTTACTGTTGCTCACGCTTATCTGGTTGATCTTCTATGACTCTAAATAAACTACTATAATTGTCACTTCCTGTGCGCTAGATGTTTTTCCAAGGACATCATCCACATTAGATGTACTCAGTGCTATGTTGCATCCTTGCTTAAGTAATGCTAATTATTGCATACCACTTGTTTTCTACAGGTCTTGCATGAACTCTGAGTATTATCAGACAACCATGAATAATAAGCAAGTCATTACCAATCCTATGTGTAAATTAGAAACTGTCCATATCCGCCTGTTCTGAATACTATTTCAAATTGATATCTACATACAAGTCTCAGGAGCAAAACTACAAATGTCACAATTAAATATGTGATAACTTGGATAGTTATCCTAAATGTGTTCTTTTCTGCTCAAATTATGTTCCATGTCACAAAGTCAACAGCCTAAAAGAAGTTGCTTACACTTCCTGCCTCTCAATCTGCATCCTAAACCTCCTCAAGGGATAAGAAGCAGTCTCCCACACTTTGCTGCGATGTGTGATCCATCCAGCAGGTTTTATGTCTCTTCCCAGCTGTCAGAAATACTTCCACAGGGATGCTTGGTTGTCCTGATAAGATGCGCCATATGGTGCTCCTTCCCAGGCGAAAGGACAGGCAGGCCCACCAAAAAAGACAATTATTTCGGGAAATAGTATCCACAATTTCATCCTAGTTGTTGTCAGCACTAAATCCATGAACACATGTGAGGACTGGTTGAGAGGATCCGAAGGTCTCCGTCAGAACCCATACAAAAATAAAAATTATATATATATTATATATATTTAGAAATACCTTTAACTCCATTGTTGGTTCGCTCCATTCAATAATCCATAAAGCCATAACTCCAGTTTCCGCACATGGAAATAACATGACTCCTAAAAGAATAAGAATACATAAACAAAAATTAGTTTATTCGTATTTCAGGTCAGAGCAACACCCACTAAACCAAGTTCTTAACAGACTCTGAAGGGTATTCTTTTTTTACGTCCAGCTGGCAAGCTAGCGCTAGCCGGGCTAATGTTAACCTACGGGAACGTTATCATTGCACATTTATAATGAAAAAGTTTTACATGTTGAATAATATTAACACTGGTCTCGGGAATGTAAAAGCAACTTATGAGTTGGGTTCTTTACTGGCTTATCGTGTCAATTAATTCAATGCCAACGATATAGTGACAGAATTAACTGTACTTTCTCCCAGCGCTAGATGATAAGCTAATGTTAGCCATGCTAATGTTGACGTAGTGAGCTAACGGCCAATAACAGCCAACTTAGCTAGCAGACTCAGCTAGCTAGCTTGTTTGCTTCCCGATCCCCATACTGACTTCTCAATGACTACCGTTTTATTGCACGTTTGGCATGAAAGTGCAAGACAAAATTCCAAGCTGCTCAAATCGAACAGCTAATAGTTTAACCAAATTAGTGTTTTTTCCTGACAAGCGGTGCGTTCGTTAATTTTGAGAAAAATAACAAGAATCCTACTTACCTGCTTGTCCTGTTACTAACCGTTTACGACTTGATAACAACCGTCCCCCCTGTGTTCCTATTGGTCAAAGCTCTCATTCGTGGCTACCTATTGGCTCCCCACGGGTGTCAATCAGGCCAAATGCCCGTACAGCGGAAATGTGGGACGGAAAGTTCATAGCACGAAACTTCAATATCCAAAAAATATTGTTTTCATTTAAAAAATGTCTTTGCAACCTGTACACTACTTTCTAATGGCTCACATAAATGCGCCATAACACGAGTGTTGTTTACACCACATCCCATGCTAGCTGCTCATTGTCTGTTTTCACTCATTGTAACTCCAACGTCTAATATTTCTCCTGCTCTTGTCTTTTGGTCTTTACTTACAAATGAACCACTGGTTTTCACAGCACAAAACAAACAACATGCAGATCAGGTAGATGGCTGGAAATGAGTAACTTCAATCTGTTTTGTTTTATTTAATTTCTTGCATCAAATGCTAAACAGACTGTGCTGCTGGTGCTGCTGGTGGTTGGATGATATTTGAATGATTTTAGTCTATCAATTCTCTACCCCAAAATAAGACATGAAACTTAAAGAGAAGACAGTACCTTTTTAAAGAGTGATAAGACAGGAGACAAGGAACAGATGATGGATACAAATATAGATGAGTGAGGCAATTGTGGGTGGTTTGAATACATGTGTAGCATTTGCAAGAGGTGGAATGTGAGTAGTAAGTGCATTTAATGTTTTATACATCTTCATTTTGACACTTTTCACATTTACAAATCTAAATGCAGTTAATAGCCTACGTTTTATGAATAATTTAGACCATAACATGGATCCATCATTTCACAGTCAGCTTGTTCGATCCCTTGTTATGTAAGATCATCTCTATAGGCTTGAGATATTTTTACACAGTTATCTTCATCTGCTCTTTGGAGAATTTAAACTACTACCCTCCGGACAAAGATTAAGACTTCCAAAGGCCAATCATTCCTTTATTATGATGAATAATTACTTTATTTCTCAGGCAACCAAGTTGTTAGATTACCCAGCTCATAATTCGTTTTCAGTTTAGCTCTTTTAGGCTGATGTTGGTTATTACTAGCAATGGCTAGATTTCCTGTTATTACTCGATGTATTTATGTCATTTATTGGGTTTTTCGTATGAGAATGTGGTCATATTTCTCTGTGTGTTACCTGGTTGCAAAACCAATTCTCTATCAAAACAATAAAGTTGAAGAGTCCATAGATTTTTATTTAACCTGCGATCATTTTTGAATACACTTCCATATGTGAGGTGCATAAATCAAAGACCCCAAACAACCACAACACATACACACAAGTTAGGTTCTTTATTACTTATGAACAACAAATACGGCAAGCAGTCAACAATGAAATTCTTAAATCTTAGGCGGCCTCTAGAAATGGTCATAGACATATGTATACAAAGTTACATCATTAATATTTTTATTTGGATCTACAAAACTGTAGCAGTTAAAATATAAGTATGACATTTAGATATAAGATGCTTGACTACTCTACATGTTCAATATATTTAATTTGACATCAAATTGTATTCATATCTTACATTTTATTATACTTGCATTTACTATTTGTGTAAACCGCATAGTTGGTCTATTGTATTAGATGACATATACTTTGCTGCTACAAACCAAACCACCTGTCTCTTTGCCTTTGACATAGATATGCATTTTATTTACCAGAGTTGAAGCAAATAAGACACAAAGAGGATAGATCAAATAAAGATGAGTGGGGTTGTCTTAAATATAGTGTATTTACTACATGTAATCAAGTACTACACTTACAATTAAGAGGTCATTTGTACTTTAAACTATCAATTTTCTACCACACTACCCAACTACACTTCAGGGAAGGGAAATATTGTATTTTCTCTTGACAATGACAAAATAATCACACAAAAAAAGACACTAAAGATGATACATTTCCACCCAAATATCCAGTACTATAGGTACAACATAACAGATGACCATCTTCCTGAATAAGTTGCAGTCTTGTGGTTTGGTTACTCCTAAATTCACAGTCTTATGTCTTTGGATCCATTGCTCTAATCTAGGTTGGTCAGGCTAAAGCTAGTTTGTTGTAATCATATTATGGGCTCTTACCCACAAGCTCCAATATATAATTGGTTTTCTCCAACCCCATTAGACACACAGTCTACAATCAATTGATGTGGTCTAAATGGTCCGTTTCGGTTCAGAATTTCTCACATTCCTTTCCCCAATCAATTCTCGCGACAATACAAATATGTGATTAAAGACACATTACTAATTATGGCCTTCAAATTGAGCTACGTATGTCAGCAGATCCAGGACCTCTCCCATTGGTCCTCTTCAATTATGGTGTTGACTTCCAAATCCCATTAAGATAAGATAAGATAAGATGGTACTTTATTGATCCCAATTTGGGAAATGTTTGTGTTGCAGCAGCATAAAAGACAAGGCATTTTACAATAAAAAAAAACTAGAAATAAATAAGAAAGTAGAAAATATACATGTTGAATTTGACAAGATATTATAATATATACAAATATATATATACACATAAATATATGACATATGGAATATGAATATTAAATATTGAACAGATTATATATGTGTAAAATGTACAACGTGGTTTTATTCCAAGAGAAACTATGGAGCAGAGAGTTCTCTTCCAGCCAGAGGTGATTTATTGTACAGAGTTATTGCAGTGGGCAGGAATGTGTTCCTGTATCGGTCCTTGTGACAGCGGAGCTGCAGCAGTCTGTTGGAGAAGGAGCTCCGTTGACTGTCCAGCTGCAGNCCTCTGGCTGGCAGAGAACTCTCTGCTCCATAGTTTCTCTTGGAATAAAACCACGTTGTACATTTTACACATATATAATCTGTTCAATATTTTATATTTTATATTCCATATGTNTTTGCTGCGGTCTGCTGGGGGGGCAGCATAAGAGCCGGTGACACCAGCAGGATCAATAAACTGATCAGGAAAGCTGGGTCTGTCATCGGCACCAGCTTGATGCCGATGACAGACCCAGCTTTCCTGATCAGTTTATTGATCCTGCTGGTGTCACCGGCTCTTATGCTGCCCCCCCAGCAGACCGCAGCAAAGCAGAGTGCACTGGCCACAACAGACTGGTAGAAGATCTCCAGCATCTTGCTGCACACGTGGAAGGATCTCAGCTTCCTCAGAAAATAGTCTGTTCATCCCCTTCTTGTATACAGCGTCAGTGTTGATCCTCCAGTTCAGCCTATTGTCTAAGTGCACTCCCAGGTACTTGTAGTCCTTCACAACAGCCACATCCTCTCCCAGAATGCACAGGGGCTGAGGAGACGTCCTCGTCCTCCTGAAATCAATGACCTGGTCTTGGCCACATTCAGAAGCAGAGGATTTCTTCTCTGTTCACCCGATGTATTGTCTGTTGAATCAATGCAAATCCTTCCATATAGACAAGATATTATTTACTAAAGTGTATTTGTTTATCCACAATATTAATTCACAATTGGTTGGTACTTCTTTTTGCCTTGTGTTTCACTGAGAAATATTTTACTTTTTTCTCCAGTACATTTATTGACAGAAACAACATATGATCAACCGATTATCTGGCTTATATATACCACATCTGAGGATTTACACATATTTCTCTCTCTGTGGCCTCTTGTTTATGCCTCTTTTTTTTAAACTTAGTTTACAAATGCACCTTTTTTTAACATCCATACTTTCTTGCCATGAGGTAGGAGCAATTTATCATACAGTATGTGCCGTTGTATGAGGGTTGTGTTAAGAGGATTCAAATCAAAATGGTATTGTTCACACATGATCACAGCATTGCACACAGTAAATGAAACCCCTGTAGTTAGTATTAGGAGCAGTGTGCCGATTTTAAATACAGCGCCGAGGTATCATTACTGGGTCTGTTCGGGGTCTTGAACCGGCGTCCTTGAGCTTCCAACGCCCTTAAAGGGTTCAAATCTGACCTTTTCCCCAGGCTTCACACTTCCTCCTCACCCTGTACATTTTTGTTTGTTTTGCTTCATAATGCAAAAGCTAAAAACACTGAGGAAACATTTAAATGTAGTTGTAATAAATCAACACTAGATGGCACTGAGACCTCACTCTCAACATCACACAAGCCTCATAAAACGCAGCTCTCACTTTGCTTACTGTGTGGAGAAATTGAGTTATTATTTGACTTATAATATTTACCTCTTCTACTATTGACTTTCAGTCCGGTTCAGCACTGTGCAAACACTCGTTCATAACCAGAAAGTGAATGCTACTGACTTTAAGTACAAATGGAGTATTTTCATTATCAGCAGTGCACTACTTAAAAAGTGTCATGGTTTTGGATGTATGTTGTTTTAATTTTCCACCTTTTATTTTGAAATGTTTTCTGGTCCTACTTCCTGTGTTTGCCTTCCTGTCGTTAGTTTCCCTCCTGTGTCTGATTGTCTAATTGTGTTCACCTGCCCTTGTGTTTCTGCCTCCCCTGCCCAGCTGTGTCTTGTCCTGTGATTACCCCTCTGTGTATTTAGTCTTGTCTTCCCCCTGTGCTCTATGTCTGTTCTATTTCGTATATGGCTTCGCCCTCTAAGGCTATCGCTATAGAGAACCGCAGTGACGCGTCGTAAAACCCGGAAGTAAACTTCTTCCGGTTCCTTTGTCAAAAACCAATGCAAATTCTCCATAGGATTTTGGAAAATAGCTCGAAATAAGGTCTGTGGTTGACACACATTTAAGAGAGGGATCACGTTTTGTTCAGCCGGATAATCTCCACATGTCAACCCTACTTTTATAATTTTTGAATCATAAATCTAGTCGCCAGAAGCAAAATGCTAACGTTATGCTATAAACGAACTACAAGCCAGTACAGCAGCAGGGTCGCACGACTTCAACGTCACGCCAACTTAAGATTGTTTCAACTGACTTGCACTGAAACTGCACTTTGAACACTTTAAATATATTAACATTTTAAACTGTATACCCCGGTTATCTAGGCCCTTTTTCTTTTGTTTTATGTATACATGTCACACTGTGGGAAACGATATTTCGATATTTCTGGATGTATAACACATGTCGAATTTTTGACAATAAAGCTGAATTTGACTTTCGCGTGCTTGCATATTTTAACAAAGCTTTTCATTTTAGCCACACTGAATTTAACTAGAAGTCATGGCTGTGTCAATTACCAGTCTGATATCGTTTTACAAAGATGACAAGAAGAGTGTAGATAGAGGAGAGAACCACTNCCGACCTCGGTGATGTGTCTCCTCCCTACTCTCACACCAAAAGGAGACCTGCTGGACGATAAACGACCGAGCGGGGTCCCTCCTTCAGCGAAATGTCTGCCATGTAGAGCATAGCGTAGACAGTTTCGGCCCAAAGTATTATTTAACCTTCTTCTCGACAGGAGAAGGGAGAGTCCTGTTAGCAATATGACCCTCACCTCAATTTGAGTCGGTCGTACTCCTCGCGCTGAGAGCGCCGTCCGTCTCCCCTTCTCTTGACTTGTCGAGAGGAGGCCGCACAGTGTTGGGGTGTGTCCGGGAGAGGCACTGCGTCGACGAGCCGCAACCGCAGTCGACCAGTGCACTACTAGGGGACCCAGAGAAGGTTGTCCCCTGTGGAGGTCTCCACCAAGGTAAGCGACGCGTCTTCGGACGACAAAATTGGATAACCAAATATTTGACGTCTTGGAGCGCCGTAAGGGAGACAGGGTCTATACGGAGGATGTGTGGCAGTATTATTGGTGCTTGCATATTGCGGAGCACACCTCGTACGTGTGTGGAGAGTACGGGGACCCGCAACATGCCGCGAGAGGTACTCCTCTCTGCCTTCCTTTCCGTCGCACACCTTTGAGGGGGAGCGGTCGCGGGAAAACCGGAGTGCCGGTCGCCGCCGCTACCCGCACCGGAGCAGTGGGTACTGCTGGTAAGCCCGTGAAAGTGTCTCTTCGACGAGGGGGTCGTCAAGGTACCCTTATGTTCGTTGTGGACAGTAGGGGTCCTTTGTCACAGAACGCGCCAAAAATGGTCGATTAAAGATAGACTGTGTCGGTCCAGCCCAGCAGGGTGCACCGTGGTGTGTTGTCACCGGTACCGCGGCAAGAGGTCGCGGACCACGTCACGTCATACCAGTTCTCGGCGATAGCCCGTCGCGAGTATGAGAGTGTGTATGCCGACACACTCCCGCCGCATACGTGTCCCCGTACACAGGAGACCCCACCTCTGGGCGTCTTGTAGGCGTCCGCGTAGACGTCGAGGCGATGGTCTCCTTAAAGGAGGCGACGTTCCGAAACGTGCCTCCTGACAGTCGACCTTTCTATAAACGTAGACGACGTAGACCAGGGGGACAACGTACGAATAGACGTAACAATAAACTCCATACAGAGGGTACAGGAGAGACTCGTGTGGAACATGACCCACAGGACAGTCCCCTCCTCTTGTCCCTCGCGTCGACACCCGGAGAGAGCGACCGGAAACCCGTGCCGCCTCGTCGCCGGTAAAGTGCGAGGACAGGCTATACCTCCCTACACGAAAAGCAGGGACTGGTACTCGCGAACATTGCCGTCACGCGTGACCAGTCGTTCACGTCACTGCAGTCCCTAAGCGTCCCGACTACGCGCAGAGGATGGACAGCACTGTGCCGTCTCTCGGCACGACAAGGCGAGTGATGCTCCGGGCGTCCTGTTCCATCCTCTGGAAAGCAGAGGAATGAAAGAGCGTCCGCCGGGCCATACATAACAAGGTCGGAAAGTGGTGGGCAGGGCCTTCTATCCGTACAAATACGATCAAGGTCCATCGCCACTACTCGCGCGTAATGCGTACCGTGTTGTCCCGTCTACCCACAATAACTCGTCCATACAAGCACGAAGATCACGGCCCACCTGGGTCACCCCCCCCGCGCGGTCCTCGATGTAGTACAAGCGGAATTGCGCGTTATCCGCTGATCGGAATGCGTCCCGCTGTGTGGTATATGCCGTTTTATGCTTTGACTCCAATCGATGACATTGGGGTCGAGGATACTCATTATACCGCGCGTCCGGGAGATTCACCGCCCCCGGGGGTGACCGAGTCGATTGCCACCGACCCTTTTCACCGGTTACCTGTAATTGTTTCACACTTTTAGTGAAATTTGTTCTCTCGACTCTGTGGTAAATGAAAATTATTTTGTTTTAATGTTATCCGTTTTTTCGTGAAAAATGGCTCCTATATTTGTCTATAATTGTTAGGTATTGTTGTTTGTTTAATTAGTGTATACGTTTTGTGAAATCGGTGGAAAGGGCTTTGTGAAATTGTAAAGGCGGGCTTTGTGTAATTGAAAGGGCTTTTGGTGTAAATGTTTGGGCGTCTTAGTTTGGCCTTTCACTGAACTGCACTGCACTGCACTGGCTATCCTGCACTGCACTAACCGGAGTTTAATTTACAACCCCGCCTTTCTGGACTTCCACGCTCACTAGAAAGTATATGTCAGGATCCGACACAAATGCAAGCATTTTTTCTTCCCGCAAAAATGCGAGGAGCCAGGAAATATCCGAACGGCAAACTATTGTCTGGTCTGATATTCCCTGAATGGAAAACGCAGGAATTTCCTGTGTTTTGGGATTATGGGTACGTGGAAGTATGCATCCTTCAGGTGGAAGTGAACCAGTCGTCCTGGTGAACACATTCCAGCACCTGTTTGATCGTCAGCATGTGGAATACTGACAGATCGAGGATGTCTCATTCCCCCAGTCTTTTTCGGGATTAGAAAAATAACGGGAGTGAAAACCCCTGATTTTCCTCCCTTTGAGGAACCCTGGGAAATATCCTCTTTCAACAGGAGTTCCAGCAGCTCGGATTGGAGCGCAAGACATAGCTTCTGGGAGGACACGAGTGTTTCCTGTATCCCATTGAAATATGGGGGGAGGGGGAGAGAGGCGAACTGCAGGACGTATCCTCTGCTGATCAGCCTGCTCATCCATCTGTCCATCAGACACACGCGCTGCCACTCTGAGAAACACTCTAAGAGCGGGCGCACATGCTCGAGATGTTCTGTGGTCGTCATGGCAACGAGCCACGCCAGGGAGCCTCCACACGCTGCGTTTCACTCCGGCTCTCATCATGAGGCGTGTACACGCTCAGGGGATGAATGGAGGTGTGTGCAGTGCTGCCCACATGAGGCGTTATAACGGCGCTCATGGGTTTATTATGACCGTGTGTAGGAGGCGTATCTCGGACAGTGGAATGCCGCGAGCTCTGCAGGTTATTAACCGAGGTTAAAACGGGCAGGCTTCTACAACGAGCCCTGCTGGTAATCAACAGATTAGTGGCAGCCGGCTTAATTAGCGAGCTCTGCAGTTAATTAACCGATAGGTTAAAACCAGCAGGCTTCTTGCAGCGAGCCCTGGCGCCGTGGCGCTGCGGGCGCTGCCGCTGGGGACACTCAGCCTGGAATACTGCTCAGTCCCCCGTTCTGGCTTCTCTGTGATGTGCTGTAATGGTCGTCATGGTGACGAGCCACGCCATTGCCCTCGCCGCCGCTGCCTGTGAGGCGAAAGGGCTGCGAGGAAGCCTCCACACGCTGCGTTTCACTCCGGCTGTCATCATGAGGCGTGTACACGCTCGGGG
>NW_011359125.1:1585871-1594492 GCF_000735185.1 Notothenia coriiceps | reverse complement strand
ATGCGTTTATTATGACCGTGTGTAGGAGGCGTATCTCGGACAGAGGAATGGCGCGAGCTCTGCAGGTAATCAACAGATTAGTGGCAGCCGGCTTAATTAGCGAGCTCTGCAGTTAATTAACCGATAGGTTAAAACCAGCAGGCTTCTGCAGCGAGCCCTGGCGCCGTGGCGCTGCGGGCACTTCCGCTGGGGGCACTCAGCTTGGAATACTGTTCATTCCCCCGTTCTGGCTTCTCTGTGATGTGCTGTAATGGTCGTCATGGCGATGAGCCACGCCATTGCCCTCGCCGCCGCTGCCCGTGAGGCGAAAGGGCTGCGAGGAAACCTCCACACGCTGCGTTTCACTCCGGCTGAGTGGAGGTGTGTGCAGTGCTGTCCACATGAGGCGTTATACCGGCGCTCATGGGTTATTATGACCGTGTGTAGGAGGCGTATCTCGGACAGGGGAATGCCGCGAGCTCTGCAGGTTTATTAACCGATAGGTTAAAACCAGCAGGCTTCTGCAGGGAGCCCTGCTGTCTACTTAATCAACAGATTAGTGGCAGCCGGCTTACTTACCGGCTCCGCTTCCTCGGAGGCTCTCGCGGAGCAGACCAGGAGCGGGGGAGCCTCACTCCCCTTTGACTCGCCGCCGGGAGACCCTGTCTCTGGGGTGGCGGGGGAGCGAAGACGTGGGACGGAGCCCCTGCGGCCGCCGGGGCGGTTGCTGTGGGCGTCTCTCCGCTTGCGGCCTCCTGTGACCGGCGTGGACTCCGCGGCTGCTGCGGGCGTTGGTGCCGCTGTGGCAGCTCAGCCGACTGGAGCCAGCTGTACATGTTGGCGAATGCCGTCCACCTGTTCCGCGGCCATCTTCATGGACTCCACCATGGCGTGGAACTGGGATCCGAACAGCCCGTCCGGGCTGATTGGAGCGTCCAGTAGCACTTTTCTGGCCGTCTCCGTAACAGACGCCGCCGCGCTGTGGTGACGGAGAGGGGGAAAGCATGTTCGGCCGCCAAGCTGGCACCCTGCTCCGACTCTTTCTCCCCCGTCCGGGGGAGAGGAGGGAGGGGAGAACCGAACGGTGAACCGTGGAGGGAGGCGGGGCAGGAGTTGCTTCGGACTCCTGCCCGGCACTCTGCCCCAGGGACACGAGGCCCCGTCCGCTCGTAAGCCTGGACGGGCCAATCGTCCTCCTCGGCCACAGCAGCAAGAGTGTCCGCTGTCCGCTTCCTGTCCCAGAGCCACATGAGGGACAATCACGGACGCAGTTGTTGCTCATGATGATTCTCAATTGCTGTGCTTCAGTAACTGTGCTGGTTTGCTGAAAAAAAGAGGGAGCAGATTGCCGGGCCTCCTTCCTATTTATACCGGAAGGAGGCCCGAGGGTGGGGCCCACCTTGCGGATGGGCGTGGACTACAAGTGTTTCAGTGCTGCGCGGGGGCGCAGGGGGATTACCCAATAGCGATAGCCTTAGAGGGCTGTGCCATTTACTCATAGAAACTGGGGTTACAGTAGGTAACCTCAGTTCGTCGTCTTTCCATGTCCATGTTACCTGCCTCGCCTATAATGCTCGCCTATGCTTGTCCATGTCTCCTGCCTGTTCACTTCTCTCCATAACATAAAAGGGAGAATATATAACGAGGGATCTCATCAGCATGATCATTTATTCATGTAGGAATGCAGCCTCTTTTCTTTTGTGCATACTATTGAATACATTTCATTGTTATTCTTTGCCATGTAAAGAATTTAAAATGTATTTTATTTATATTTGTACATCAGGAGTTTGTAGTGATTGATGTGCCTATGAGCCCAGGATGGGGGGTGGGGGGTATTACCTTGTTATTCGGAATGAGCTGTCAACATCAGTTTTCTTTTGTCACCAGATGAGTGTTCACTAAGTATACTGCCCACTTTGATACACATTTAGAGCACTTGTTATTTTATTACATATTTCCTTTTTTTTCTATACCAGTACATTTTCTGACAGTTTAAGAGTTAAGAGTTTTGCTCAAAATGCATATACAAAATGTATAAATAGAGCTGAAACTAGTAGTGGATTAGCCAAACACTAATTCATTACTATTTTGAAGGCTTCAGTCGTTTTTCAAACTCTACTGTTTTTCCTTTGAAATAATTGAATAACCTTTACTTTGAGGTTTGGATTAAAACAAACTTGCTGTGTATCCTTTTTCACTATTTCTTACAAAAATGAAAACATTTAATGTAGAAAATAATCAGCAGATTAATCGATAATGAAAATCCTTATAAATTATCAAATAGATATATTATAATACGTGAACTAATAAAACAATATCATCCTGATATTAAGGCATGAGTTAGTATAATCTAATCGTATACAATTGTATAACAGTCACAGGGAACTTTTTCTACTTTAACCACTTTGTTTATTTTTCAAATTACACTGAAATACTCCAGCAACCTTTTTAATGCAAGATTTTCACTTGTAGCCAAATGTGGTATAAATATTTGTCGTACTTAGGTAAGAGGTCTGAATACTTCCTCCACAACTGATTTCTCGCTAAAACTAATTAAAGAGAATGTCTATCGGTTGTGCCTGCCCACCACATCACAGCCCAGAAATGTGGCTTGTTAGTGTGCGAAGGTAATATGTTTTCGTGCATCAGTAAGCCCTTTAATATCCTTCAAAGCCAGACTCACCCACACTGGAAAAGCACAAGCTTAACTGAGTTATTTCTAACAGAGTTGTATTGTTTACATGTGGGGAGGTTACTTCAGTAACCATGTTATGAGCTGAGCTCTCATGCATTTAAACGCACCGTTGTGAGTCAGATAGTGTGACAGCTCCCTGCTGAGACCTCCACATCCTCAGCACGGCCTTTCATTATTAAAGCTCCTCACATACAGATGGCCCTTTAACTTTACTGTTATTACACTCCTTGTATAACACAGTCAGATCGTTTATATGCTGTATTAGCTTCTCTCAGATTTCCCTTGAAGAAATAATGGCCAATGCCCTTTTTTCATTTATGGCTGCACCATTCAGTCAAATGGAAATGTCGTGCGTCATTTTATACACATTAGATTGAATGTTTTTTCAGAATGGAATTGAAAATAAAGTACTGTGCATTTGAACAATGTTTGACAGCAGAACAGGATGTGGTAGTGGGAGAATTCCTATCCTTTAAGTGAAGATAGCAATATCGTCCTGTCAAAAATACTCTATTGCATGTTGCACTAAAAAAGTATTAGAAGCTAAATTATTTACATTATTACTTACAGGGTGGAATGAACCCAGGCCATACATGAGCGATATTACTTGTATGTTTATTATGTTTATATTTAAACATATTTTCAAATACATTATATAAGTTATATTTATGACTCTTTTTGTATTTTTTAGTTGCTTCTTCTTATTCATTTTGCGCACTCGCAAACATTTCCTTTGAGATTTTCACATTTTTGTGATCTCTCACCTTATACCGTATTATATATTATTGAAAGTGACTAATGCTTTCACACATGTAAGTATAATTTGAATTTCACAGCTGGTGGAAGTGGAGCACATTTTATGCTGGAGTTAAATCTACAGCACTGTGATATTTAAACATTCATCATTTATTTTATCTGTAAGAAACTAGAAACAAATGGTGGAAAAAATATACAGATTGTCTAGGTCCATTAAGTAATACTACAGTCAAATACTCTTTAGAAAATACCAAAGTATTGCCATCCTAATATACTTAAAGTACCCTCTCCAAACAACACTCATTATCCAGATTGGTGAAAATTGGTGATGAAACTAAGGATTATAATGGTGCATTAATGCTTTATCAATTTACCTTTTACAAAACATAAACATAAACATAGACACATAGGTAAACATATACACCATTTTAAGTAATTACTATGCCGCTTGGTAGCTTGTAAATGTTTTAACTTCAACTATAACAGTACAACATCATTTATCTTGTGGTACATTTTGTTTTATTATCTGAATCTTCAAAGTAACTTAAGTTATCAATTAAATGTAACGTATTTGCCTCTGAAGGAGTAGAAGTTAAACAAAGCAGACAATTAAACTTCTTACTTAAACTAAAAATAGACTTTGAAATCATATTCAAGTAGCTCTCCTTAAGATTTAGTCCAGGTTTATTTATTAATTCCTTTTGAGTGAAAACAATGGAGTTGGCTGTCTAGAGTCTCCTTGTTGATGAATGACCTTCAAGTTTTCTGAATTGTGTGCATAGTTCAAGTTTTTGTGTGCATGCAATTCAGAATAACTTTAATGAAGTTCTTTGCCACAGTTTGTGATTTTGCCAAAAATATAAATATTGCAATACTCTTATCTGTGGGCCATAAATAATAGATTACATTATTTGGAGGCGTCTTTCACAACACCCAAAGACAACTTACAATTAAAAAAAATACTATAAAAGGTTTAAAACATGACAAAAACACAAACCCAGCATAGTACTTACTGTAAGTTAATCAAATGTACTTACATACTATTTTAAATGAAAATTCTACCACTTAAGATGCATTGATTTTCTTCCAACTCCTTTGTTGAATGGTTGTGAAAATGGAACATGATGCAGCCTCTCTACTACAGAGTGCATCACTGACACAATACTCGTACTGTTCCAGACAAACCTACAGTCATTATTAAATCATCTCCAACAGCTCCGACTGTTAAGTTAATGACACAAGAATTGAGTCATGCTGACTAAACATGAATCAGAGCTCCAGTCCCAGAGCTAAAAGCTGATTGCAGTAACAGTCCGCCTCGAGCTGCTCTGCATGCAGCCACTAACCTTGTTGGTCACTTTAAGTGTTTGCATGGGATTTCACATCCAATTTAATGTTCGTATGTTGTGATCCTTTGAGAATCAACATGAATACTGTCACAGTCAATATCTGCAACTCGCATACACTCCCTTCCGCTCACTGTTGTGCATCTGCACAACATCTATGATTAAAAGCAGGAGAGGCTTTCCTCTTGTTCACGAGAGGAAATGGTGAATGTTTACTTGATCATTTACAGATGACTCTAGCTTTACAGTTCATAAACTCATCATATTCTATGCAGGCTGACATGTCGGCTTCTTCCAGATCTTCATCGAAGCCACATGATGGCTCCGTGTGATTAATGGCTGCATTTTTCAATCAGGTGGAAAGGTTGCAGATGCCTTTTGTATTCTGTAAACATTTACCCAAATTGTAGCCAAACACATTTGGTGTTTTCGGAGATCAGGATTGAAAATAAAGTTCTGTGAGCGATGTTTGCCTACAAATCATCCAGAGATGGAAAATTATGCTACTCGTGTTTTATTTATGTAAAAGTAGTATTTTTACTCTGTTACAAGTAAAAGTCCACTTTTGGAAGAAATACGCAGCTCTTTTACTTCAGTAAAAGTAGGAATACCACAGTATATGATTGATGATATATACGATTGAACGTCGTTTATTCAGAATCTTGCATAGGAGTGAAATCATGCTAATTTTCAGATTCATACTTGTATTTACGGTTGTTACAAGCAGTAAAGTATACATTTTTCTCATAGTATCTATACAGCATTGTCTGAAACGCTCCGTTTGGGTTGCTTGGTGAAAGCTTGGGTCAATGTTTACTTCGTGTCAGAAGCTGTCATTCACATACGTCGTAACAGGACTAAACTAGGAATATTTAGAATCTTTAAATGTAACTGACAGGTATTTATGGGTGTGTTTGTATGTTCAATCTGACACTCTGCTAAAATGAAAGCGTTGTTGTGTTAAGAAACAGCGTATTCTATTTCGGCATGAATTAACCAAAGGGCTAATTCAAACCCATCAAAGGAAAACTTTCATATTGATATGTAGAATACAAAATAAAGTGCCTCTGCTAGTCAGTGAGGATGACAATGTAACAGATGATTACGAGATGTAATAGTCTGTAACAGTAGCCTATGAGTAAATCTTTTTGAAAATATTGGCTATAGCTAATAGGAGTAAGAGAAAATGTAGCTAGCTAGCTATCTTATAAACGTACTGTAACGGACTGGTTATAATGTTGATGTTTGTTGTTTAGAGTTTGTTTACATTTTACAGAGTGTCAGTGAACGTGCCACTGTTTTGATGGACGGTTCTTGTGACCTGTAGCTGTGGGTTTGGGTGGGAGAGTGTTGTCTGGTTGGTTGGGGCTGGAAGAGCGAGGTTCCTGGCGAGAGGGACGCGGGAAGCTAGGAGAGAGCTAGCGGGAGACGTGACGGAGTGTGACGGAGTGTGACGGAGTGTGAGAATACGACAGGGTTAGAGGAATGTTTTGGCATGGTTATGGCCAACAGTGACCTGTGATCTGTACAATAAACTCCCGGATAAAGGACAAACTAAGCCTCCCTGTGTTCCTGTAGCGAGACGCTACATTTGGTGTCAGAAGTAAAAGTTCAACTCGGATTAACGCAGTGGTTCTCAAACTTTTTCTGTCATTCCCCATTTTGAACAGGTGGGCCTTTTCAAGCCCCACCTGTTCCTCATCGCTCCAATAAAATGGTAGGCCAAGCTTAACATTGTCAAATGTATCGTTCTATAACAGGGGTCTCCAACCTTTTTTAGGATGAGAGCTACTTTCAAAAAATAAAACAAGTCTTGAGCTACTTTTACTCCTCTTTTTTAGTGCACCCCCGGGAAGGTCTTTTTAAAAATGTTGAAGTGAAAAGCATCAATCTGGTGCACTTTGAGCACAAAATAAATTTATGGATACAGCTCTCAGTCTCAACACTCAGATGAAAGGGAGCTGTATACTTTTCAATAATCCAAACATCTTTAGAATATGATCACAACCAAATCATTTAAACTTGTTTATTCTTATCTTATGTTACCTAGTTAGCATTCTTTCTTTTTATTTATGCATATTTTACTAATCACTCCCCTTTTAAACTTTTTTATTTTTGTTTTACTGTCCTATAGCACACATTGGAATGATGTCTTACTTTATTTTTTACACCTAGGCTATATTAAATAGATAAATGTGTGCTCTCTCTAGCTCTCTCGCTCTCTCTCTCTGTCTTGCTCGCTCACAGAGGCTGTGTGCTCCTCCGTGGCGATGACGGCTTGCGTTAAAAAATTATAATAAACATAGGCCTATTTGTAAAGTGGGGGGACACAAACGGGATTTCGAAAAGTGTCACGGTTAAACTCCTTGTGAAGTGGTGAGGTGCCGCTCCACATTGCTTTTCTTCCCGNCCTGAGGTTACTGTATCAAGGGGCCAATGTTAGCACAGGACAGAACAGCCACACCCTCTCTACTGAGCACCACAGGGGCTCACAGAACATTAACATTTAAACTTAATCGAGCATGAGAAAATTAAAAAGCAGAAGAAGTAATGATTCAGACTTGTGCCAATCCCTCACTGGATATTTCTGGCTCTCGAAAGAAATATCAATAAATTGAAACAATTGCATCATCTCTTGCATATAAAAAAACAAAAAGTGAACCAAGACTGCCTCCGCTGGCCTGCAGTCACCGGCTGACGATGAAGCGCATGTGCACCTGTGTTAAGTGTGGAGAAATGTGTTTATATTTCTTGTAGATACATTTTAAGTTAAGATAAGATAAGATGGTACTTTATTGATCCCAATTTGGGAAATTGCTTTTGTTGCAGCAGCATAAAAGACAAGGCATTTTACAATAAAACAAAACTACAAATAAACAAGAATAGAAAGAGAATAAAATAAAAT
This sequence comes from Notothenia coriiceps, assembly GCF_000735185.1. Taxonomy (NCBI): domain Eukaryota; kingdom Metazoa; phylum Chordata; class Actinopteri; order Perciformes; family Nototheniidae; genus Notothenia; species Notothenia coriiceps. The sequence continues at coordinate 1,586,811 of NW_011359125.1, read as the reverse complement.
AGATGTGTTGAAATGGAAAATATACATGTAGATATTATATGTACAAATATATCTATAAATAAATATATGACATATGGAATATAAAATATAAAATATTGAACAGATTATATACAGTATGTGTTAAATGTACAAAGTGGTTATATTCAAGAGAAACTATGGAGCAGAGAGTTCTCTTCCAGCAAGAGGTGATTTATTGTACAGAGTTATTGCAGTGGGCAGGAACTGGTCCACGGGACTCCAATGACATAGTTCCCCGGTTACAATCGTGTCCTGTCTTGTCGGTGTGGGAGAGATGACTCGTGGTGTCCCCGAGTGTCTTGTAATTGTAAATTTGAATTAGCTCGTACTCTTTTAATTTTTCGTCTTCTTCATTACTAAGTCTGAACACGGTTAGGGAGTGACCTATAAAGACCGAGAGCTTTCTTTATAGTTATTTAACTTTGTTAACGTAGTAGAGAACGTATATTTTTTTGTTTTTCACTTGGTTCTGACGGAGGCGACCGGACGTCAGTGGCCGACTGCTACTTCGCGTACACGTGGACACAATTCACACCTCTTTACACAAATATAAAGAACATCTATGTAAAATTCAATTCTATTCTATTCTACCATGAAATAACTAGGGTTAAACCCTTTAACGAAAACAGTCGTCGTATTTTCTGTTCCGTAAAATGTTATTTTGTCTTGATGTTTATTTGTTCTTCATGCTTTCTCTTATTTTATTTTATCTACACAACTTTCCTTTTATATGTACATCTATAAATATACATATGTTATATATATATTTATTTTTACTGTATACCTTATATTTTATTATTTTATAACTTGTCTACATATATTCACAATTTTACATGTTGCACCAAAATAAGGTTCTCTTGATACCTCGTCTCTCAAGAGAGGTCGGTCTCCACTAAATAACATGTCTCAATAACGTCACCCC
>NW_011359125.1:1582691-1585826 GCF_000735185.1 Notothenia coriiceps | reverse complement strand
TTACTTCGCCCTGGTTTGACGTTGTGTCATAAAAGCCCAGACATACCGAATTACAATATGTCTACATCCAATGACGATTGACATGTGGTAATTCACCAAACAAATGACCGAAACCAATTTGTGTTTGACCCAAAGATGTGTAGGAATCTTTTACAACATACAAAAATTTACATTCTTCATTCGAACTTAACTTACGCGAAGTAGTATAAACAGTTCTCAGCACAAATAAATTGTCTGTGACAGTGAACAAGAATGATCAGGGAGTGACGATCTATAGCGGAGACAACTAGGAAAATGATTCGTTCCGGTATGTATTAGTACTAGCCGTGGTATGTTAGTTTCAATTATTTGTCGGTAAAATGTGTTATGATAAATCGTCATTGACAGTTTAATATAATAAATTCTCTGAAAAATCGTCAGACGTTGTAATAACCGATCAAAAGGGTATGGGGAGAAACAAAGAGATAATGTAGTGATTGAACGTGTTTGCAAGGGTGCAGTTTATACATTAACAGTTTTATTAATAAAGGCTCAGAAAAGCATGCATGTGTCAGAAGGTTTCATGTTGCCAAAATGTAATAAAAGTCCACCCTGTAATATTAAATGTGGATCCACTGGCAAAGCAAAAGCACTTAAAATGTTTTAAAAAGGTACAGACCTTTTTTTTATGCACAAAGGACTAAGCAGTTGTCAACAACCGTGACTAAGGTTGCAAGAAGCTGCTTCACAATAACACCCGTACGGTTGGCTTTCACGGTAAAGCAGGAAACAAGATATGTCATGTTTCTGCAACAGCAGATAAACTGCAGCTGAGCATTTTTGTGTTACCAGTCATTTTCCTTGGTTGTTTAAGGACATAAGAGCGAGCTCGGTCAAGATGAAGGAAAACACAGTGAAGACTGTAATGAGTTGGGCAGGAGTCACATTACCATTTTACTGTGGTAGCTGCCTTATCCTGCTGGTACATCTGAATAATACCTCAGCATCTTTCAGATGCTTTCTCATGTATGGAACTACATGTAGGTAGTACTCAATGTGCTGTTTAAAGGCTACAATAAATATGGTTCATGCTTGAGCTCAGCAAACAACAAGAGACTGCTGCTTTTCATCAGAGCAGGGAGATGATTATGATGAGAGAATGGAAACAGAATTATAATTGCTTTGTAAAAGGAAAAAAGAACAACCATGATAATGTACAATACAATCTGCTGCAGTGCAATAAAAGGAATACATCCCATGTCTTACTCTAAATGGTCCCACTTTTCATAAACACTTTGATGGCTATGGCTGTGGACTAAAGAGTCTCATCCAATAGTTTTGATTTACTCAACAAATATTTAAAACTGAGTTCCTCCACGAAGTATCACGCTCTGAATCTTGTATTTTTAGAAACAATTAATTCAGGATGAAATTGCATTTTAAAATGTTTACTTATCAACTAAAGAAATCTTATTCGACTAAGACCCAACAACAAATGACTCAACTAAGAGGGACAAGATTACTGATGGCCTATTACGAATGCAGCATTTAACCTAATTAGTATGCACATAACATATAATACTGAGGATCCTTCTGTTACAAAGAAGTAAATAATCAAGCCATAATTAAAAAAAATAATGGATGTGATTGACTGCCAAAATACAAGAATCTAATTTGATCATTTATGACTGATTAAAATGGATCTGAATAATAAATATAATCATCTTTGATACATTTTGTACATCTTATTCAGTCTGTAAGGTAAAAATGCTACAGCTGGCCATATTCAAAATGCAGTCGTGCTATTGTTATCAACAGAAAGACTTACTGCCTCAAGGTGTAATTTTATGACTAAAGAACAAAAGACAACCATTTAAAAAGAAGGTGATTTTGCCTAATTAATAACTAGGGGTGAACCGAATGGGTAATTCTTGGCCGAAACCGATACCGAAAATAGGAAACAGTTGGCCGAAAACCGAATGGCCGAAAATGATTAATAGAAATATATATATATTTTTTTTTTTTACCAATGTTGTTCAGCTACCTGATTATGGAAAAAGACATGATTATGGCAAAACTTAACTTAAATAATAATCACTATTATGGGTCCATAAAACATTTATTCAGCACTTTTGAATGCACACAGTACATTAATTCCAAGTCAAGTGCATTTTCTTTTCTCTGTAGGATAACTACAACAAAGCTTAACTTAGTTGCGAAAAAGTTTTCCTGTTGCGCACAATTAAATAAAAGTAGGCGCAGACTGAGACAGGGTAGGCTCCCAGTTTCCTCCACAACATCGATCAATAACTTTTTCATAATACGGCAGTACAAGTTCCCCTCACTGTAACTCTGTGATGATACACCGAACCAAACATCCTCACCTCCTCGACAATACAGAGTACTTATACTTTCCAGTAATTATTCTCTCCGTTGTCTAATCCAACTCGACAATTTAAGGACAGACGAACAACAAAGCTAGAAGTAAGAGTTTGGGGGGGGTGATTAGAAAGCTATCACCTATTTACCTATCTGGATCGCTTTTTTCTTTTACATTCCGTAGTTTAAGATAGTCCGTGCTGAAACATTTCCGTTTACAATAAACTCTAAATGAAAAAAAAATGGGTTTTTTTACAGTAAAACATATTGTTTGGAACTGAACTTCTATGTGCATAATTTATCCCTACGTGGCTATAAGCCGGTTTGCTTTACTAGCCGGCTTTTAACCAATTTTTCCGAAGCCGAAGCCGGCTCTCTACTTGTCCCAATGTACACTAGTATGAGGCGTGTATAAACAGGCCCACAAAACTAAAAAGTTCACCACCTCATTAAGGGCTTCAACCCCTTTCAGAAACGTCAATGCGGGGGGAGCTCTCTTACAGTCTCGACTTGTGCAAAAATGTTTAAGCGTTAGGGCGCGGAGAGTGAGACTATAAAAACTTTATAGAGGTTCGCCGTCTGTAACCGGACACTCGGTCCGGCGCTCGTACAGCACGGCGGCACGAACAGCGGCGCAAAAACTAATGCAGTAGTGTTTGTTGTCCAATCCGAATGGTAACAACAACAACTTCCCGGACCCGTCAGAATAAATGTGATAAAAAAAACATCCGGATGACCGGATCTACCAAATACGTCAAATTTCGTGGAACCGAAAAC
>NW_011359125.1:1572151-1582646 GCF_000735185.1 Notothenia coriiceps | reverse complement strand
ACTGCAGAGATATCCCAGCGATACAAATGATTATTCTACGACTTTAATACATATTTGTTTGCTGCAGCTTCCTTGTTCAAAATGATGATGCTAATACATGACTACAAATAAGCCATCTGATCATTTGGCAATACAGTTGAAATACAATTGTGTTTTCAAATCGCTGGCAGCCCCCAATTCTAATCATTGCTGCACTAGCCTGCGTACAGATATGTAACCTCTAGCACAATGGTTTTCCCACTTCGGGAGCGCGACGCTGAGCTTTCGGCAGCACACTGGGACATCTGTCAGGATCCCACTCTACTGACACCACACAGATGACAACACACACTGACACACATGGCTCGCGGCCATGGGGGAACCATGGTTGTTCTGTGCACGATTCGGCGGCCGCCCCCAACCCCCACTTTGGCCTCTTTGTGAACAGTAAGGCTGGAGCGAGAGGGAGACTGGGAGCGTTCACATCTGGAGGGAAGACTTAATGGAGATTGACTCGGTCTATCTGTGAGCAGTGACATTTACAGAGGGTTCACACACCACACACACACACAACACACACACACACACACAACACACACACACACACACACACACACACCACACACACACACACACCACACACACACACCACACACACACACAACCACCACACACACAACGACCACCAACACCACACACACACACACACAACACACACCACACACACACACCACCACACACACAACCACACACAACACACACCACACACCACACACACACACACACACACACTTACACTTCTGGGCTGTGGTGAAACAGATATTCCCATTAATTCAAGGTTTCAGTGAAAGTTCGAGGAAGTCTGAGGACATGAGAGTGCTCGAAAGCTGCAGAGTAGAAATAGTACGCACAGATGATATGTAAGCTGCTTCCTGTTGGTAAACAAAGCCTCAGTCCCTTTCACTGCAGGCTGTTTTTAGATCAGTGCATACAGAAATGTGCGCTGCTCATCCATCCTCTCTGATGTGACACATTTGCAAGTAAAGCCTGTTCAGTCTTGCATTACACTCTAAATCCTGAACATGTCTAGAGAGCCAAAATCAGGTATTAGTATTTAGAAATTAGCCACACCGGTTCTCCCCGTATTTCACACATTAACGAGGTAAGCTTTGGTTCAGATTGTATGATTCCTCGAGAGGGTAAAGAGTTTAGTGTAGGCTGACAGAGTGACACAGCAGTATCTAAAACACATTTGCCATAAATCCAGACACATGACCAGTAACTGCTCATAACCGAAGACTTTCCTAGAATCGTGTTTCCTGAATCTCCCCTCTGGTCCTACACTGGGTTTGTGACTGGACTTTGATGTAGAACAAATATCGCCTTGGGCCTTTACATATTTGATGAGACAATCTAAATATAAGCATATGTGGAGGTTTATACATAAAAAAAAACCTCTTTGCATTGTGAAAACTACCTTCCACATCTACACATCTGTGCAGTGACACAAATATACACTTCATACTTCGTTTATAGGATGCATATATAGGGATTTGATGTAAGATAAGTTATTACAGTTATACATAAAACTGAAACCTGAATGCAGTTTATTCTGCCTACCTTTAAACTGCAATGTGAAACCAAAAAGTTTAAGTGAAAATGGAAGAAACATATCCGCGCGCGCGCGCGTGTGTGTGTGTGGTAAAATAAGTTACCTCAGTTATTATACATGAAACTGAAAGCTTAATTCTGCCTAGCTTTAAACTGCCATGTGAATCCAAACATTTTAAGAAAGTGAAAATGGAAGAAAATGATCTGCACTAATACAAAATCCCTAAAGCTTGAGTCATACACTGTCAATAACCGTGTGTGTGTGTGTGTGTGTGTGTGTGTGTGTGGATGTCAAATAAGTTCTACATAAAACTGAAAACTTAATTCAGCATACCTTTCAACTGCCATGAGAACCCAAAAAAAGTTTTATGAAGTGAAAATGGAAGAAAAATATCTGCAGAAATACAAAAACTGTGAAGGCTTGACATATATACTGTCAATAACCTGTGTGTGTACGTGTCAGTGTGTGGGTGTGTCCGTGTGTGTCAGTGTGTGTGTGTGTGTCCGTGTGAGTGTCTGTGTGTGTCAGTGTGTGGGTGTGTCCGTGTGTGTGTGAGTGTCAGTGTGTGTGTATTTCAACTTACGATCTAGTCCGTTGACGTAGCGAGTCGTAACTTCACAGTGCCCCCACACCGCGCTGACGATGGGATACAGTCTCTTTCCTTTAAGTCCTCTGAACGCTACTCCCAGATACTGTCCGTCCACCATGAAGCTCAGCGTTCCCTCGTCCATATCCAGTATCACCATCAGCGAGTCGGGAAGCACGAAGGACTCGTCGGGCTCCAGGAAGCACGGGTACGTCGGCACTGGCGTGGAAGCGGGGCGGTTCTTCCCGTCGTGGTAGAGTCTGTTTCTGCCCAGGTCCCAGCCCCAGGACTCAGAGTCCGCTCCCACCAGCGCCGTGTAGCCCACCGAGTGTAACGACGCTTCAGCGGAGGCCACGCCCACAACCGCGTGCGTCCCTCTCTGTCTGCACGGCCAGTGGATCCTCCAAACGTGAAGCCCCCGAGTGTAACCCACTTTCCCCCGGATACAGTCTGTGCTCTGAGCCACGGGGTGCCGGTGAAACGTCAGCTTGTCGTCCTCCTTCACGAAGACGTTGAGCGACCGGTCGTCCGGATTCCAGGAGTGATGGAGTTGCGTTTCCAGGCTGGCCGGCGGCATGTCGAGAAGTAAGTCGAGTCGCGGGGGCCGACAGAAGTCCGGACCCCGAAGTTCTCGACGTACCGGGCGATATGAGGGCTCCCCGCGAACATCCACTGACTTTATACTGCCAGAGATCTTCTGTCCCATGGCTGGGAGGAGGGGGTTTGAGGGACGGGGGAGAGGGGGACGGGGGGTGGATTGAGGGTGGTAATGGGGAGGGGGTTTTGGTTCCTGACGTTACCTCATAGGTGCAGTGGTAACACGGAGGGTCCGGGGTGGAAAGGTGCTTTAGGAAAACACGCCGTCTTTAGCGAGGGGGAAACACACTCCTGAAACACACACACATTGAAAACATTAAGTATCTCTTGTTTAGTGATTATTATAAGAAGTAGAACAACAACAACAACAACAACAAAAAGCAGAAAGGGAAAACAAATCCCAATGTTTACAGTATTATAAATATGATTGTTAGAAAATATGAGTCAGACAAATGATTATTTTTAGCAGTTTGTCTTGTATTACGAAAGGCTATACCTATACCACGAAGGTCTGTTGTATACAGAACTGAAGCAATGTAGCTAAACAAATAAACATTTGATGATGACATTTAAGTTGGTCAAAACAACACGTTTGAAAAAGTCACCTTGGACTCTGGGAAAGTGGTTTTTCAGATGTTTTATGGACTGATTATTCCATCGCATAGAACAAACACTTGGCAATGAAAATATTCGTTAGCTGCAGCCCTACTGTGCTCATAAAACTTGATATACAAAAGACTTATGTATGCGCATCCAACACAGAGACAGCATTACAAGTGCTGGCCGACAGCCAGAGCTGCAGAGAGGAGAGGGGGGGTGACAGGGGAGGAGAAATTAAGGATGAACCTCTAGCATTATTTCCTATTTTCAGTTACCAGTCTGACGTGTGGACAAGCACATATTTCAGTTGTTCCATGTGTGGGAATGGGAACTTTTTCTAATACTTTCAGTTATTTCCACACTTTGAGCTGGAGGCTAGAATAGTGGTTTTGCATTTTACAGCACAAAGGTCTCCTATTATGCTATTTTTACGCATATATAGCGGGGCAAAAAAGTACTTAGTCAGCCACCAATTGTGCAAGTTCTCCAACTAAAAAAGATGAGGCCTGTAGTTTTCATCCTAGGTATACCTCAACTATGAGAGACAAAATGAGAAGAAAATATCCAGAAAATCACATTGTCTGATTTTTAAAGAATTTATTTGCAAATGATGGTGGAAAATAAGTGTTAGCGATGCTAATGTAAACAAAGACCATATTACGTCCAAAACAGTCGGGCATTGTTTCTGATAGCAACGTTTCTGATAGGGCCGTGGGTCCACATTTCAGATATTACGTCATATCGGACGCAAATCTGGATCAGCTCCGTTGTTCCCCCGTTTTTAGAGATTTGGCTACGGAGGAAAAGAGAGAGGGTTTTATTTTCTGACGCTGCGTGAGTTCCCCGACACACCGGGGACACATATTTATGTATAGACATCAAAAAGTGCATTTTGCATGATAGGTCCCCTTTAACACAATATGAAATGAGACATACCAACTAGGACTAGCTGTGTTGTTAACATGTTCCCCTGCAGACCATTTACATGCACACAAACCGATATAAACACTACAGGAGTGGGAAAGCCCCCCAAAAGCATAGCATCTAAGGATTTAGTGCCTTTAAAGTAAAATTCCCTGAGCAACTCTCCAATAATTAAATATGAAACCAGCCATAGGGAGGATTTGTGCAAACTTGCTGCTGACGTCCTCAGAAAACAGTCATGCTGTACAGTACCCCCTCTCAGCCAATCCCTTCTTCACAAAGCAAAGTGTTGCAATTCTTGTTTTTCTAAGAGAAAATGTGATATGTACTCGCTAAAGCTTCCACAACAAGTCAATATAAAGCTCTAATCTACTTCAAATGTTTCCGAACACAACCGAGTGGAGAGAAGCTGTGCTGGACAGACTTTACTCTCTCTATATGCACTCCAATGTTTTCCTCACTCCCCTATAGTTTCTCAGGAACGTTCTCCACATGACTCTTCCAGGGAAAGTACAGAACATTAACTGGTAGTGACCCATGGGGGGAGGGTTTAATCACACACAGAGATGCAGGTTTGTACTGTTAATACACTGGAATGGATGAAAGGACAAAAAATAAACTACTAATTTCAACTTTGAAGTTAAAAAGGCAGAAAAAAAAACATCGTTAACTTTTTATTCATCAGTATTTATTAACTTTCCCCCTTTTTTCCCCTTCATTCACACCACTTTCAGATGTAAGTGATACTATAAAGTAGGGCTGAACGATATATCGTGTCATGGCGATAACCGCGATATGCACATCGCAGGGACGTGCGATATTAAGTAGGTACATTAACTCAAACACGTCATGTTACAATTATTTTTGCTGCTTGCTACAAAAAGAAAACTTGCGTGGCTCTCATGTCAGGGGTACTTGAGTGAGTGACATGCAGGCTCTGCATGCACAGCAAACCACCAATCACAATCATTCTTGATCAGATCACAGCAGGCCCCGCCCCGCTAGTTTGCAGACCATCAAAACACCGGTAAAACATGAGCGAGGCACAGGAGGACAATACCGGAGAGAATNNNAGAGTAAAGAGGAGAGAGTCTGTGTGAATTACTTTAAATTGTGGGTAAGGGTGGATAGCCCCCTTTGTTCTGTGACCTGTCAATCATCAAACCGGGGGTCATATTTCATTATGTGTTCATATTTATCTGATGTTGTACCCATGGATGTATAAAGAATAGTTCTACCGCAAAGCTATTCTCCGTGGGGACTTCCGTTAACAATCTTGATTCTGATTGGCCAGAAGACTCGAAAAAATATCAGCAAAGACTATTTATCGAGAAACCATTTATGGTCTCCGGTACTTCCAGTCCAACGCCTACTGCTTGCAAAGCGTTAGAAAATCGGGCCTTCAAAATAAAAGTTTGACCTTTTTCCAAAACAAATTTTTTTTAAAAAATATTTTTTTTTTTTTTTTTTTTTCTTCACTCACACATCTGCGACCCACTCGAAACGGGTCCGCGACCCACTTTTGGGTCCGACCCACCAGTTGAGAACCACTGCCGTAGGCCTTTTGGCAAGTTACTATATGGGCCTGTGTGGCAAATATGTTTTTTGGGAATTATTTAAGAAAGGAACCTCTGTATTATTGTAATTATTTACTTCTTAAACTAGCAGTAGTAGGAGCGAGAAGCCATTTTTGTTTGATTACTCAATATTCCCGGTTTTCTCCTGTTTTGACAGGAGAAGGCTAAACAAAAGACAAGGGTAAAGGGTAAACAAGAGACAAGGGTAAACAAAAGACAAGCTTCTCACCTAGGCTCTAGCCTTGTTTGGCTTTGCTTTTTTGGCTGGGTCAGTTTAGAGTACTTTGTGTTTAAAAAAATGTTTTCTTATGTTGGTTACGTCGGGAGAAAATGTTTAACTNCTTCTCACCTAGGCTCTAGCCTAGGTGAGAAGCTTGTTTTTTGTTTGGCTTTGCTTTTTTGGCTGGGTCAGTTTAGAGTACTTTGTGTTTAAAAAAATGTTTTCTTATGTTGGTTACGTCGGGAGAAAATGTTTAACTGCTAATTAGATTTTCTCTCTGACGCTTCTTGGGAGTGTGAGGAGTTCTTCAGCTTGGCTGCATACCTCTGACTCTCAGACTTGGTTTGTAATATGATTCAAAGTGATGTGCCACTCCTGATATGTTCCCTATGGTGTCCTGATGGAAGCCAAAGAATGAAGATCCTTTACGAGTGTCACTGTTAGTGTGACTTATTATCTGATGTGCATGGACTAAGACTGATGCTGTTAAAATTTCAGATCCACTTATTTTACCTTAGTAAGTGATCTGAGTACTTCCTCCAGCACTTTGCTCAGAGCCAGTCTAGAAATCACTTCATCGATTACTGCCTCCTCTCTGACTGAAGGGCAACCTTGCTTCATTACAGAAATAAGACACCGTGGTGTTTGGTTGGAAAAAATAACCCGCGTCATCTCAGCTCTCATTAACGAGTGCTGCTAAAGAGCTTCTATTATGTCTTTATCTTCTGGTCTATTTCTGAACCGCCAGCAGCTGGATGAATGGACGAAGAGGAGAGGCAGCTGCTGATCATCCTCAAAAAAACGTGTAATACGATTCATCCAACCATAGGCTGGTTGACGAAGCAGTTTGTTTTCAGTGGTTGCCTGCAGGTATTCAGGTTGTAGAGTAAGTCTCCATTCTTTCACCTACCAAGCTCTGACTGGTTAATAGAAATAACACTTTTGAAGATTCAGTATGTCAATCCGTAGGTGCTTGGTTAGGTAAGTGTAGTAGGAAGTTTAGGAAGTGTAGACTAGAAGTAGTTGCTCCTACTACTAAATGCAGAGGATACATTTCAAAGTGTGCCGCGTAGACGTTTGAGGTTTTAAAGGTCCCATGTCATGCTTTTCCGGTTATTACCCGTCCCCTTGTGTGTTATGTAGCTTATTATTTTTTTTTTCAACGCCTCGTTGGGGATTTTTCTTTTTCCATTGTTTTCTTCTTATAGTGTAAGTACAGTGACGTATTGGGATATAGTAACGTAACGTCTCCGCGGATTGGTCCATTTGCTCGGGCTGGGTTCAGGCTGGGCTTCGCTGTGTCGCATAAATGTACCCGCAGCAAGCCAGCTCACACTGTCCGCTCCAGCAGCGAGCCCCGCAACGTCCCGCCCACACGGCACCAAGACCCGACGCAGCATTCTCATCTGTTTGTCATTACTGGTGTCATTTTCTGGTTGCTAACAAACGCCATTGTAACACATAATTACTGATGTTCCGCTGTAACGGTGGTGGATTCATCAGAACAGAGTGGGCGAGCTGACCAATCAGAGCACAGTGGGCTCATAGGGAGGGGGAGGGGGGCAGGAGCTCCAACAAGCCGTTTAGGACAGAGAGTGAATACACATACTATACAGAGATGCTGTAAGAGAAACCAATGTGAGTTTGGAAAATTGAACAATATAAATCAATTTTAGTAGACCTCAACAATGGAATTATGATCAGTAGAAATGGCCATGACATGGGACCTTTAAAGATGATTCCATTGGAGATCCTCCATTTCCTTTAGGTTCTTGGTTTGTCTGTCAAAGTAACGGTGAGGGCTCTGAGACGTGAGAGACTGACCCAGTAACATGCAGCCTGTCTGAGCGAGGATTCATTAAAACTCAGACGTTTGACAGATTAGTTGGAGTAACCAGCACTGGTTTTGTCCATAGTACCATTTACTGAAGTGTCAGCCTGACACATTAATTGGAGACTTTAAGATCTCAACTAGAAACAATACTCAGTTTCAACTGCAGAACTTGAGTTCATTATTCTGGACACAATGGTGGACCCTGTAGGTTTAAGCGTCTTACACACCAAACTGACACCAAAGAACACGTCCCGACGGAACGTCGCCTCACGTCTCTGCGTCTTGGCCATGTGTCGCACTGGAACACACCGCAAAGACTTCAGCGACGGCCAAGAGGCAGTAGGAGGACTGCGCATCTGAGTGAGTGCTAATACACTCTCCTTACCAGCAGGCGGCAGTAGTGTGTATTCACCATTAAAAAGAGGCAACACCGGAAGACAGACTGCGGTGATAAACCGAGAGAAGAATAACAAACTGCGTGATATAAACAACAACAAATAAGCGTGTGCGTTCCATCTTTCACTCTACAGCCCAGAACAGCTTATGGGCCTTTCCCGAACCTGTGTCGAGACGCTGGAGAGTTAAATGAAATCTCTAGATTTGGCCTTTGTTGCGGTCCCTCACCTGCCGTTTCGCTTACTTCTCATGCACTAATTCGCTTAAGCTGACCGACGCAATCAGAGTGATTTATTTGCTCTTTGGCCTCCCGCGATTTCAACATGTCGAAATCGGCGGCGGAAGGTGTCGCACAGCCAAAAAGACGCGACGGTGCAGTACACACCAATCTGAGTAGGGCGACACGCACGCTCATCGACGGCCCCGACATCTATGGACGCCGGAAATCGCTCGGTGTGTAAGGAGCTTTAAGAGGTTAAGCTCTTACACCACCGAGCCGATTTTCGCTGGTCATAGATGTCGGGCGTCGCGATGAGCGTCGTGTCGCCCTACTCAGATTGTGTGTGTACTGCACCGTCGCTCTTTTTGCTGTGCGCGACCACCTTCCGCCCGCCGATCGACATGTTGAATCGGGAGGCCAAGGCAAATTAAATCCTCCTGATTGGCTTGTTCAGCTTAGCGAATTAGTGCCGATGAGAGCGCGAAACGGAAGTGACGGACCCAAACAAAGGCAAATCTGAGATTTTCATTTAACTCAGCTCTCGACACAGGTTCCGGGAAAGCCCATAAGCTTCTGGTCTGTAGAGTGAAAATGGAACGCACACGCTATTTGTTGTTTGTGTTATATCACGCAGTTTGTTATTCTTCTCTCGGTTATCCACGCAGTCTGGTCTTCCGGTTGTTGCCTCTTTTAATGTGAATACACCACTACTGCCGCCTGCTGGTAAGGAGAGTTATATGCCTCCCCTCCATGCGCAGTTCCTACGTGCTTCTTGGCGTCGTCGGCTGAAGTCTTTGCGGTGTGTTCCAGTGCGACACATGGCCAAGACGCAGAGACGTGAGGCGACGTTCCGTCGGGACGTGTTCTTTGGTGTCAGTTTGGTGTGTAAGACGCTTAAACCTACAGGGTCCACCATTGTGTCCAGAATAATGAACTCAAGTTCTGCAGTTGAAACTGAGTATTGTTTCTAGTTGAGATCTTAAAGTCTCCAATTAATGTGTCAGGCTGACACTTCAGTAAATGGTACTATGGACAAAACCAGTGCTGGTTACTCCAACTAATCTGTCAAACGTCTGAGTTTTAATGAATCCTCGCTCAGACAGGCTGCATGTTACTGGGTCAGTCTCTCACGTCTCAGAGCCCTCACCGTTACTTTGACAGACAAACCAAGAACCTAAAGGAAATGGAGGATCTCCAATGGAATCATCTTTAAAGGTCCCATGTCATGGCCATTTCTACTGATCATAATTCCATTGTTGAGGTCTACTAAAATTGATTTATATTGTTCAATTTTCCAAACTCACATTGGTTTCTCTTACAGCATCTCTGTATAGTATGTGTATTCACTCTCTGTCCTAAACGGCTTGTTGGAGCTCCTCCCCCCTCCCCCTCCCTATGAGCCCACTGTGCTCTGATTGGTCAGCTCGCCCACTCTGTTCTGATGAATCCACCACCGTTACAGCGGAACATCAGTAATTATGTGTTACAATGGCGTTTGTTAGCAACCAGAAAATGACACCAGTAATGACAAACAGATGAGAATGCTGCGTCGGGTCTTGGTGCCGTGTGGGCGGGACGTTGCGGGGCTCGCTGCTGGAGCGGACAGTGTGAGCTGGCTTGCTGCGGGTACATTTATGCGACACAGCGAAGCCCAGCCTGAACCCAGCCCGAGCAAATGGACCAATCCGCGGAGACGTTACGTTACTATATCCCAATACGTCACTGTACTTACACTATAAGAAGAAAACAATGGAAAAAGAAAAATCCCCAACGAGGCGTTGAAAAAAAAAATAATAAGCTACATAACACAACAAGGGAACGGGTATAACTGAACGGAAAGCGCATGACATGGAACTTTTACAACCTCAAACGTCTACGCGCGCACACTTTGAAATGATTCCTCTGCATTATTAGGATGTAGGAGCAACTACTTCTAGTCTACACCTTCCT